>NC_140276.1:4163133-4179357 GCF_964030765.1 Micromesistius poutassou | reverse complement strand
CCGAAGTCAAGCAAACATCGGGGTCCATCGTGGGCTTTTGGCAAAGCCTCCGCAGACGATACGACCTAACTATTGGATGGACGTCCTGTTGGGGTATTTTATTTTCTTAGCATATATCTTGTAGCTTAAGTTTGGTAGCTAAAATCACATTTTCAGCAATAAACATGGCACTGTAAGCACAGCCTGTTCTGTTCTCCGCAAAAAGTGATTCCCTATGTGTTTTTTTGTATTTTTAGAATAAAGGAGATTGGTGTAAGTACAATGCCAGAATATCTAATGGCAAAAAATATATATTTCTTATTACAGATTCCCTTTTATACAAATAATGCATGCGCAATATTTATTCCACAGTGGAGCATGGAGTTGCATGGAGAGCATGAAAGCTAACCAACTGCTAAACACAAAGTGCTTCAATGTTTCAGTAATGTACAAAGTCAGTCGTTGTGTTCAGACAATACTGAAGGCAGGGGTGAATCTGCACAATATGTGTCTTTGTTGCGTAACACTAGGATATAGGGTCTCTAATCAATACGCTCCGATACCGTTTATACACTACGGCGTATTGGTCTGCAAATATGGATCCGTATACATGATAAATGAGATGCATACATAACATACATTTAATGAATGCAACATTAGAGTGTGAAAAAGAGCATGGCAACGGCTGAAAGCAAGTGGTGGGCACACTGGCGTGAATCATGTCGGCTGACGGATGTTGTTGGTGTTTGGAGAATCGATAAAGAATTGAAAAACCAAATAATATGTAACACAAACCCTCAAGTGCATACTGTTGCTATTATAGTGGAATAGCAGACAGAGGATTGTGTTAGTTAAACTCCCCACAGGCCAGGTTTATTACCGAACACAAATGTCTCACCAAAGCTTTTATGAAGGTAACAATATCATCTCTCTGTGTGACAAATGAAAGCGTGTTAATGTATGTGCGTGCGTGCATACGTGTGTGTGCGTGCGTGCGTGCGTGCGTGCGTGCGTGCATGTGTGTGTTGGCGGACCTCTCTCGCAGTAGGGCTCTCCCTCCTCCATGTAGAAGGCCTGGTTCCTGATCGGAGCCCTGCACGCCGCACACTTGAAGCACTCCACGTGGTACGTCATCTTCAGGGCGTGCATGATTTCCTAGAGAGGGGACAGAACGTGATCCACAGTTCACAAATCCATTGACTTTCAAGGGGTCTGAAGCTACCGAGCCCTCACTCCGTTTGTTACTCAAGTCCCTTGAAAGTGAGGATTAATCCGATCCGGTCGGTGTGAGTTGTATATTTAGACGGACATTGTACATGGAGATGGATGGAGCTTTGGTTGCGGGTTAGACTAGACTTAGAGCGGTGGTGAATTGTACGGTTATCCAGATCTACCGCCATGCAGTGTTTGCTCTCTTGCTCCCTCTGAGCCGTGTACGCCAGTTAGCATATCCCGGTGCGGGGATAACAACATTATACAAGAAGAACAACAACAAGAAAGAAAGGGAGAAAAAAGATGGAGTTTTTTGACGAGGAAGTTGACAGAGCAGACTTCGAAACGGGTTCCCTTCGGAGGTCCCTCCCCCTCTCTCGCAGCTAAACCCATGTGGCTGAAACGGCGAGCCACCGGGGCGCCCCGAATGAACCCTTTTTGAGGTCGGGGGGGGGGGGGGGGGGAGGGAGGTGGGGGGGGGGAGGTGCTTACTTACCCCAGCGATTTTCTTTTTGCACTTGGCGCAGTTGGGCGCGTATCGGTTGTCGTAACACTTGGTGCAGAACACGGAGCCCCTCTCCTCGAAGAAGCCCCCTTCCTCCAGGACCACCTTGCACTGGGAACACGTGAACTCCTCGGGGTGCCAAGACCGCCCCAGCGCCACCAGGTACCGTCCCCTGGAGGGCCCCCACACACACACGCACACACACACACACACACACACACGCACACACGCACACACGCACACACACAGTATGAGGTGTGATAAGAGTTCTACATGGCTTCCTACTTTAGCCTGGGGAAGCAATGACCGGAACGGTAATGGAAATGTCAGAGGCAAACAATGGCATGCAGGATTAACATGACACGGCCCGAGAGCCAGGATCACTTTGTCGAATGTAAACAACGTTTTGAGAGTCTTTGTGGAGATATTCATCGGTTCCATTGGTAACCTGACTGATGAATACATGTTTAAAAGCCCTAGTGCGAGAGAGGTCAGCGCACACACACACACACACACACACACACACACACACACACACACGCACACACACACACACACACACACTCTTTCCTTTGTCAAAACGGTAGATGTTGTAGTACACCTGGATTCCCCTCCTGGGATTAACGACAGCTTATTTTATGTTAACTTTAAACCCCGATTGCTCCCTTTTGACTCGACTTTCACCAGGAGCATGTAAATCAAATTGACCAGACTTGTTAACAATAAATAATACGTGTCAAAATGACTTCCTTGTCCTGTTATGACCACAATAAAGCGATTTATAGAGAAAGATTCACTGGGTGGATTGAATTGTGGATGGGTGTGTTTTATAAGTAAATAGCTGCAGTAGAAAAGTATCATCGTGCATTTTTTTTTAAAGCATATACAGTATACCCATAACAAAACTAATAATGTCCCAGATTATACCACAACACAGACTAAAGCGTGTTTTGGGACATATTACCAAAGGGAAGTGTAAATCTCTCCTCGAACCTCATTTGTTTAAATTAGCCTCAATCCAGGGCCCATCTGCTCCGATTTACCTCCACACTTTACCTCCTGTTGTTTAACGTCTATTCTTATTCACTTATTTATCGTGAGCTGATGTTTGCACACTGAGCTGAGGGGTCACCTTGAGTGTGTGGAAAAGCACCCCCAAATAAAACATTATTATTATTATTATTATTATTATTATTATTATAGGGTACGATTACGGCTATCCTCACAGAGAGTCCAACATGGACGGGGAGGGTCCCACCTGATGATCTTGTCGCAGGCCCCGCACACGGGCGTCCGGCCGCTGTCCTCGGGGGCGTGCTGGGCCGCCTGCAGGATGGAGCTGCGGTTCTCCATGGGGGTGGGCTGCACGGGCTGCCGGTGCTGCGTCACCACCGTGGAGGTCTTGTCCGGCCGGTAGCGGTCGGCGAAGCCCGGGTCGGTGACCCACGGCGGCCGGCAGGACGGGCCGGAGCTGTCGGGGGGGGCCGCCTGGCTCATGGATCCTGGGGGACCCAGAGAGAGAGAGAGAGAGAGAGAGAGAGAGAGAGAGAGAGAGAGAGAGAGAGAGAGAGAGAGAGAGAGAGAGAGAGAGAAACGCTGTCAACCACCAGAGCCGATCGATCAGGAGGAAAAGGGTGTGTGGAGGGGGCGGCTTCGACCGTTACTCATTCAGACAGAATGGGAGAAACGTGTTTAGTTTTGTTTTTTTTTACTATGCGCTAACACATACAGAAGTTATAGATGTGTACTTTGTTGCAGAGTCTTTGTATGCACCGCTTTTGGCGGTTCATTTAATATGGGTGTGCTAGCTAATAGCATTCTACTTTTGTTGATTAAGTAGCTCATTTACATTTAAAACAGCTACATTGCAGCTCTTGATGCACACAGATATATGCTTTGCTAAGCGATATGGAGAGGTTTCTTTGGAAGAGTTCTTCAACTTTCATGGTTATGAAATGTCCTGGTCTCTTACTATGAATACTAATGATTCACTGGCATGCACTGGATTCACTTGTACTGTAGACATAGTTGGCTGGTGATTCACATATTTTTCAAAGACAACAACACACTCACCAGCAGGTTTATCTGGTGCCTGGGTCTTGGCAGTGGACTGAGTTGGCTCAACACTGTGAGAAAACACAGACGTTTCAGTGAACACATAGTAAAACATGCCCGTTAACCACAGCCATACCATAGCAACAATATCCCAGGTGTGCCATGTACAATTATCAGAACAAGTGGTGTACGGCAGCTTTCTGATTATTGACTTGTTTTCCTTTGCTTTGTGTAGTGCTGTTTGTTGGAGTAAAATGCCATGGCTGTATTGTCTCATTATGAGCCAGCCAGGTGATTGAAGAAGCATTTGTCTGAGGGATAAGAAATGAATAATGTAATCCACGGCAATCAATGTGTAATAGCTCGAGCTGTGTATCCTGAAAATGCTTTAATAGTTTTTGTTTTGTTTCCTTCTCAAAACTTGCTAACTTGTTACTGCTCTAAAGATAGAACCTTTCATTAAAAGTATTGACTGGAATCATTCAGTCTCCCACCCAGACCGAGAGAAAAATACTTGCTTGGGAAAACCTTTTGATTGCACTATTCTGCTACTGTAAGTAAAGTTCTGTTCATAATTCATACAAGGAACTTTTGTAAAAATTTAGAAAAAATAAATAAAAGAAAGTGGTACGCCCACAGCAAGGATCCCTGAACTAAACTCTAGCTATCTCCTTTCAATTATGGGGAAATCAAAAGGCCTCATACTGGGAGGCAAACACAATGAGCTCCAGAGATCTGATCTTTGAGTGCGAAAAAAAATAAATAGCTGGGCCTTGGAGGCCTATGATGTTTACACCATTCAAAAAGTCATCAATTTTTTAATAATAGAGGGAAATTAAATAATTTTTCAGAGAGAAAGATTAAAGAAGAGATGTTAAATAAATTATCATTACTAACGCCGTAGCCTTGCTCTGCACCGGCTCTTCTGAGGCCTGTTTACCAATTAAATCTAATCAAATGCAATATTTATCCTGATTGGCAGAAAAACTCTATTTTCTTACCCTGAGCAAAGTCCTTGGAAGTTACCCGGTTGGAGGTCATCTATGTTCACATGTGTTCACTACTAGAACCACTCCTAGCTCTGAAAATACCCTCTGTCTAACTGGGCTGTTTATCTCTCACACCTGTGAGAGATATCGCTGTGGTTGACGACTTTGTTAGCGTTCATATGGCGGTTCAAGCTGTACAAGACGCCATAGTCTAAACACATTGTGTTTACACAACTCGTTCCCATTTGTTTTGTAATTTACAGCTCAGTTCTAAAAGACCAGACCCTCCCTAGTCCCACTGTTGGCTCCAAATGTGGAATGATTCTGTGCCAACTACAGTCCAACTACTACTCAAAACGTGACTTATTAAAGGCTCCCTCCTGCCTAGTCCAACTCCACGGTCCGTATGTGACTTATTTAAGACTTCTGTGGTGTAACATTCTGTTCAAAACATGACTTATGAAAGACTTTCCTTCTGTAGTGTAACAAACTGTTCAAAACATGACTTGAAAGACTAACAGTCAGAAATAGAAAAGAAAAAAGTGGAAAAAAAGAAAATAAAGGAGAAAGACCAGAAAGCAGAGGGTGTTTTTTCTTTCAGAGTTTTATATTTGTTTGATGACAGCAGAAAAATAAAACAAAAGTACAGACTGATCTTGTCGTTCTCTCTCAGTGCTTACAGACGCCTACGTCAGGATGAGGGGCTCAGAAATGGAAAACAGTGCAAAATGAAGAACTCAGAATAACACCTAACACAGAGCTAGAGATAGAGAGCGGGAGATAAGAGGGAAGGTGGGGGGCGAGAGAGCTAGACAGCAGCAGGATAACGAAAGGAGGAAGAGAGAGAGAGAGAAAGAGAGAGAGAGAGAGGAAGCTTACAGATGAAAGTCAGGCCCTGAACGAGGTAATCCAAGAGGAATAACAGGAGCAAAAACCGGTGCTTCCTACAGACGAGACCCTCTCCTCCACTCCCCCATCACCTGTTCACAAGCACTTTGAGTAGCAAAAGGCACGACAAGGAGAAAGGGGGTACGAACACAAGGTGCACCAAAAAAGTGTTCACAACACTCACACCACATCAAACTTCAGAGACGGATTTCCGTTACCTGTGCTCAGTATGCCAGTTCCCATCTTTTTGGGCTTTGACATATAGGCTGCATAATATATATTTCTATTTTCTGAATTATTTTCTATTCTCCCCTCCTCACTCACTTGCATTATTCATCCTTTTTTTTCTATCACTTTTCTATCCCCCCTCCCACCTTCCTTTTAATTTGTTGTTGAGGGGACATTTCTTAAACGCCCGTGGAGGGGCCGGCTATCGTCGTTGTCGTTTGTCGTCATCGTCGTGGTGATTCTGGTCATTGTGAGTCACTGCGGCGGCGCTGAGCTGATGCTTTTCTAGAAGGCTCCGGAGCTCCGCCTCCCGTCACAGCGACGCCTCGCAGCGGGGGGGACGCTGCTCAGGACTTGATATTGAGAGCGCGAGCGGACCTCTCGTGGTGCCAGTCCCTCAGGCGGGCGTAGCGGGGGCTCTGAATCTCCGTGAGGAACTTTTCCCTAACCGCCGCGACGCACCGGACGTAAACAAGGAACAGACGGGGGTGGGGGGGGGGGGGAAGGGGTGGAGGGTTGGACAGGGGGGTGGGGGTGAAGGGAGGGCAGAGAGTCAGAGACAGAATAATTACGGGAGGTTAATGTAAAAAAGGTGAGGAAGAGGCCGACAGAACATTCTGTTAAAGTCGCACACGGCAACAGAAGAGACAGCGGGACATGAAGTCAACCAATAAGCAAAAGCAGGTCAAACAAAAAGCTTATAGAAGAAGATAATGAGTTGAAAACAAATATGTTAAAACTACACGTAAATATATATATATAAATATATATTTGAGTGAACAAAGGAGACATCCGTGACATTAAGTAGCCAGTGGCCGTTACCAGAGACTATTAATAATGCAAACACGACAACACGACAGCACCTTCATGCGTCGTTTTCAAACCCAATCCTGAATGACAGGATCTGCTAATTAATGAAGGAGCCCTTGGGATCTGGCTAGGAATTAGTATTCTCCACACAACTCAACACAAGCATTAGAACCCCAACACAACACAGGCTCGGGGGGGTATGAGTGCAAATGGCTGCTGGTGTGAAACACACGCACACGCACACGCACACGCACACACACACGCACATACGCACACACACACACACACACACACACACACACGTTGGGCGTTACCTGGCCCTCTTCATGTTTTCATCATCTGGGTCCTGCACTACGAGAACCAGGAGAGAGATGCATCAGAATGCCTCACTCACAAGCACAAAAATGTGTTTCTGACACACACCGACACACATACCTGATGAAATATCAATGACAGGACAACCTGTCCTGGACTGATAAAGCTATCCAGCTGTTGATTCCCCTTTTCTGACATCGGAATTGTTAAAGTGATTTTAAAGCCGGTCAGAGCCGAGTTGGAATAATGAATAAAACCGTAAATAAGTTGTCTTGAGAAACAACTTCTGTTGCCCCAGTCGGTAGAGATCAGATCAACGAATAATGTATCTATAAAATCTTCATGACCCTGTCTCCATCCAGCTTTTCCTTTTTTCCTTCTCCCTCTCTCTCTCTCTATCACCAGGCATCAATCCCTTACTTATTGTCTATGTCCATCCGTCCATCTTCCTTAAGAACCTCCTGCCTCTTTCCCCTCTCTCTCTCTCGCGCTCTCTCTGTGTCTCAGTGTCTCTCTCTCTCTCTCTCTCTCTCGCCAGACCTCAGGCCCTGACTTACTGAAGTCGGTTCCTGTGAGCTGGGCGAGGATGCGGAAGGAGCGGGATTGGGTGGTGCCGGTGCGGGGGTGCCAGTCCTGGGTGTCCTGAATCAGCCTCTTCTTGCTGCGGTCGTTGGGGATGAAGCAGGGCAGGTTCTCAACCCTCAGGCCGTGCCTGGACACACATCGGGTCGTCAGCGGCCACCACAACAACAACCCCCCCCCCCCCATGCACACCAACCAATCAGGTGATGGTTGATGGCAACAGGGAAACCAAACGCATCATGCCGACTGTTAGCGTGCTCATCAAGCTACAAGCTAATGGATGCTAATTAGGATTTCTCCAGGGACGCTGTCTGACGCACACCAGTAGGCGTTCATCCTGAGTGATTGTACGGTTCGCTTTCATTTAAATTAACGAAAGACAAGCCCTCGGTGCAGTAACACCTGCACTCATGTCTGAGGCAACAACATAGAAAAATGTTTGCATGTATTTGTAACCACCAGCTTAAGCTGAAGCCCCGAGTAATTACAGTGATCAAAACCGCTCGTAGAAGACAAAACACGATTGGTTAACGGTGAAGCAGCGACGCCTTGCTTGGTCCTCTTCCAATGTTTTTTTTCATCCTGCGCATATCAATTTGGCAGTGAAATCCATATCAGTTCGTTGAGCCAAGGTCATCTCATCAATTCGGCCCCCACGGCCCCTAGGATGGTCATAACATAATGTAGAAAACAGCTAAGTAGGCCTCCATGCCGAAGTCGCTTACTTGGACATAGGATAGATGTCATCATAGAAAGCAGCCTCGACCCTATGGGACAGACCACAGATCAGGGTTGGAGGTTGGGTCGTCAGATGGTGGAGCAAAAAACAAACTAAGTACTAGCAGGCCATTTTTTCTCCGTTTTGAAACAAAAACTCATGGAATTTTCCGGTTCTTATGTACAGTATGACTGCCGTGGTTGACATGAAAGCCTGTAGGCTAATTGGGATCAGGCAGAAAGCAGCCGCACAGGTGCAACTCAAGGATGGAAGTTATATGAAAGGGAATAACAATTTGACAGGCACACAAGAACTCATTATTCTGCCATCAGACGTAGGAACAAAAATAGTATTTTACTGACTTGTCGGGAGCCTCCATCTGCAGAGTTAAAAAGAAACAGAAAGAAAGTGGGGGGGAAACAGGGGAAGAAGAATGAGGGTCAGAGTTCAGTGTTTTGCGAAAAACAGAATGTGTCAAAATATGACAGCAGTTGCGCACAATAGAAGAAGAAAAAGAGGGGTTTTTGGGGGGGGGGGCGGGATGCAGGGCAACATACACACAAAGGGTGACGGAGCAGACAAGGCTGTTATTGTCGACCGGGCGGCATAATGGAACACATTGTGTTGGCGTCAAACAGCCTTCTGCACTCCTTTAGCTTGTCACTCACACACACACACACATGGCCCGGGCTCGGTTCAGAACCTCCAGGAACTCCACCTAATGCCTGTTCGACATGTCCTGTGCCCCCCCCCCCCCCCCCCCGAAGAGTTATGTGAACAGACGTGACATTTGCCACGGAAACCCTCAACAGGGTTCACTGTTGTCCCAGCACTTCAAATATTGCCAATCGGGGCTTTAATACACAGTCAATAATGGTAAATGTCACCATGAGCATCTTGATACTAGCTATAGGGCTTCACAGAAAACATGGCATTGAGTCTAGCTCAGGACTACCAGCCATCACATCCGGTCTGCCTATGTTCCCTAAATGGTTTGCAAATGGTCTGAGGCCGGGGGAAGTCACATTTAGGGCCCTTTTTTTGTTTCATTTGAGTACGTTTTTGTTTTTTTTGGAGGCAGGAATGAGCTCGGCGACACAGTGGAACATCACACATCTGTTTGAGGTCTCCAAGTAAGGCAGTAAAAAGTAATACAGCACGGCCACAGTAAGAGCGCCATGAGAACTCAGCGGATTTTATGCGAGGCTTTTCCGAGGCTAAAAACAGCAACAGACATTTGGCCCGCACCACGAACCAGATCACTAACGACTCCCCGACCACCGAGGCCACATTGACCCCTGCCGAAGGTACAATATGACCATTTCATGTCACACTGTTTGCAATGCAACTGCTTTTTGAACCATTCTAAAAATCCTCATAAAAAAATCCCAAATAGCCCCCATTCTGTGGTGATTCCGTGTGAACAATTATTTTAAAGAGGAGTTTGAATTGCCACTTGATCACTTCTGATGAGTCCTGTGGCAGGACCTATAAGGTACAACATTAAACACTGCATTATGGCTTCATTCCTATTCTGGTCTTCAAATATAGCGAACATTAGTGGGGAATTTACAAAACCAAAGCCTCATATACCCCAAAGAGTCTTCAAAGCATGGTGCTCTCCTTTTAACAACACGTTACGATTGCATTACGATAACACTATTTTTGGAATCTGCATTTTGTTCATATTGGATGTTTGATTGTTAACTATTAGCCAGTTCCATATTGGTCGCCAGTCGTTTGTGTTTTCCGCCGTACGCATAATAAAATCCTAATTAAAGTAATCATAAATCATCACATGTAAATGTCCTTTGTGCTTATTCCAAAACTTTTTTCGTCCCACAAAATTACAGTTGGAGCAAATATCTGCGGTATAATAAGTTTCTGCTACATGCAAGAAGAAGTCGCTCACAGACAGTGGCTGGCACTTGGTGGGTGTTTTGTATCATTGCTGGCTTTGTTTTGAATAAACCACCTACTCCTTGGGAAAAAATAAGAATTGCTTTCTGGTATGCTCTGCTGTGATGCTGCTCATTAAAGATGATAATCAGCTTGTTCTCTGTGATTGATTTAAATAGCTGGCAGAGATAATGGCAATAAACCCCTTTTGTAATTACCTGTGCCATCGCTTTGGCTACGTCTCCCTCTGCATGTTGCTTAGTGCTCAATGTACACACAACCTCCCCGGTAGCTGGGGAGGAATAATGTATTAACTCATTAACTACCAAACGAACAGTTTTAAACACAAACTTCCCTTTGAGATGTTATCAACATTGATATTCTTTCCTTCCCCCCCCCACCCCCTCATAATATGAGATGTGATGTAATATGAATGAGTGAAATGCAATAGGGAAAAAGAAGAAAAACACAGGGCCCATGTCTGCTTCCAAAGCCAGCTGTATATCCACCTACCCATTGCGTGGCTGCTGTACACTGCCCAGACCATGCGAGTGCTGAGTGTTAAGCTTAGGGGAGTAGGCCACAGGCTTAATAACAGGGCCCGAATTGCCACTAGCACCCCCTGCTGCAAATGGTCTGGCCATCTTGTTAATGGCCGTGCTGGGGGCAAAGGAGTATTTTGGCTGAACCGAGGCGCGGGCTATTGAACCCTGTATGGGTGGGAACACAAACAACACAACAAAAAAAAACACAGCAGCACATCACAACATGCGATTAGGATTTATCTTTGAAACACGCACACGCTCGCACAAAGAGACAAACACAAAAACACAAAAACACACACTCAAAACAGTCAATTATTTTTTTCTGATCCTTTTTTGGCTGTTGCACAATCCAAGACTTCACGTCATGGACCATAATCGTTTTTCATTCAGCAAATGAATGCCGCTTGCCTCAAGACTGTGCTTTGTCATAGCTAGCCGACATTTGTCTGTGCACGGAAGAGTGCCTAAGAAGTGTGAAGACAAACACGCAGCATTGTCTGACAAATATTTGTTTTGGCAGTCGGCCCAGGAACGGGCCAGAATAATCTGCCTGCGCCGTTAGAAATACTTCGGCACGAGACACGGTTTGAGGTGATACAATTAAAAGATGAATGACAGTCGGCGTAAAGACATTTCATGCTGAATGTTAAGCGCCTGCTCCCTATATGGAATTCTTCCACCTTGTGGACAGCTTGGGTTCTAGCTCATTTGCAGAAGAAACATAGTCTTATGCACAAACGCTTTATCACACTGCAGGGGCCAGAATGACATGAGCGTGGTCCGTTTGCTGAGCAAGTCCGATCCCTTGCCCCAAACTGTTTTCTGATGTGTCCGATGATAGTGATTTACTCCTACTCCTCAAATTAAAAACTTCAGACGTGATATTAGGGATTGTGCAAGGCATCACTTGACATGGCACTCCAGGATGGCATTTTTATATATGGCATCATTCATATCCACAAAACAATCCCCTTTCCCCCCCCCCCCGGCCGGCCCAGGAGATGCTTTGGTGATGCATGGAACACACAACTCCGAGAAGACCTTGGGAGTTGATTGAATCACTACGAGTTCAATCACAAGACGACATAACATATTGTTGAGGATGTCCAAAAGCAGAGCTTAAGTGCGGGTGAGGGGCGGAAGACTTTCAAATTGCATCATCCGTCAAAATAGTCGGGCAGAAGACCCTGGGGAGTGGCAGGGGTCTCTTCCCGGAGCAGGCTACATTGGACGGCCTAATTCATTTGGACTCCTAACCACGCTGATCACGCTGATCACATCACCGGAGCATGCCAGGGCGCGTGCGGACCACGTGGGTGAGCACACACACATCTTACCTTCTGCTCGCCACCGGCGTTGAAAGCCCTGGAAGAGAAGCAGAGAAAAAAAAAAATGGTAATTAGAGCAGAGAATTGCACCAGTCTGATATTTAATTGAACTCTGATTTAACGGTCCCAGTCATAGGTGCTGTAGTGATCACAGCTGCCCTTGTGAGGGGGGGGGGGGGTTGAATCAGCATAAAAAGGAAAGGCTGTTCATGGCTCAGGATGTCATGAAACTCCCTGGCTAAATCCATATTGCATTATATTGCAACTCAGTGAGGCTTGACTAAATTAAACAGCTAAAGGGAAATGAATACAATGTGCATTGCTTCTACGGTCTGCGTTATATGTGCACACGTTTTGTAAAACACAGTTCTCACTCGTCAGACATACAAAGGTGCTGGCGAGGTAAAGTTTCTTGAACACCAATGCAGACATTTGGTTCAGCAACTAACTGGCCACTGACCAAAACCAAGCCATTTCATCATCGATGGGAAGTAATTGTTTGGTTACATTTTTGTTTGAACTGTTTTAGTGCTTTTGTGCAAATCGCGACAGCCGTGTCAAAATACAGTCACACTGTTTCGTGGCACATTCACAATCAGCACATTAAATAGCTATTAAAATTAGCCTCTTTTCTTCTCCCTCTCGATGAATCGCATGAATATTTATCAGGTGTGAAGTGCCAACTTGTTCGTTTGTATGAAGGGGAGCAGCAGCACTTTGCATCTGGGTACAATTTGCCCTTAAAATGTGTTGTGTCACTGGCGTATAATTTGTCTTCAGTTGGAAATTACGTTAGTTCTGAGGAGGTAATGCAAACACCAAATCATCTTAATCAATCTCGGGTATTTTTTCAAATCCAATGGGCCCTGCACTACCTAGGCCTAATGAAAAACAGATTCATTCATCAAGCAAATTGCAATATTGCCTAACAATGTTGTAAACCTCCACCCCCCCCACCCCCCCTGTCCCAGGTTTCACATTACTCTGGAGTGCGGTCCTGGACTAGAAGCACAACATCAAACTGGGCTCATTAGAATGATATTAACATAGCATTACCAGTAAGCAGTGAGCCTTACTGTACGTAATGTCTGTCACCCGCTTCTGTCACAATCCTCTAGACCGCAGTATGACGAGGCAGGCCTGCTGTCGAACCAGTCATGAGACCCATTGTGTCGGGTGGCCACGTGGGAAGACACACACTCGCACACGCACACACAGAGAGAAACAGGGGACAGACAAACACAACGGACTGTGTTTCCTGTAACCGTTAGGCTAAATGTAACCCGTTGCGTCAGCCGTCCGCTAATGGAGCATTGTTGAAGACAGGATGACAACACAAACCAGCAGGGCCTTACAGATAGGGGGAAGACAGTGACACAAATGGGGAGAGAAGAGCAAGCGAAATGCAGCGGCGTAAAAATATGTGTATGACAGACCCATTAGAAACCGATGACAAGTTGAGCCAGTGTGACATTCCTCCCTTCGTTAACTGAACTTGATTGTCGTTGCTTGGAAACACATTTTGACAAGTCAGGCCCCAGGGGGAAGAGAATGCAAAGCATTGGTTTTTATGCAGAATGAAATGGGACAAAAGGAAAAAAGGGCTGAGATAGAGCTGGCTGGCGTCATATTTCTTATGGGGGAATTGCATCAAAATGAATAAGATGAGGGAATTAATTTCTGGGAATATAGTAGTGTCGGATAATGGAGCAGCGGACACCCCCCCCCCCCCCGGGCTGTCACCTAACACTTGAAGTATCTTGAGGTTGTTTCCCATACCTTTAAAGAATCACTTACTCTTACTTTCCCTGCATGTGCTCCGCCTGAGTGTTTGCCGTCAGGGAGATATTTCACTCGGGTTCCCCGGGGACCCGCAGCCCCCCGCTCATACTACATGTTAGAAAAGGTCACTGGCAGAGGAACACTTGAAATATGGGCTAACTCTCTCCCCTGGGATGAGAAAATGATTGAGAATGGGAGCGCTGATATTAATTGTGCGCCTACACTTTCCATTTTGGGCAGAAGAAGATTAAGTGAAACAGGGCGAGCGGCCGGGGTGGAGCGAACGCGCACCGGACAAAATCCCTCTCATGCCAATTTCTCACGCTGTGTCAAAAGAAAAAAGAGAGAAAGAAACCTGCATCAAGTATGCATTAGAAAAAAAATGCTGATTCGATGTTTGCAAAAAGTGATAATACATTATGTTCTACAACTACTACGATACATAAGAGTTAGAGCCAAAGAAAAGAGGATGAGACTTCAGTTAAGACCTATACACTTTTCTTTAATATTGCCTCTTGAAAAAGAGGCAATATTAACAGATTCTGTCTCCCAAAGACACTAGTGTCACGCTGACTCATACAGCTTGGTCAGGGCGATCACAAATAGGCCAAATAAGGAGAGAACCAGACGAGCGATTGAGAAGGGCTTGCTATGACATGGAATCGATTCAGATGAGCCAATAAGCTTCCCATTTGTTATTTCCAATGGCTTTTTTTGGGCAGATATCCTTATAGAGATGGACTGTTGCAAATGGAAATGTCTAGCAAGCCGTTTTGTTGATGTAGAGATCGCGGGTGACTTGAAGTTCATGGTTTTTTTTTGAGCGTGTCACGGTTTACAAGGCAAGTACCCAAGTTTTTGCTACATTAGAGACAATCCCTGAAGGCGTATCCAGTGTCCATCTCATACCAAACAAATGCAGTACATCACATATGTGTTACATACCTGCACCAAACAGTCTTCATAATAGAGTGTGTGGCAATGTCAATATTGAGTTTGTTTGTTTCAGTCGGTTCTAAAGAACGTTGTTGTTCACCTAACCCCAGAGCTGTCCAGCCAAAGGCAGCAGGGGCTACATATCCAGATAAATCAGATATAGGGGCCTATGACAGAGGTGTCACATCTGACACGCACACAATAACCAACCGGTGCCCACCCGTCACCCTGTGACTTCATCCTGTCTACAGTGTATCTGAGAGGGTCTACCGCGACACCTCAAATCTGTCCTGCTCTGGTTTTATTGCCTGCCCTCCCGACTTTCAGTCAGGTGTCCCATTTTGTCTGGAAAACACTCGTATTCGTTTTGCCCTTGTTGTGAAAAGGAAATAAATAAACAAACCAACAGAAAGAAATACGCTGCCAGATTTTCCGAAACCCGGGCCTGTTTATATTCTAACTCCACCATCGGGGGGGAGAAGACTTTGATCCCGAAAGTCCCAAAGAACATTATGCCAGGCAGACGTATTAAAAAGAGTCCGTCGGCAGTGAGCACAGTGGACCTCTCTTAAAGGAAAAGGGACCTGCTGTGTGTTTTCACTTTCAGTCATAGCCTTGACAAGCCCTGGGCCTCTTTAAGCATAACAAATATCTGCAATTTACCGCTTGAAAGCACCACGGTGAGTCTCACGGGCCTCACCTTTGCATTTTGTCCAAGTCAATACCCTTTCGTTTTTCTATCAACTTCTCCTTCATATCGAGTGCCAAGGCATCTCGTGAGGGGGGGTGGGGGGGGGGGGGAGCTTTTTTGTTATAATTAAGCTCTAGGTAGGGAAAAAAATAATTTGGCTAGTTCTTCAGAGATACTTCAGTAAGAAATTCCTGGCAGGAGTCATGTGAGTAGGTACAGCACAGACGGGGGACAACTTATCCAAAACTGATTAAAATAAAACTTGTGGAAAATTACATTTTCCTTGTTTCAATTTTGATACAAAGTGCTTTTAATCTCCCAGAGAGATTTCCCTCCAATTACATTATGAAGTGGATTCAACATAGGGCGTTACTCAACGTTCCCTATGTAAGAAATTATTCAAAAGGAAATTTGGCCCGCTGCTATGTTTACTAATCGGATGTTTAAAAAGGCATCTCCGAAATTGAAATGCAGTTGGAGAGTACTTTTGTTTGGTGCTGGGATACATGTTTGACACCTACCCTATCTCTCCAATGCAGGAAAAATAGACCCGGTCCAAGTCATGGTTATTTTATGATGAAATATGCCGGATAAAATGGCAATACTGTGGCAATTTATACACCTTAGTCAAGAGGTTAGTCTCAGTGGAAGCACACAGGGGTCGTGAGCATGTATGTAAGCCAGTGTGTTGGTGCTGGCATATATGTAAGCCAGTGCATATTAAGTGCCAGTAAACCCCAAAATCATGTAGTTTTATTATTA
>NC_140276.1:4098133-4160633 GCF_964030765.1 Micromesistius poutassou | reverse complement strand
ACTCCCCCCCCCCCCCCACCACCCCCCAAAAAAAAGTAAAAGCAGGGAAAGATGAAAAGAACTGGGAAGCTACCCGCATACATGTTGATGTGTGTGTGTGTGTGTGTGTGTGTGTGTGTGTGTGTGTGTGTGTGTGTGTGTGTGTGTGTGTGTGTGTGTGTGTGTGTGTCTTTATAAGCATGTGTATTTCCATGTGTGTGGCGCTAATAGGTGTATTTTCAGGTGTGTACGTGTGTGTGTGTGTGTGTGTGAGTACTTTCACACACACACCGGGGTAGCTGACGAACGCAGACACCTGTGCTGCTCGCTCAGACTCGGTGCGGTGCAGCTGCTCTCCCTCTTCACAGGGGCGGCAGCAGTAAAGTTGCTGTGCTCAGAGCTTTGCCCGGGTGGGGGGGGGGGGGGGGGGCATACTAGACACCCTATACCTGCCCCCCTCCCCCCCCTATCCACCCACCCAACCCCCGCCTCCCTGCTCCTCCTCCTAGGGTCAGTCAACACGCCGAAGGACAGTGTGGAAAACAAGCCCTGTCCATGCAGCACATTGCGCCAATACCTCCAGACGAGTAGGTGGGGGGGGCTGGGGGGGGGGGGGGGGCTCACACGGCAGGCCCGCGGCCTGGCCACCTATTCACAAACGATGGCTTTTTAATAGGACTCATTCGTCTCCAGCCGCGGACAAACTCGCAACAGCTGCATTATACATCACGCCTACATACATCATCATAAATGATTCAGGGCAAATATGACTGTTGATCATTGGCGGGATATCTCGGGACAGATTTTATGGCACAACATCATTTATAGGACCCGAGCTATCCATAATTGAGGAGTTAGGCCTAATAGCTGGTGGCCCTCGTCTTTCTCCGAGCGCACTCGGACAAGCGGCGACGTTGACGGTGATATTTTCGTGGGCTATAAAATTTCAAAGAGATGGCCAACGTTTTTTCCGAGACGCGATATTTTGGAATTCATCCACCGGGAGCGTCCCTTCACTGCGGGAGGGAGTGGGGGGGCTTTAGATACGGTCTGTCTCGCAATCCCACACCGATTAAGTTTGACTTTCTTTCTCCGTTGGTTAAACAAATACTGCCAGAGTTCATTGAAAGGGAGAAGGAGGGTTGGGGAGGGGGGGGGGGGGGGGTTGTGAATGTTTGGAGCCATCCAAGTCCCTGGCAGCGCCCTCTTTTTATTCCTTCCCCAGCTATTTGGGGGCCCAACGAGCTGTCTGCCCTTACATCACTGGCAACAGCACAGCTGATGCAACGTCCATAAATATCCCTCAGAGAAATGGAAAGGCAAACCTACAGCCATGTGGTGCGGGCGGTACCGGCTGGGCCGAGAACAGACAGCCCTACACCAACGGCCCTGGAAAACACGCGCACACGCACACGCACACACACACGCACACACAAACGTCGGTACACCCGTCCCGTTGTTATGCGATCAGCGTCCAAATAGCTGGCAAGCAAACACAATACCTCCCATGGAGACTCCAGTTGTCGTCGAATTACTTATTTATCGAGGTTAGGCGGAGATGGAGGAAAAAAAAAAAAGCTGTGTGTATTTTTTTGTTTATACCTTATAAGACGGTGTGTGACACAGATGGCCCAAGACATATAAACAGTACACACACACACACACACACACACACAAGCCGGGGAACACTCTGTGACATAACCAGCTACGGAGGTGTTGCCGACGTTCAGCTAATCTCACCCACTTGCATATTAACATGACATCATCGGCGGCTACCTCCTAGCCTGTGGTGGGACTCCAGTGTTCTCTCTGCTAGAGACCCTGTGGCTCTTGGAGGGGGGTTTCCTTTGTATCCAATAATAATAACGTTTATGGAGTCCCAGTGTCGGGAGATCAGAGATTAATAGTGGAGATGGATTCTCATCGGGGAGCTGCTTGCTGGAGGCTACGTCTGTGCGTGCGTGTGTGCGTGTGCGTGTGTGTGTGTGTGTGTGTGTGTGTGTGTGTGTGTGTGTGTTAATAACAATCTGTCCTGACACTGACTTAACTGGGGAAGGTATTGCCCGAGGTTTGGCCCATTGTATTGTGGAGAGAACAGGGCGCCGGACAACATATGGGACACTGAGGGGGGAAGAGAAGGGGGTGCTCTGTTGGTAGTGACAGGATGGATATGTGAACAATCCCAGGAATGCTGTGAAACATTCGAGGGCCAGGGAGGACCTCGGGAGGAAATGGGAAAGTAGTGAGCGTTTTGTCATGAAACTCTCACAGCTCGCTGTGAAAGCAGGACGAACATCCCCAGGACTTTCTAAAATCGATAAAACGAAAAAAAATAAGAATTGCTCGTATTTACAATAGTTAAAGCGAGGGGGGATTAGAACAAAAAGAGAACAGAAACCAGATCAGCCATAGCTAGACCAAGTCAGCCAAATAACTATTAGTAACTATTAGATAGCTCAACAACCCCCCAAATATTTGCTAATCCCCAAGTGAACACAAAAAAAACACTTGGCAGCATTGATCTTTCTGGCACTATCAATAGTGATCTCTTTGCCCCTTAGCGTTTAGCATAGCCTTTTGTCCTGTCATTCTTCGTGTTTGTTGCGGTGTAATCTCTCCTAATAGAACCCCTTGGAAGAGATGCATATCTCATGGGCTTTCAGAGTCAGACAAGACCACACACTGAATGAAAGCGCAGTTAGCCAGGGCTCTCTAGGTTTGGCTTATCCCACAGTCATTCATGTCAAGGTGGAATACTGAACATCTTTTATGTTTACTTCCTCTGGATGGACTGTTTCCATTCGTGTGTCATGTCTGTGTGATTCACTGACTAGCCATTCATGACAACATAGTAAAACAAAAAGAGCCGGCGGCCTTAAAAACACAAGAGACAGAGAAATTCAGAGAACTACTCAGAGACATATATCTTGTGCTCCGGTACCCTAAAGCCTAGAAGACTAGGGGAACAAGCTAGGGGTATATTAGTCGCTAACCAGTCATTAAATCTCCCCTCCTTGCCCACACCTCCCATTACATCATTGTTTTTGCAGGTCTGGGATCCATCATCGCCGCAGGCTACCATGTCTAACAATGAAAGGATATATTAAGGTGATAAGGTTGGTGGGTAAGACTTCCTAGAGAACTGGATAAAAAACAAAAACTAAATTATGGACAGGAAGGAAAGCAGTTTGAAATGTATCTTGGCTGTGGGGAAATAGTACACCAGCTGATGATTAGCCAAGAATAATATGAATAACAGTGGAGCCAGAGCAGTGACATTCCTCCTAGTTAAGTTGTGAATCACACCCCAACAATCGCAAAGTTTAGTTTTAGGCATTCATCACACAAAGATCCTCAAACTCTTTATCCTTCTTTTAGGGTATGAGAAACTATTCACTGTCATGCATCCAACAGGAATATTCTGTTTGTTTTTTTTCCTCCCGACTTTGACGGCTGCCAGCTCGACAGGCAGGTATGAGACATGTACTGACAGGACCGTGACAACCGCTTCCCTCTCTGCAGCTTTGTGTCAATTCGACAACTACTTGCTTACACACAATAACTCTACCTTGCAGTTATGCCACGACAATAAATACACCGGATAGAGCATGTTCTCACAGTACGACAATTGTATTACTGTACAAAGACAACAGGTTGGTGTTGTTGTACTGTGATGAATGTAATGATCAAAACTCGGATTAAAAACGCCATCAAGTTGCCATAATGAGTATTTTCCATTGGGTATGTTTGGAGCACTATGGTCGGCCCAGGTAACTTTTAGAGACTCAAGGTCATTCTGGATGGATGGATTCATACCAGGCTATCAATCAACTTGTATTAATCTCTGTAACAGAAAATTGCCAACATTAATTGTCATATGCAAATCTGTGTGACGTTTATAGGTCAAACGGGCCTCTAAGGTCGCAATAAAACACTGCCAATGAAGACGAAGGCATAACAGAATGTCAGGTCTGTGTGAGCAAATCTCTGGCAGCAATGTTGGAATGATTTTATGAGCGTGTGCGTGTTCACATTTGTGCGTGTGTTGAGAAAACACTGCTCTTATATGGTAAGGAAAGTGGTTGTAGCTCTTTTCCTCAGTGACCAAAGTGCACAGAGTATTTGAAGATCCATTTAGTCAAGGTGTGGCGAGCGAAAGAAAAAGCAAAGCGTGTTCCAAGAAAAACACATGTCCTTGTAAACAGTAAGGGTTGGGAACTCAAACAGTCACAGTGTCAGACTCAAAAATGATAAACACACCAATGTAACAAGTACAAGTCTTCAAATAGAATCCATCTCCATGAAAACTGAATAAACAACTAGTGAACACACTGAAGCAGTCCTTGAAGACATGATAATACAACAACATAAAAAAAAATTGACTTGATCGATGAAAGGACCCGCAGGACATAAGCTGCATTATAAGCAATAAATAAAACCAGGAGATAAAGATATTCTCATTCTTACCCTTGAAACAGTGAGGGGCATGCTGAAGTCCTTCCCACCCTGCAGCCTGAAGCCCCATGGTGCTGGGCCGGCGAGGGTAATGCTGTAGACGTTCATGGCCTTGGGTAAGAAATAAGGAGAAATAATACAACACACTTCATTAATTCTGATAGCGCTGGATGCATGGTTAAATCATACATTTTTCGGTATCAAACAAGTATTCCAGGCGTCGCTTGAATACATTTGCATGAAATGTTTCCACACATATTATCAGCAAAGTGATATTGATTCGTCACCAAGATATTTTTTTGCTTCTCACGTGTGGAACCATTCCATGCAAATGTATGAGCAGCAAAGTGATATCGTCACCAAGATATATATTTTTTATTAAAACAGGTGTAACCGGTTCAAATTCTGATTAAAATGAATCATTAAAAGGTAGGTGATGGGTGCAAATTACTTTTATTACTTATTATGCCCATTTGTGCAAGAACGTGATGAACATTGATTCTGACACTGCGCAGAGAATTCACTACATTCTCCAGGTAGGAACTTCATTTGTGCGAAAAGTGTCAGAAACCTATCGCCATCATGATCGAACATACCGTAAACGCAAAGAATATAAAAGTATGAACAGACAAATCAATAGACACACATTCAACCTGAATTGAAACAATTTAATCCCATGCTATTATGGATGTCCAAAGCTAAAAACAAAATGACAAATAAAGCCAATGTCATTTTAAGAACCAAGGGCAACTTGAGACCCAGATCAATGTGGCCGGGGCTCACCAAGTGATTCGCAGGCCAGCACCACTGACCTCTGTACCTGTAACCCCACTCCAAGTCATGCTCCTCCCCCGAGCCCCATGTCTAAAGGTACCAGCGCTCTTTATGACACTTTGGCTACCATGTGTCCATGCAAACCTACCTTAAACTGTGGGACTGGCCAACAGCCCAGACCAAGGAGAAGAGTAAAAAGCGGGTGAGCTTAGGCAAGCTGACTTTTGTGCGATAGCTCTCTCTTGCTCGCTCTGTTGGCAAACCCAACCCCCCCACCCCCCCTCTCTCTCTTTTTTTTCTTGCGACACAGGCAAGCCCTTGCCTCTACACTCCTCAGAGGCTATATAAGGAATGTAAAACTACACCAAACTATTTCAGCCCAACACCCCCATGAGTCACAGAGGGAAGGGGGGGAAAGAGAGAGAGAGAGGGAGAGGGAGAGAGAGAGAGAGAGAGGGGGAACGACTACTCGTACCTATGGCACCAGAATTGCACAGAAAAAAGCACAACAACCTAATCTATTCCATTATATTCTACTGTACTCTGTGATATGCTACTCTCTTCAATTCCACAAGAGAGCTTAATGGAAACCCCATGAACTACAAAAGTTGAACATACTTGCAAACTTGCAAGAAAGTTAGAGCAAAGTTTAACCAAACCAACAATTAAGTAGTTATACCCTCCTAATGTAACACATATTAGGATTAACTAATAGTAACAAATATAAAAAAATACAAAGAATGATGCAGAAAAAACGGTGACAGTACATTTAAAAAGGTCCATCTCATAAATATATATAGTATATAACTTGGCAAGAGCTTTCATAAAGGATTATATTTGACATTATATCTATGGATTGCCTAGAAAGAAGCCTACTAATACAGTGCACATACAAACACAAAGTAGGCTAGGCACAAGACAACTTAACCAGAGACTAATTTATGACCTCCTACTAATAGTAACAGAGGTAGAATGATCTTTGCTGTTGTTGCCTTTTTAAGTTAACTCGCTGTTGACGCCGTTTTTCCTCTATGTCAATGAGGTTCACGTATTACCAGCCATCAAATCAATAGTAAGGAAAACATGGGAAGCCAAGTGTACCACAGCTATAACATGGCTATGACACATGAATCGATGTCATTTCAAAGAAAGCAAATTAGGTTACAGTGTCAGTAGCACATACCTTTGGCAAAATATATGAACCCCAATAGATAGACGGGGAAGCCCTACTGATTATGATATCTACATTATTCACACAGCATGTGAATGAGGTCAAGCCTGCGACAAAATGAAGACCTATTGAAAATGAATGAATGAATGGACATGCTGAAGCAAAGCAATGAACCGCGACTAAAAGAGCAGAAATACGAATAGTGAAGTAATCGGGGGAAATAACGTTACTAGATACCCACTAACTCTCGTAAATGTATACATTGAAGACCTAAAATAACCCTGGACGAGTTCGCAGCCCAACGTAGGCGACTCGCCTTGCCCCGTTTGCGGAAAAAATGAACTAACCTCGAATTCAAGTACAGCGATCACCTAATAAAGGATGTGAACGACTCGGGACAAACACGGAGAACTTTGGAAAAGTTTTTTTCTCCACCGCTTTGGGCCTGTAGAAGCACAGCCGTCCCGTCACTTTCTCCACGAACCGGACGGTGTTTTAGAAATAAGTCAACCCGCCTCCAAGACGCGAACTTCAGCCAAACGTGTTATTTTTTATCTTCACCATACAATAAGCCCATCGGATACATGCAAAAAACGACGTTCCTACCTCTTGTCCCTCTTTCTGTTCTTCGCCAGACATCGTAGTGCTACTTTTGTCTGGATGTCGGATGAAGACTTCAATCAATATCAGTAGGGGCTGTAGACCAGCCTTTCGGACTTCCTTAAAGCAAACGTCAGAGAGGAACCGTGGATCCCTTCTTGAGCAGCAGCGATCATTCCCTGAAATTCCCTTTAGTAATGAGCCGACGGTAACGTCAGCAGGTCACATGGGCCATGTCTACATTGCTCACTCGTTCTGCATGTGTATGTATGTATGTATGTATGTATGTATGCGTGTATGGATGAACACAAGGAAACATAACATAATGACAAGCAAGGAGACGTTCACAGACGGTGGTTGTCTCAATGAGAGGTAATAATGATAACGTTATACACATTATATATGAGTAAAATTCAGTTCGAGTGGACTTGAGAATATACAACACAGTCCATTATCATATTGCTTTTACAAAACATATTGTTGATATGTTTAATGAGATGAAATGCGAGGGAAATGCTGTAATACATAGGAAACAATGTTGCCACGCATATATCTCTCCACAAACCTTATTGAAGTAAAAAAAATATAATGTAATACATATTAGAAATTATTCAAAATATGACTGCTCCTTAAAAAAATGTAGGTGTTCTCACCAAAAACAGCTATTGACATAGTATGAATCAGTGTCCTTCATGAGTTATTGCGTTGACCTCTTTCCACCAGCAGATGGAGACAGTCAGGCGGAGTGGGCGTCCTGCTCCATCACTTGACTCCAGACTGGTTGGACGAGTGAAGAAATCATGAATCATCACTCAGGATTATAACCCACTATAGACCATACCAGACGGTGGTGGCTTATCGTATACAATCTTCACACCTCTTCAAAGTCACACCATTTGGAAAAGTATCTAGTGCATACACACACCGGTCTGTTTTTTTATTACAAGTGTGTGTACTTATTAGTCCTTCCAACAGTCCGTGGGATCGCCCTGCTCACCGCGCCTAGCTTGTGTCCAACTGGACTACAAACTTCACTTGTGTGGGGAAAAGATGGCTGACAACGGAGTGCACGCCACCGAGGAGGACCCCGCCGCCGCGTTCCTGGCCCAGCAGGAGAACGAAATCGCGGTGATCGAGAACGACGACGACGACGGGTTCGGAGCCCTGGAAGGAACCGACGGCGAGCACGGGCAGCCCTCCCAGGAGCCCCTCTACGGTCCGTGTTGTGGAGCTAGCGTTAGCTCACAAAGTCACTTAGCTTCAGGGAGCCCTGACCTGACGCCGGGCTGCTGAACTACCGATGGGTTGAATTGGGCATGGTGGTGGTGACATGAATACATTTTAGAGGTGTAGTTCCCCGTGTTGTTGTTGTTATGTGCTAACGTTAACATTTTGACAACACCATATGGTAGCTATACTGGCGCTGGCTCGCCAAAGGTGATACGTATTAGCGCGTTAGCTCGCTTGCTAGCGGCGACCTAGTTTGACACTCATGCACCCATCGTCAATGGACCTCAACCGCTGTGTGTACACGTCTCTCCAAATCGTGTTATATGCAATAAGCACGTATGGTTGAGACATAATTCATGATAAATGGTTTCTCTTCCGGGTACTCTAAAGAAAAAAAGCCTGTTTAAGGGGGAGGCATTTGCCATGTCACGTCATCAGTGACCAAACAGGTGCATCTACATTTTTTTTTTTTTGCCCTCAAAGAAAATTTACCTTTGTCAAAGTGACAGTTGAGGAACTTGTTATTACCTGCAAACAACCTGGAGTGTAAATTGGCTCTCTAAAGATCCAATCCTTGCTTGTTTCTATCTTTTAGACGGTTTTGGAGAGGAACCTGCCATTGTCAACGGGGATATGTTCCCAGTAAGTATTTTTAAAAACATGATTATTACTCTGCTTTTCCCATTTCACCAAGATGTTGATCTTAAAATGTGTTTAAATAATTCATGACATGCTCCAATACAATAGTGCTTATTATAGCTCTCAGATATGCAACGGAGTGCTCAATTGATCCACTAAGGAGTGATTGATTGCTGATGATGCAGAGGAGTACATGACATTTCCCCGCACCGCCCGTACAGGAGTCCAATGGCCCGACTGACAGCTATGCAGCCATCGCCCAGGTGGATCAGCTGAGGCAGGAGCCGGAGAGCCTACGCAAGTGGAGGGAGGAACAGAAGGACCGCCTCGAAGAGCTCGGTAGAAAAAAACACAGCAGCACTGCTGATATTTTTTTCCATTTCAGTCAATATTGGATACTGACCCGTCTCACACCCACTTGTAGACAAACACAGCAGCCCATGCTAACGTTGGTCTCTGCTCTTGCTCTCCAATAAGACTCAGCCTCCAAGACGGCCGAGGCGGAGTGGAAGGAGAAGGCCAAGAAGGAGTTGGAGGAATGGCACGTACACCAGAATGAGCAGATGGAGAAGAACAAGGCCAACAACAGGTAAGTGAGGGCCTCATGGGTCACCTGTTCATCTGACAGGTGTGAAGTCAAATCGATTCAGTGGAGACCTGCCGATGGTTATATATCGAAAGGTTAATGAGATCATGATTCGATATTGTGTGCAATGTGTTGGAAGGATTTTCTTCTTCTTCTCCTCGGACCAAATCCTATCATTAATTTGTGGTCGTCTTCACTCTCTGAGAGTTATTGGAGTTTTCTGTGATATATTGGGTCTTTTATGTGTTTTTTTTTTTTTATTTGATCATTTTCACATTCTCAATTCTTTCTGCACATTAAGCTAACCTCTCCTTTTCCTCAAACTTTCCAACAGACTCTGCCCAAGTCTGGCACGGTATCACTTTGCATCTAGTCAAAACCAGTTTCCGCTGCTACCATTCTAAGCACTGAGAGAAATACCACGATGAGATCTTACTAGGCTGATGTTTACATAACCAAAATGAGCAGGATAACAAACAGGAAGGCCTCTGGTTGAAAGGGAGTGGAGTGGAGTGCATGATTACAGTACATGTTTACACATTTTTGTATATCCACCTTCCAGCCCTTTAATCCAATAGTCTGGACACTGTTCTGAATCATGTGCTTCTAGACTCATCTCATTAGTGATGCTTCTCTCATTTCCTTAAAATAACCTTCAAGCTTGCCCTTAATTGCCTTTGGTGTTTGTTTACCTACACTTACACTGTTTTCCTGTCTCCTTTTCCTTCTGCTTTCTCGGCCTTGCCTACGCACTAGGATTGCCGACAAGGCTTTCTACAAACAGCCCAACGCTGATGTTATAGGCTTTGTGTAGGTTTAGAAATTCCTGTTGTTTTTATGTTGTATGAGAACCAAAAACCTATTTAGTTACTAGTATTAGTCACCTTGTTTGCTGAATGCATGTCCCCAAACATCATTTACTGCATTTACTACTCATGAATGGTCTTCTTAAAGCATCATAAAAATCATTTTGAGCCAATGGTGTTTCTCATGAGTATTTGCAAGAATTGCATGAGAGGACTGTTCGTCATAAGATGTATTAGTGTGTTCCACTTCTAATCCGTTTCTCCCATCATTATCCTTCACTTACGTCTTTTTTTCCTTTTCCCGTCTGTCTGGCAGAGCCTCCGAGGAGGCTCTCATGGCGGAGAGTGATGGAGGGGACACCGGAGCCCCAGGGACCGAGTGGGAGCGGGTGGCCCGTCTCTGTGACTTCAACCCCAAGACCAACAAGCAGGCGAAGGACGTGTCTCGAATGCGCTCGGTCCTCATCTCCCTCAAACAGACGCCACTCGTTCGCTAGTGCACTCAATTTCATCCATTTAACAATGCCTTTTTGATTTTCGCATTTTTTTATTATTATTGAGTTAGCATCACACAAATGTATATCCTTCATAACTTTTGAGACGTTTTCCTGATATTTATAACATTTTGAAAAGCAGACCGGTATGTTACAAAATTGTTGATGAACGACACCTCGCTGGAATGGGAGAGATAGAAGATAGGAAGATAGAAGTCTGCTCAATTTGGGTGGTCATCCTTTAGCTTACCATAGCTATACTGAAGTAAATATTGTTACTGTATAAAGTTATCCTTCTACTTTGCCCTTGCATTTAACAAAGTTACTATGTTAATTGACTGCATGCTTTTGCCAATTTTGATGTGTCATTTCTTTTTTTATGAATTAGCATTTTAGGTCAATTACTCAATTTTTTTATTGAGTTGAAGTCAACCAAACAGGAAATAGATTGTAACCAGCTCTGCCTGTTGTGAAAGAAAAAAACATAACATGCTATGTTCTAATTTGCTCTCTGGATTACTGAATTATGTTTCAAATCTCTAGAAATGTAAGCAATCCAAGCATGTGGCCTTTTTTAATTCTGACCTGCTACTGTTACCATTTTTATTTTATTTTGGTCAAAAACATGTTAATATTTGATTAGAAATGCAGAAAGGGTTTTCACAACAAAATGTACGCAATCTTAAACATTCATTTGCATTCTTAAAGGGGTTTATTTGATTCAATCAACTTAATTGAAAATGTTTTGTCCACCAGTAAGTTAAAATGTAATTTTAAGAGCAATGTAAATGTTTATTTCAGTAGAACAGCCTATGTAGTTGTGTTTCACATGTTGCCTATATGGCCATTATGAATACTGAGGGGAAAAAATATTTTAAGGGAACTGGAAAGAATAATAAAAATGAATGGAATCACATTTGACGTTTCATTTACCAAGTCACACTGCCAGACAACCCCACACTGCTCTTGATGGTTTCGCATTCTATCAAGTGCTCCTTTGGAAAACCTAAGAGCTGTTTATTATATTTCCTGAAACTGATGTAATAACGGAAAGAAGACACATCTATTGCATAGAGATTTTACTGTTGCAAATTTATCATAAAAAAAAAAGCTGTTAACATTTGAACAATTGAGTCATTGTCAGACCATTTGTATTTTCAACAACATGTATGTATCAGTAGCTGATATATAGCTTATAATTAACTTGATCTCTGTATGCATAGGCCTTGGCATACACTGTGTTCCCTTCATTGCTTGGGTTTCAGCTGAGTTGCAAATACTCCAAATATTATGGCAAATACAGTAAAGCCTTGAGCAAAGATTCGCCCTCTCATCAACATCTGGGACTGCCTGGTTTTGCCTTGATGAAAAGCACGGAGTCCATACGCTAGGGCACCGGCTGTTCCAAGACAACCTGGGAGAGAAGCAGACACCTGGTTACTTATGGTAAAGGACACAGAAAAGTCAATGTCACTTTGAGATGAAGTTAAATTAAAACAAGCTCAATTCATTCAACCCATACACACTCCCACAGAATATACAAAAATATGTATCCACGTAATGTGGTTAACCAGTTACCAGAAGATGCTGTTGTCCGAAAACAAACTTGGATCGCAGAGCACACATTATACTTAACTTGCATGAGCTACAGAGTCTGCTTCGGTAGTTCACTCGTGCAGTCAACAGCCAGCTGATTGAGTTTATGCAACTCACCTATGGGGACGAATGGGTTTTCTTTTGTTTTTCGGAGCAGTTTTTCCTTGAACGTCTCGTCCTTCCGCCTCGACACTGGTGTAAAACCTTCAATCTCCGGAGGCTTGGAAAAATCAAACGGCATTGACCCAGATTGCTGTGTTATTGGTGTATTGACGACCGCGGGAGTAGACGCAGCAGCCATGACTGTCCTGGATGTTTCCGGATGTGACGTAATATGTTTCCACGACCAGAGCCCGTCTACATTCTCTGCCACGCCCATGCCCACGACCCACAAAAAAATGCTCCAATAATGCGCGATCACTTATTTTTTTTATTCATATATATATATATATATATATATATATATTGTACCACTTGTACGGCAAAAACGAAATGCATAAGCAGAGACAGATGAATTAAATCATTTTAAAAAATCGATGTTATGTGTGTCCATGTTATGAACAGGTGTGGTGCCAATAGCTAACTAAAATCGTTGTCCATTGTCTGAAATCACTTACTTGGCAGTAGTTTGTTTGAATAGGAATAACAGTCCTTGCTAAATCTGTAGAGCAGCCCGTTGTTCTATAATTCATACATAATTATTTATTTATTTAATTAATTCAGCATTCATCATTTAATAGTGTGTGTGGGGATTCAGGGACTGAAAAACAATTTCGTGGCCTGTGTGATTTGTCCGTTGTTTATCGTGATCACGCTAGAATCTTGAGCTGGACGACCTTCTCAGGGGAGTGGACGACCTTCACATGGGCGTGGTCGACTCCCTCCCTGCGTGGCTGCTCCTAACGCATAGCGGGTTGTCTCCTTTCTTTATAGGTCCATGGTTGTCTCTCCTCAAAGGGAGGACATCTCATTTACGCTGTTATTGTTTTTTTTTTGTAATTTGTAAGCATTTGGCAAATGCACATTTAGCCACTGTTATGAAAAGTGATACATTAATAAAGGTTATTCATATTATCTTAACGTCGTCAGCGAGGCTCATAGGGCTTCAGCAGGTCCAGCACCTCCGTGGCTAGGAGGGAACAGGCCCACAGGGTGACCTTGGGATACTGCTCCATGAAGCCCTCCCTTGTTGGCTACAAGCTGGGCAGGGCCTCACTCAGCCTCTCTTTTAGTGGCCAGTAATGCTCCAGGCCCAGCTGGACCTTTTCAATTATTAAATACATTTGAAATTAGCTGGCACTATTTATCCACCCCTTCATGCATGCTAATGTTGGAGTGGCTTATATATACACA
Source organism: Micromesistius poutassou (assembly GCF_964030765.1). NCBI lineage: Eukaryota > Metazoa > Chordata > Actinopteri > Gadiformes > Gadidae > Micromesistius > Micromesistius poutassou. Next base: position 4,146,950 of record NC_140276.1, on the reverse strand, counting down.
CACACGTTGGTGCATGTACCCTTTAAGACAATATTATCGTCTTGCGATGGAGTTACTGTTTTAAATACAGTTTACTGAGTCACAATCTCCCTGTTGTTGGCTGTCAGGGAAGTGAGACACCAGTATGGACCCCAGGTCCACAAACAAAGCTCAGGCCACTAGTCTCTCCTTGCAGAGAATTGTCAAGTCTGTCTGTTGACCCAGACTGTATTTGCCTGTCTGGACAGGGAATTTTCCCGGGAGAGTTTAGAAACAGCAGTCTAGTGCAACAAGATTTTCCAGCCATGACACTCTACAATTGAGGTCACTTCCCTGTAGTCCTTGCCAACAAAGTAATCATCTCAGATCCACCGTGTCCTTGTTTGTGCCACGGGTTGGCAGTACTCGCCAAAGAACTGGCCACTCTTTGGTAGAAGAGCTTTGCAGCTGATCTTGAGTGGCGTAACCAGATTGGCTCAGGATTCAAGTGACTGAAGTGCTTGCTCTCCATCACACCCTGCATTCTGGGAGCTGACAACAGTATACAACACTACTTTATCATCCATCTATATATATCCTTCAGTTTGTGTATGCACATATACACTGCATTAGATGAGTGCAACAGTATACTGAATATCATTATTTAATAAATAAAAGCATTTTGTTTGTCTGGTGCAGTGGATTAGTATCACTTCAATAGACAAGCATAACACCTTTCCTTTGCCGTCATGACAGGACTGGTAAATAAATCAGAATTGAAAACCTAGAGTGGTTAAGGAGGCTGTCCAAATGTTTAGCCTTTAAAAAGTACTTAAGATGAATATAATTTATCGGATTCGTTCAATAAAAAAAGGAACCCCCACAGTTGAATAAAAGCGAACTCATGTTTACTTTTCAATCTTTTTATTGAATATTAAGGTAAATATTTCACATTAATACAGGCTACATAAAGTAGAGCCACTATACGACATGAAATTTACTCTCATTTTAACCCTTTTTAGTATGTAAACAATTATACATGTTTTTACCACTCTAAAAGGTTCTGATTTCTTTCGCTCTTTAGGTAATCATCATCTAGTTCTGGGCTGAGTTTAAATAGGTACGTCACGTTGAGCCCCTCTGCAGCCAGAGAATGGTGTAATGTGGGTTTTAAGTCAAAATCGCTAAACTACGCAGAGAATGGATCCTGTTGAACAAGTGATCACGCATGTTTTGTTTGCAGACATCGTCGGAACCCCCGTTAACGGCCCTCGCGCCAACATGTTATATTTTTCTTATTCGAGATAGGCACATCAAAGAATGGTGTCAAGAACTAATTCCTCCAATTCATCAGCCACTGCTCTGCACTCTCTCGTCTACTAAAGTTAACATCTCTTGCAAAATCGTATTTTTTATTTTATATTTGTCTTAGTCGATCTTTTTTTGTCAGTTCAGAATTTCCTGTTTTGCACTGTGGATCATGCGTTTGTGCATTTGATTGCCGTCGACGCCCATCTTAATTGACGTGGTTCAGGTGCACGTTGCCCACGTGAGGTGCCCAGGTACCGGGCCACACCTGCATTGAGGTAGAGAGGGAGAGGGAGAGAGAGAGAGGAGCCAGACGGGAGAGTGAATGTCCTGGCGACGATCATAAACATCCTTAAATAGACTCGGTGACTCACTGCAGTGATAAAACACAAGCTCTGTTAACAAAGCATACGAAGGGACTTTACCTGCTGTTGGTCGGAGTTGTCTGCGTTGTTCGGGACCACTTTGATAATGGGGCTCCATGCCGGGTCACCGGCGTGCAGGCCATTGTACATGGGTCCCCCCGGCCCCTCAGCCATTGGTGGATGGGGTGGCAGCATGGTTCCTCCATACATCGACATGGGCATTCCCTAAAGTATCACATCAGTAAAAAATGTAATGAATAACCAATAAATTCCATTGTGGTATATATGGAGTTTCGTTCTGATGGTTGCGTTTACAACCGTTACCTTTGGGAAGTCCATGTAGCTGTTGGCTATGTGCTGGGGCTGGTGGTAGCTGTTGGCAGGGTTTGCAATGCCAGTGTCGTCCTGCTCCATGGGCTGGTGCTGGGAGAAGGCTGATTGCTCGGCCTGCAGCTGGGGGTGCATCATGTGGCTGCTCATGAGGGGCTGGGACCAGCCAGACATTGCCTCTGTGAAAGGGAATGCACATGGTCAGCTTCAATAAATCTCAGTCTCATAAAAGTGCATAAAAGGAATTTTAGGCATATTGACGGATCAGGGTCGAAGTTTGGCCATAATCAAACATTTACCTGAACGATCTAACATATCAAGGATATAAATCCGAGAGTCTATATGAAAGTCGAGCAAATGTATACATTTTTAAATCATAATCCCTCATGCCTTGGTAAACCCAATCGACTCATGTTCTAAGCATCAACATCATTCATGCTCCTTCGCTCACCTGAAGCGCTTCCCACACCAAAGGACCAGATGCCGCCCTGTCCAACAGACGCCGTGTAGCTGGTGGTGAGGAGGGGAGTGTTGACCGAGCCGGTCTGCCTGATCCGGGCCAGCCGCTCCGTGCCGATGGGCGGGGGCACCTTGCGGTCCTGTTGCGAGGAGTTCCCTTGCTTAGGCTGGGGAGGAGGGTTCACGGAGGACGCAGAGAGGGCCGAGGACGACACTGTGGATGGGGGAGGCACCGGAGACTCGCCTGGGGGGGGAGGAAGGTGAAGCACGAGTAGATGGTAGTCAGTGCACACCCATGGTAAGGCTTTTTTGTGTCCGTCCATGCCTCGTTGTTGTGCTCCACTGCATAAGAGCAAAGCCACTCCCTACACGTATCCAATATAATATGATATCAAAGTGGAGCGTAATAGGGAGGACACGTACCTGACGTGGCGGCACTCCAGGGGTGCGGGGAGAAGTGCTGTCTGCTGAACGAAGGTGCACCCACCCCTGTATGCCCATGCAGAAACACAGGGCTTCCAGAGATACTGGTGGCATAGCTGGTCAAAGCTGGAGGAACACACACACACACACACACACACACACACGTACATCAACATGAGCAAAAGCAGCAGTCAGTCAACTGAAGAGCTTCGTGTTCTCGGCCAGTATGGGCCAGTAGTGGCACCAGGTCATTACCGATGGGGCTGTTGACCATCCTCTGGGACGCCGAGCGATAGCCTGGGGCTTTGGAGCCGTCCTGTGGTGGAGGAGGCATCATGCTCTCCATCTGGCCCATGCCCATGTAAGCCGTTGGGGCCGAGTAGGACTGCTCCGGAGGCGAACGGGCGGGCAGGTGGCATGCGCCCCACACCTGGTTGTTCCCCACCTGCAGGAAGGTCAGAGAACAGCGAGGAGACTAATGAGTACACAAAACTCATGAAGGAGATTTAAGGCATAACTGGAATACTGTGAAATGTTACAAAGGAAAAAAGGTGTCCCATGGCCAAGTGTGAAATTCATTCTGTACCAAAGGAGGCAGACACTCACTTGGCTGTTGTTGTCGAAGATGCTGCTGAAGTTGAAGAGGCCGGCTGGACCAAAGTTGTGCGGCATCTGCTGCTGCTGCTTGCCTTGGTTGGGGCCATGCTGCATCTGGGAGCCGTTCATCATCCCCAGGTTAGAGGACACCTGGTGGGGGCCGGGAGCCTGGGGAGGCAGGTTGGACTGAGATCCCTGTGTCTGGTTATGCTTAGGCGGCTCTTGCTGAGGATTGAGCGGAACAAACACAGACTGCTGCTGTTGCTGCTGCTGTTGTTGCTGCTGCTGTTGCTGCTGCTGATGCTGTTGTTGCTGCTGCTGCTGCTGCTGTTGTTGCTGCTGCTCCTGGTTGGAGTAGTACGGCCCAGGAGTTTGCATGCGGTGGGAGACCCTGGGGGCCGGCGCGGAGAAGTGGGGTACAGTGTTGTTGGGGTGCGTGTGGGTGTGCGAGAGGACCGGGGCGGGAGCCGAGTGGTGGTGGGAGCCCTGCTGCGGTGGCAGGAGTGGCGGCGGGGCCTCGGAGGACGCCACGGAGGACGGAGGCGGGGGAAGGTGCTGCCGGGGCTCGGGTTTGGGAGGGAGGACCATGGCGGGGGCCGCGAAGGACGCCGAGGTGATGTTGTCGCTCACCGAGATGGGCGGGTGCTCCAGAGGGAGAGAGGGCTTCTCCTTTCCCTGGGGGCCCATGGCGTTGGACTCCATCTTGGGCGCCTGGAGGAGGGGCTGTGCGATGACCCCGAGCGGAGGCTGCGAGGCGTTGGCCGTCGTCGTGGCCGCGCCATGGTGCACCGGAGAGCCCACGCTACGCACCGCGTTGCCGCCACTCATTCCGGCGGCGGAGATGGGGTTGATGCCGACAGGCTTGGCGTCGGGGGCAAAGAGCTGTTTCCTGACGGAAGAAGGGGTGGGACCGCTTGGCTGGGGGTTGTAGGGTGTCGGGTTGGGCGTGTGGGGCGATCCCGGAGCCGGAGACGAGTGGGTGTTGGGCGCATTGGAGCCGGCGGGCAGGACGACCGAGCCGGGCTCGCCGTGGGCTGCGGAGCCGGAGCGGGCCTGGCCGGCGGTACTGCTGCTGCTGCTGCTCCCGCCGTTGTGCTTGGGGGAGCTGTTGGCGCTGCCGGGGCTCACGGGCCGCACGGGGAAGGGCCCCCATGTGCTGGCCGCCGGTGAGAAGGTGCCTCCGAACTGGGCCATGGGCAGTCGGGGATGCCTGATCTGGTGCATGGTCTGGGCGGCGAGCAGAGCCAGCTGGGGATGGGCGTAGGCCAGTGGCAGTGACACGGGGAAGGGCTGCCTCACGCCGCCCGACAGCCCCTTGCCCATCTTGCCGCTCGCCTGAGAAGACGCTGCAGCGGCGGCAGAGGACTGGAAAGAGACGCCCGCGGACGTGACCAGGGAGCTCAGGCCCTTGGGCCCGGCGGCGGAGCCACTGTTGACGCCCGTGGCGCTGGCGAATGGGACAGAGGAGCTCTTGGAGCCCGGAGCCCGGATGTGGTTGCGGGGGATGAGATCCTCAAGCTCTTTGGCTGGGTCTTGGATCAGAGCGTTGATCAGCTGGACCGCGTGCCTTGTAGACTCCGTGCCACCTCTGGAGAGAAAAATAAAATGTTGCATTAAAGATAAAAATCTAACTTGTTTCTACTTAGAGAGCTATGGTTAAGCTTTCTAAGCTTACGAATCCCTTCATTTGTGTTTACTTCAGGACTTGGTGGTAAAATAAATTTCTTTGGGAAAGTCGAGATTATCTACACAGCCTCTATTGTGTTTGACTTCGACAATCGTTTTAAACAGAAGTTAAAGTTGGACGAGTGAAGTTACACGTGTTCACCACCAGGTGGCCCTGGCTAGGCCTACAGTTGTGAATTGAGACTTATGATGAGTGAAGCCATAAAACGTTCCAGTCAACTTTCCAAATCACGTCACTTAAACTGTGTGCCTATGGTTCTCTTTCATGTTTCAAAGTGGAAGCATTTTAAATTAATATTGAATTTTAAAGTTATCTAACTGGTGAATGGTCTGGGAAGCCAGTAGAGCCAGCCCATTTGAGTGGAAGTCTTTCAAAGTCACTTTAATGTGAATTTCTTCACATGTCAAACATACAAAGGAATCGAGAGGACGTTTCCCACTTTGACTGTTCTGATTCAAAAGGACGAGCTTGGTTGCTTATCAATGCCTACTCTGTAGAAAGACGAATTGCCATGTTTTCCTCTTACTCCCAGAAATCATTTCTGTAATAATTGTAATGGCACTTGCATTGGGTTGAGCTAACGATGTGTTATTTTTTATTGCATACATTTTTTTATTACCATTATTTACTGCATCTTTTAAACACATTCTTTTGGCCTAAATATATGTATAAAAAAAGAAATGCAATAGAAGAAACACAATGCGAGTGCCATTTCCAACAGAGACCCTTAATTACTGCAGAGTTACACTTAGAAATGTTCATTGGTAGAATGCCCTCTAGTAGGTAGAACGTTTAATAGTGGCATTGGCAATGCATAAGCATGTTATACAATGATTTTTTTTTTTTGGGGGGGGGGTCAAATAAATCAAATCTCCCCAATGCCTAAAGGTCCCCACCCCCTGTGTGTCTGCAGGTCTCCAGCCTAGAGAGTCTAGGCACGGCCTACATCAGTCAGCGGTGGGCGTCCCCCTCCTACCTGATGGTGATCATCCTCTCGCCGTTCTTGTCCTTCTGCTTGTCCACGTCGATGTGCGCCCCTGTGACGTCTTGGATGGCCGTGATGTTGCAGCCGCCGCGGCCCATGATGCGGGACACCACCGAGGCGGGCACCGAGAGCTTCTTGGACCTGGAGGGACACACACCCGGGGGTTTGCTGCGTGAACGTGTGAAGACATGGTGAAACGTGTTAAAAAATAGGTAGTGAAGAAGCACCAGGCAGTAACTTATTTTACGTGGCTTGTAAAAACCTGACCCTTTAACAGACTGTGGCGGTGAGGGCATTAGAATTTATTGTTTCAGAATTTACAAGACGGCAAAAGGTGGTGGTAAAAAAGGACGCGGGAGAAGGGGGGGGGGGGGGGGGGGGGAACGGTGGTGGCCTTTAGTGTTGCCAACTTGCAGCACAGCGGCGTACACAAATCTCCAGAATACCAAAGCCATATCAGATTAACTGTTCTTCCAAGGCTATTCATACTTATTAAAGTGAGACTTGGGTAAGGGAAGGAACAGCCCAGAAAACATTAACTTCCAAATAAATATCAACGATGACAGCCATTATATGATTAAAAACATGAATCCTTGTAATTCCTAATTCGTCTATGCAAATGTGCAATGGCTTTTACATAATAGACCTTCCTGTAGTTTACAGCAGGGGACTTGCATTGTGTGACATTTAACTAGTGTGTGATAATGTCATTTCAAAGACAAATCAGTGGAGAAACTTGTCAAATAATATTTGAAATAATATTGCATTCAACTTTATATTCAAATTTCAACGTTACGATCTGAGAGCCAACTTGCCCCATTAGGCCACAGGCTGTGAAAGGGTCTCAAGCTCACTCTACAATTTACAATATTCATTTTAATTGCTTGTCACTTAATTCATACATATTCCCATGTTTGAGTTACAATTCTAGACATTCATGTTCAGCTTATATAACCTTTGTTCTTCATTAGTTAAAAAGGAGGTTTTGGGAAAAAGTATTTTATAGCAAGTCTAAAATTATGTTAACTCAATAGCTAGGCATTGAGTAGTCAAGACACCATAATGCTAATCCTGAACATGTTTTTGGTACCTTGTAAAACCACCAAACAGGAGGCAACAGGGTGGCAACCTCCAACATATAGTTTGACAAAATATCTTGCATCATTTGAACATTGAAGATCTAGTTACTTTAAAAGTCAATATTTTTTTTAAGTAACTGGATCTTAAAAAGGGTTCGGCCCTGCTGCTCAGGGCGTGACCCTTGAGGGTGATACAATGGTGACTGACCTTCGAACCACTTCCTTCCAGCCCTCTTCTCTCTTCTGCCCTCTCTTGGGGCTGGTGAGACTGAGCTTGCTGTTGGGCGAGGTGACTGGCAGCGACATGGTCTTGAACGGAGACGGCAGGGAGCTGGGAATCGAATCGCTCATGTCCGGAGCTCTGGAGGGAAACAAATAAACCAATCCCCAGATTTAGCCCAAGCACATGTTGAATAAAACACCCCCCCCCCCCCAAAAAAAAAAAACTTCAAACAGCAAAATCACATGAGAGCACTCTATGTACCACTGAGGAGGAAGCAGGAGTCGTGTATCAATAGTCAAGAGAAAGGGACAAAGAGGAGAGGACAGCGTGTGTTTGCGTCGGTAACTCACCTCTGTGTGGGCTTTGAGATTGAGACGGTGACCTTGTTGCTGTCGGCCTTGCTGATGCCGCTGCTGCTGTGTAACTGAGGGCAGTGCCTCTTCTCCGGGCCGGGCATGGGGCCCTGGGAGTGGAGCGGCGCGGAGGAGGGGGCTGAGCAGGAGGAGGACGAGGACGAAGAGGATGACGAAGACGAGGCGGACGAAGGGAGGTCGGGGAGGTAGTTTAGCTCCTGGCTCTTGCCGCCACTGCTGCTGCTTTCGCTGGCGCAGTCGGTGCTGTCCAGGGGGTCCGAGTCACTGCCGCCGGCGGCGCCTCCGCCCCGCGGCTCACCGTGGATCTTGTTTTTGTCAGCCTTGTGTTGCGCTAGTGCCACCTGGTGGAGGGAAGAGGAAAAAACAGTGTTGGTTTGCCTTCAGCCGCGTCATGGGAACCTTTATTTAGGCTCAACGGTCAGTGTGGATTGTTGACTATGCAGGTGGTTTGTATGGCTCTAACAGCAATCAATGATGTAGTGTTTACCTGCGGATCTTGTAATATGATGGGTTCGTTGGGCGAGGAGTCCTTGGTCTTGTTTTTCTTGCTCTTGCGATTAGTGCCCGGAGTGGTGGCCACACTGGCACGTTTCTTGCCGAAGGCGGTGGAGAAGGAGGTGGAGGTGGCAGATATACCGATGGTGGTGGTGGTGGTCGCACTGGGAGGATCGATGGGCACCTCTGTTTCTGAAGGGAGAAAAAACACATGTTTAAAAACACAGCAACAGCAACGGTGATTGACAATTTTTCACAGGAAAAGCACAGGGGTTAGACTGGGGATACGAGGAGGCTCGGACCTTCAGCGGAGTCCTCCTTCGGATCCTGCATCTCAAAGAACTCCTCCTTCGTCTTCAGCTCCTCCTCTTCCTCCTGCTTCCTCTTCTGCTCCTCCTTCTTCTTCTTGCGCTTCTCCTTGCGCTTCTCCCGCTTCACAGCAAGAGCTTGCTTCTTGCTCTCCTCTCTGGACTGTAAGACCACACAAAGCAGGGAGCAAGATGAGCACCGATTGCCTGCCTTGTTTTTGGGAAACACACCATTTGCCAGAGACTATACAGAGGTTTTGTTTGGACTAACCTTCTCCAAGTCCAGCTCCTTCAGAAGGATGCTGGCGTTCTTATTTGCCTCAGCTGCCTGTTGGTCTTTGGCTTTGACGATGGTTTCCATGCATTGGTGGCACTTCTTCAACAGCTCCTGGAACAGGCAACCAATACATTTGGTTATACACAGTGGGTACATGGCAAACCAAAATTTTGCCATGGATGCGTTAATCCATGATGTTATAATTGTATTATACATTATTCACGGCTGTCCCACCCACCTTGTCAGCGATAGTAGCGATATATCGCATGCACTCTATGTCTGAGGGAAACTGGTTGACCTCCTTCACCAGATACTGAACCACCTTGACGTGGCCCTGGGAGCAGAGACAAGAGTCAAGCTGTTAGAGAGGTGCCGCTTCACATGACGGGGTGTTCGCCGTGAGGCTCATTAAAATGAAGGTTACTGCAGGCACCTTGCGGAAGGCCGCCATGAGTGGGGTGATCTTGCGGTTGTCGGCCGCGTCCACATCAGCGCTGGCATGCACCAGGAGCTGCACCACATCGAAATGGCCACCGTTGGCGGCCAGCCATAGGGGCGTGTTCCCTTTCTTGTTGCGCACGTCGATGTGGGCACCCCTGTGAAGTTGAGGGGACAGAATGAGTTAAGGCACACTAGTCAGTTTCCTGACTTGACCATGAAAGGACAAAATAATTACTGATGTTGGGTCATTTGACGGCACCGACCTGTTGATGAGAAGCTCGCAGAATTTATAGTGGCCTTTGTCCGCAGCGATGGTCAGAGCCGTGTCTCTGGACGAGGGGACCGGAGGGGCGTTGACGTCGGCTCCCTTATCCAGCAGCACACGGCCCACTTCAGCATAACCACCCGAGGCAGCTTCCATTAGAGGGGTGAGCCCAGTCTGCAGGCAGAGAACAGTGGTCATGATGACCCAGTTAGCCAGGGGATGGACAGATCATAAGACATCCAAAACAAGTGATGCACCGATTGATCGTCCAACGGTTGTTATCGGACAATAAACACCCTTGTGTTGGCCCCATTGGCCCCAAACTAAACTCCATAGTGCTTTGTTTAGATGCTGTCACGTCTTTTCTGAAAGAAACACACTTCACATTTCCGTCGGCTCAACTTAATAACAATAACTCACTAACTAAGAATAATCAGCCCAATGGTTTTCATAAAAAAATCTTATTTATATATATTTCAGTACTTAAAAAAAAAAATAATAATAATCTGTGATTGACAGATTGGCTGATCACCCGTTAAAAAGATAGGTGATCCGGGTCAGCCAAAAAAAGCTTGTTGCATCTCTATCCTCTCTATGCGTTAAGCCTTAAAACTGAATTTATTTTTAGACCCATTCCATAAGCATCTGTTTTGAAGGGACACCAGATACGTTTAAGAATAATTAATATACCTTAATAAGACTATTATCCAGATCAGTTATCAAGTATAATCCATTGTATGACAATAATGATGAACCATCCATTTGTAAAGGTTGTAAAGGTTGAACAATAAAGGTGAACGATACTGGTAACATTCAGCCAAGTGTCTAGAAAATAAAAAGATTATAGATTACCTATGCAGATGTATTAATAACCACCCACCCACCCACCCGCCATCTCGAGTGTCACGAGACCTCGGGAGCGCCTCACCTTAGCGCGATGCTCCACGTTGGCCTTGCGGTCGAGCAGGAGGCTGACCACCTCGGCGCGCCCCTGGAAGCAGGCCAGCGTGAGCGCCGTGTTGCGGTTGGTCTCGATCTGGGCGTTGATGTCGGAGCCCATGTCCAGAAGCAGCTTCACCGCGGGCACGTGGCCGTTCATGGCCGCCAGCATCAGAGGGGAGATGCCAAGCTTACTGCCAGTCCTAAAGAATGGGGGGGGGGGGCGGAAGAAGGACAAGTTCAGTTCCTGCATGTTCAGGTTCACAAAAGTCTGTAAATATACCCGAAACACAATATGCCAACATAGCAGGAAGGCAATTATGTGTATATGGTGGAAACAGCTAGAAACTAATCTGGAGCACCTGGAGGTTATCTCAGAACATCTCATATGTCCATGTTCCTCCCCTGGAGTTAATCTCAGAACATCTCATGTAACCATGTTCCTCACCTGGAGTTAATCTCAGAACATCTCATATGTCCATGATACCCACCTGGAGTTAATCTCAGAACATTTCATATGTCCATGTTCCTCACCTGGAGTTAATCTCAGCCCCGGCGTTGAGGAGTATCTTGATGATGTTGACGTAGCCTCCAGATGCTGCCAGGCTTAGGGGAGTGTAGTCTGAGACATTACGGTGTTCCTTATTGGCTCCCCGCAGCAGCAGCAACTCCACCACCTGACCAGGGCAAGACACACAGTTGGCCGACAGGGAAAACCAATATAGGGGAAAATGTTATCTCTTCGGTCTTAAAGCGTTTTTTAAGGTTTCCGCAGATACACTCACCTCCTGGCGTCCTCCCGAGCACGCTAGGGAGAGGGGCGTGTCTTTGGTTCTCTCTGACTGCGCCTCGATGTCGCCCCCTTTGTCCAGGAGGACCTCCACCACGCCGACGTGTCCAGCGGTGGCGGCCAGGATAAGAGGCGTGAAGCCTGGAACGGGTGGAGCGGGCGCACATGATTACATTATGCAGACAAAGAAATCGACGGGCCTTCGAGGCATTAACGTGTACATTATCATTTACATTATCAGGACTTTGTTACGAGTACTTGTTCTTGCGTTCACCTTTCTTGTCCCGGTGCTCGATGTTGGCTCCGCGGGCGATGAGGACGGACACCAACTCCTCGTGTCCGCCGGCGCAGGCCAGCGTCAACGCGGTGTCATGGTTGCTCTCCGTCTGCAGGAGAAGAGACGGACGCGATGAGGGGAACGGTCACAGTAACTCATATTGCACAGGCATCAAGTTTTAATTTGAGTTTTGATTTGTTCTCGAGCGCTTGTGGTGTGTTGTCTTACGTGTGCGTCGATGTCAACGGAAGGGTAGAGGGGCAGTACGGAGGGGGGAGAGGCGATGTTAGCGGGCGTCTGCGTGGGTGGCTGTGACAGGGGCGTGGGCGAGGTGGTAGTGTTCAGCATGGGCACGCGGCTGCTGACCGCTGCAACACAACAACGAGAAAACATCGGTCACTTGCAACCCATGGGGCCCAGAGTGGCGCACACACACACACCGCCAACGGCCCGCGGGGCGCTTACTCACCTGCCATGATGTCGTCGAGAGTGTCTGTGAGCGTCTGGGCAGGCGTGGCCACCATGAGACCGTCTGGAGCCTGCTGGGCCAGCATGCCGGCACCGAGGCCGGCCAGCTGCTGGCCCGGTTGCTGCTGGCCGAGCATGTGCTGCCCGACCAGCACCCGCTGCAGCTCGGGGCTGGTGCTGCCTGGGTAGTCCGCCGGGTTGTACTCCGGCAGGGGCTGGATGGGAACGAAGACGGTCTGGAGAGGGGGCGGAGGGGGCTGGGACACGGGCGACGGTGGCAGGGGGGGCTGCTGCCCGTCCCTGTAGAGGATGGTGTCCACCTGAGGCAGTTTGGCGTAGTCTTCTCCCTCCACCTCTTCATCTGAGCCCTCGTCCTCTTCGTCGTCGTCCTCGTCGTCATCCTCGTCCTCTTCCTCCTCGTCGTCGTCGTCCTGGAAACCACAAGGGGTTAGATCGGATGCCGCTACATCGACCACGTTAAAAACTGCATTCGACATATACAAAGTTGTTGTTGTTTTTTTTATCAGGATAATATGTTAACGGGTCTTCACCTCCTCCTCGTCCTCCTCGTCCTCCACCGCCAGCTCATCCTTCTCCCCGTCCCGGTTGGCCTCCTCGTCCGTGTCTGAGCTGGTGTGCGTTAGGGCCCCTGCTGGGATTGGGAGGGAGCCGGTGGAGGTGCTCCCGGGCCCCGGGCCAGGCCCCTGACTCTGACCCGCCTCCTGCTCCTCCTTCAGGCCCTTGGCCTCCATGTACTCTTTGGTGAACTGCTGCTGTGTCTTCAGCTGCAGCTGGCGCTCAACCTTCTGCAACTCCTTCAGGATCTTCTTCTTCTTCTGCACCTAACCAGGCAGCAGCCAGATATCAATCTCCAAACGCCCAGACATTTTAACATGGAGCCATAGACTAGTGTCGTGATTCTCTACTTGCATTCTATCATAAAAAATAAACGCCATTCAAAGGGTGCATTGGCTTAGCTCCTCACAAGAACACCATAGGGAAAAATAAGTAGGTTTTATTCTTTGTCAGTATTCTGATTTACGATTTTATCACAATAATTAAATACCCATTAATATATTTTTATAGATGGGTCTGGGATCCTATGATATGGTTGGCAGGAGGGTCACAACAACTTAAAGAAATGCCTACGGTTGGTGTTTTAGCTTTCCATCGCGTGGAGGGGGATATTACCTGCTCCTCTCTGCTCTTCTTCAGCTCCTCGATCTTGTCTTTGGTGAGAGGCTCCCCCTGAATGAGCTCAAGCGACTGCAGCTGGGCCTTTTCAATGGCGCTGATCCTCTGGCCGAGCTCATTGAGCTTGCCCTCCGTCTCCTCCACGATGCACTCCAGGGGCTGGCATAAGTGGAAGGGAGGTAGGGGCTCCGTCTCGGGCCCCCTGCCCATCGTGCTGGGGCAACTGGGCTGGAGGGCAGCCTGTCTCTGTTTTGACACGCCTGACAGGGAGACAACAGGGGGTGAAACGTTTAGGATTAACACAGTCGGGCACCAGAAGGTCATGGAGGCAGCATTGACTACTGAGAGACGTGTGAAATGCATTGGCTGGATTAAAACGGTACAATTCAGGTTCTCGAGGTTGAAAATAGCAGAATGCAGATTTTGCTGGTCACCTTTGCTGGAGACGGGTGGAGGCGTAGCGATGTTTGATGGGGCTCTGTCAGGCTCCTGGGGAGGCACCACCATGGCCAGAGCTTGGAATGGGACACGAGGGACCTAAACGAAAGGGAAACGTCATCAGCCCTGCCCTTGTAAAGAGTCCACAGAACAGCTCTCACACAGGAGGCTTACAAGGGGAAGGACGGCATGGGTTACCTGAGAGGCGTCTTGCGAGGGGGGCGTGAGTTGGGAGAGGTCGGGCGCTGGGACAGACAGGATGTTGTTGGGATAGTCCAACAGGTAGGACACCACGTTAGTGTGGCCTCCTTTAGCAGCTTCGATCAGCATGGTGGAGCCGTCCTGCAAGCGAGACACACACACAGTTTTAAAAGGTGCACCATCCAGAGCCCATTCTGTCCTTTGATGGGTGGCTACAAGTCACTTTTGAGACGCGTCCGTTAGTCACCTTGAGTCTGTGGGTGGGATCGGCACCATGTGCCAGGAGCAGCTCCACCACGGCTAGGTGTCCACCAGCACAGGCCAGAGAGACCACTGTGTGGTCGTTGTTGGCCGTGGCTCTGTTCACGTTAGCACCTACACAGCAGAAAAGGGAACAGAAGAGTTAAAACGGCCCCTTGATGAATAGAACGAGGAGATCGGCATGTACTCGTGCACCAGAGACATTCGATGCAGAAGAACAAGTCATAACCAGTCTTCATAACCAGATGGGTTTACTTTCTTAATGGTCAAAAATCAAATTCAGCAGTTTTTGCTTTTTTTCCCCAGAGATCTCCTGAACCGGCAATAATAAGGTAATGATACCCTCAGAGCAAGTACAATAAAAAAATTTAAAAGAAAGATTCTAATAAATTATGATTTATTAAATGATAAATTCAGGGGTCAGCATCTCAAAACTCGCTGCACTTGTTCTGAACTGCTCCTAAAATTAAACCAGTTGTAAAATAATTTAAACTGGTACATTCTGAACCTTATCTCTTAACACTGTATCTTCATTGTTAATAATTTGCATGCATGTTAGTGGTGAGTTCCAGTGACTGACCTTTACTGATGAGGAACTGTACTGTGCAAAGGTGTCCCGCCCTGGCAGCTTTCATCAGGGGAGTCCTTCCCCCTTCAGACTCGTGTTCCTGGACCACAGAGAGCAATGACAACACGTTAGCCTCAACCAAAGACAACACTAACTAATAAAACAGACAAACAAACCAAAGCACAGATGAAAGGGAGTGATGCGTTACCAGGTTGGCTCCGGCTTGCAGCAGTACATCCGCCACGTCCGTGTGACCGTTCTCACACGCGTATGTTAGAGCCGTGTCGCCCGTCGCCGTGGTAGCGTGGACGTTCGCCCCTGGGAGAAAGAGGAAAAGTGAGATTCATGGGAGCGGTCACTGGGTGGATTCTTATCAAAAAATAGAAAACCTTTTCAAGCAGTGTTACAGTAAAGGAAAGGCTTTTCGGATTCACAGGAACTGAACTCTTTAATGATTCTTGATGGTTCTGGTTGCCTGTACCCACCTGCCGTCAGAAGGTATTTGACCAGCTCCAGATGGCCCTCCTGCGCAGCCTCCATGAGAGGAGTGGAGCAGCCCAGCTCGATGTCTGCCCCGGCCTTGATGAGGAAGTCTGCCACCTCCAGGAAGCCTCCACAGCAAGCCAGGGTCAGGGCAGTCTCCTGGGTCTCCTCCGTCTGGGCGTTGATGTTGGCACCTGGTGATCAACACAAGAGCAAAATTTGATTTGTCAGTTTTACACTTTAAAAGGATACCCTCTGTCATCCATGTACGGAAGGGGGTATAGTAACAGGAGAATTGCTACCCTACGGTTGTGCCGTCGATGCAATGTGTTGAGGTACATGCGTTTAGACTAATCTTCAAAACGTCTTTTTTTAAGAATTTGCATCCTTGCTTGGCTTCCTCTGAACCAGTACTTCCCTTTAATTACATAAATTAACTCATAAAACTTAACTGCATTCACTCATTAGTCAAATCTGACCTGTATCTAGCATGTGCCATCCAAGTTATTAAGAACGTAGTGTGCCCTAGACCTGGAGCTGTTATCCAAGATGATCAGATTTCATTACCGTCATATCATTACTGCTGTGCAGTATGCAAACTAGACAAGGGGTGCCAAGATTACAAAAACAATATCTAATCAGATGTACAGGGGCCTTCTGCATGTAGGAGTGAAGTGGGTGGGCTGTTCTATTGTCATGACATTCCTTTTACTTTATACAAAATCATTTTAATAAATAAGCCAAAATGTTGACATGAAATTGTTAAATCACATTTTATCTTTACTTTGTTTTGGGCAATGCATCACATTTATTAGTGAATAAATGTCCTCCTCACAGATATGTATGCAAAAAATTATATGTATGAGTTAATAGTAGAAATTCTTAACATACAAAGAAAACCCTTTAGAATCAACAGTGTAGAATAGGCAACACTGTGGTGTGTCACGTAAAAAAAAGTGTTTTGTGTTTACCCTGAGCGAGTAGTAGTGCCACCATCTCCTCATGGCCCTCCCTTGCTGCCTCCATCAGCGGTGTGTAGCCCTCATCGTTCACCTGCACACAAACACAAGCACCGTACACAGTGAGACTACATGGAGGCAGGTTGGCACAAGATCTGCATCTTGTTTACATGGATACATAAACACGTTGATCAAGAAAAAGTGCACATGCAATGAAATAAAAACAGAATCTAGAATACAAGATGGTTGGTATTCTCTGCTCCAGCAGTCCTACTATGGTGTAGCAGAACTTCTGGAGGGAGACGGCACAAATAGGCCTGTCATGATAACAAATTTTGCTGGGCGATAAATTGTTCCAGAAATTATTTCGATAAGCGATAATATTGCCGTTTTGAGACCATTTTCAACTAATATAATGATAATGGCATAATAATGCAAGTACAACCTTTCAAAGATCAATAAACTTATTTCTAAAGAATATTTAACACTGGAACTGGCAGACATTTTAAATATCCAAAATAAATAAAATTGAAATAAAACTACATGAAGCGAACTACAACTGTCAGTGAGTGCGCACCATTTGAACTGTCCTGTTTGTACTTTGTCGACTAAACGCCCCAGTGATTGTGGACTGAAGATGGCGACGTCCCATGATCTGTTGTATTTTTTTTTCGCAAACTGCATCGGATGATTATGCTTTAGGTGCAGATGCATGTTTGTTGTATTGGCGCGTTTAGTTTCTACCGTTTTACAACAAATGCGATATACCGGCTCGCACAGGTTAAGTGGTTCACCACGGTCATTCAGTTTGAACCCAAAGTGCTCCCACACGGCAGCTGTCGTGTTCAGCTTTGAAACCAATTCCATCTTTGTTTTTCATTCCTCCAAATATCAAATAGCGTTTTCTCTGGCTTGCTACTCCTCACAGGGCTCTCATGCTGCACTCTGGCAGAGAATGTCTAGGAAGACGGGCATATAGACAGGCTCTGTAACGCCAGGGCTCCTCCTCCCCACACAGAGAACATGCGGCTGACCAGTGACTGACACGATTCGAGGGTTAACTCCTCATTACACCAAGGAAGCGAGAGGGGTCTGTCGAGACCGATGCTCCGGAGTGAAAACTCTTGTCATCCAGTCTCTTTGATAGAGAGAGACACAAGAAAAAAAAAAGAAAAAAAAAAAAGCTTATTTATCACAGACGGCAAAATTATCGTCTCATTTTAATTAATTGTGTGATTAATTGATTTATTGCTTATTGCGACAGGCCTAGGCACAAAGCATGGGCCCAAAAACAAAAACTGCAAGAGGCCGAGTTACGCCCATTACAATGGATTAAGCTTGGAAGTACCCCAAGCCTTCATGAGGGGATTTTAATGTGCATTCCTACAGTAGGCAGTCAACAGTGTGGATTTGAAATCTATACATACACATTTTAACATTTTACTATTGCTGGCAGAGTTTGTGTTCGCCAATTACAAGCTTGCGGATCCCAGCTCCAGAAAATGGTTGTTTGAAACAACTATGAAGCAAAAACATTGTGAAAACCCACACCCACTTAGACTTCAGCTCGACTGCCATCAGACTGTAGATACTAAACTAAAGTCTGGTTTGTGAGTCTAGATAGTTGGTGACTTACTTCCTCCAAGTTGGCTCCTCTCTCTATGAGCAAGGCAGCCAGCTCCACGTGTCCTCCACATGCGGCCAGAGTGAGGGGGGACTCGAAGGAGTCCGCCGGCATGTTGACCTGCGCACCGCTGTCTAACAGCAGCCGGGCCACTTCCACATGCCCGTCCTGGGACAGCGGAGAGAGACACACAAAGAGCGCAAAGATAAGCACCTGAAGCTAGAGATGGACATGATGTTCAATGCTTTACCGTAGTTTATGGTAGAGACGGACATTACGGTAATGTTCAATGTCCTACCGTAGTTTATGGTAGAGATGGACGTTACTGTACTGTTCAATGTCCTACCGTAGTTTATGGTAGAGTTGAAATTACAGTAATGTTCAATGCTCTACTGTAGTTTATGGTGGCGTTGACATTACGTTAATGTTCAATGCTCTACCGTAGTTTATGGTAGAGATGGATGTTACTGTACTGTTCAATGCTCTACTGTAGTTCATGGTAGAGGTGGACATTATGGTAATGTTCAATGCTTTACTGTAGTTTATGGTAGAGGTGGACATAATGCTAATGTTCAATGCTCTACCGTAGTTTATGGTAGAGGTGGACATTACCGTAGTTTATGGTAGAGGTGGACATTATGGAAATGTTCAATGCTTTACTGTAGTTTATGGTAGAGGTGGACATAATACTAATGTTCAATGCTGTACTGCAGTTTATGCTAGGGATGGACGTTACAGTAATTTGTGTGGGTTCACTTTGGTTCAGATGCTCACCATGCAGGCCTCCATCAGTGCTGTGTGCATCTCATCTGTCTTATGTTCCTGGTCGGCTCCAGCTTCTAACAGAAATCGCACCATGTCCAAGTGACCTGCGATGGGAATTACAAAATTGTTAGTTTGCGTAATTTAAAATTATGCATTTCAGTAATTTGGCTTTATGACATCTGTATATGTAACATATTTGACATCTTACTAAGTCTTAAACCTGAAATTTGAGTTTTAGGGTGGTAGGCATCAAACAAACTTGTTCCTTTGAAATTCAATGTCTCTGCGATTCGTGCAAAGGTGTAAATTCTGATGTGTTCACATTCAAGTCTATCTAGCGTTAAAACAAACATTGACGGAGCATTGCAGACAACTTATGCCTAATGCTTTCAGATGATATGCCTGCGTACACTGAATATTATTTTTATTAATAAATAATAATTTCCAACACAATATAGCCCATCACTCAAAAATGAAATACATCCATCTGCATTTGTCCCTCCCACCTGCAACAATAATGGAATGCAAAACGCTGTTTTTCTTATGAAAGGAGCAGCAGCGATTGTTTGACCGTTGTCAATTTGGTCGAACAAGTGCATATCGACCCACAAAAAGATCAACCGATCGATTAACGACCAGAACTAGACAGCCCTACCAAGTTTTCCCATTAGCAACCTCTACTGGCTTGAGTAGTGGCTACAGTTATTGCTGCATCATTTTCAGAGACAGTTACTGTCATCTGAGATTTTTCCCACGGTGGGGGTTGGCAAGAGTGGACCAAAATAGAATGATTTATAGACAAACAAAAACCAGGAAGGATTGACTCGCAGAGTGCTGCATTTCGAGTTCAGATATTTATGAATAGTAAATAGCGTGTGCACTGAAGAGCAAACGGCTGTGGTCGAAAAGCTATACAGCTAAGGTTTAACTCTTTCGTCCACTCATCAGCAAACTCACCTTTGTAGCAGGCGAGGGTGAGCGCGCTCTCTTTGAACTCGTTGGAGTGTGTGTTGATGCCGGCGCCGTACTCCAGCAGAACCCGGGCCACCTCCACGTGGCCGGCGCTGGCCGCCTCCATCAGGGGCGTGTGTCCGTTCTCGTTGTGGTCCTCGATGTTCGCGCCCTCCTTCAGCAGCACCTTCACCACCTCCACGAAGCCGCCGGCGCATGCGTACGTCAGCGCCGTGTTGCCTGGGGAGCCAGTGCGAGGTCAAAGGGTCAGAACAATAAGAGACGTCTCTCATGGTGGAGGCATGGAGATTAGGGATGCACTGAAATTTCGGCCACCGAAAATTTTCGGCCGAAAATGGCCCAAAAGCGCATTTTCGGCTTTCGGCCGAAACACTTTTATCACCAAAACAACACAGCCGAAACAGGAAATTGTCATGACGCAAACAAAAACCGCGGCCAGCACACGCTTGTCAAACAAATGACACCTCTAGCTAAATGTAGTAATCTAGAGAACCAGCTACAACCTTGTTTTCATCCAAACTATGCTATGAGACAGCTTTTATGAGCTGTCGGCTATCAGCCGTGAGCTTAGGGACCGTCTGCAAAGTGCAAAACGGTGTTGTTTTTTCAGTGCTAAATAAATATTTTTATACTTTTAATAATTTTAATTGATTTATTCTTTGAATTGCAATGCCTTGATTTTAGTGAGGTTAGTACACAGTCATAGCTATAAATGCAATGGTAGGCCTACTAATAATTGGCATAATAATTTATTTCGGTGTTTCGGTTTTCGGCCTTGGTTTCCTCATTTTCGGTTTTCGGTTTCGGCCAAGAATTTTTCATTTCCGTGCATCCCTAATGGAGATTGCTACCTTTATGACCTAATGAGGAGTGATCCATTGCATGACAGTTGCCGGCACTTTCATCCACGTTGTACACGATACAGTGGTTGCAAACGTTCCTAGCACGGGTTGCCCAAGTGGGACTCAAACCCCTAACCGTGTCAGCGATAAATCCACACATATGTTGCTTTAGAGATTGCGGCTAGACCGTTACGAGACATGGGGAGGTCACCTGTGGAGGACTGTGCGTTGACGTCTGCTCCGTGAACGAGGAGCAGCTTGACGATATCCACGTAGCCTCCGCTGGCGGCGGCCATGAGTGGCGTGATGTCCCCCTTGATGCCCCGGTCCTCCACGTTGGCGTGCATGGCTAATAGCACCTGAGGGTGAGGCAGAGAGACTGTCAGGAGCTGAAGGGGCCGTCGGTCTGAGCCGGTGTGGCTCAGAGATTTAAATGTGGAAGTCCTTTTCCCCATAAGCTTTTGTAAAGATTATGCCAGACAAATAGAATGATGCTACATTTTAGGCATTTGAATCTTTCGGTATCTCCCGATGAAGTTATTTAACGATTGATCTGATTTAATGATTGGAATCATAATCAATTCTTGATTCAGTAAAAAGGGATGCTAATTTCAGGGTCTAATCCAGTCTGCTGTAGTGGTGTGGCAAATAATGGCATGAAAGAAGAGAATAGTGTGTATAACATAAGGTTGTTTTTATATTTGAAAAAGGTACACCAACTGATCTGAAAAAAGGTTGAATCGATTTTTCAAGCTGTGAATTTAATCTGATTGATAAAAGATATGAATGGGGAACCCCACTGCTTATAAATAATGACCATGTTAATAAATATAATGCAAGAAAATAAGCTGATGAATTGTAATTCTACGTACAACTATGTCAATACACCTCCATTTAATAACGGTGCTGGTCACACTGTACTCCGGCCGTCTGTTTGCCGCCGTCTCCTGCGGGACCCACCTGTGCAAGTTCATAGTATCCGGCGGAGCATGCGAGGCACAGCAGGCTCTCTCCTTCCTCCGTGTGTTCGTTGACGCTTCGCCCCTCGTCCAGCAGCTTGCGCACCGCGTTCACGTCGCCGTCCGAGCACGCCTCCGCCAAACTACGGCTGAAAATAACCAAACTGCTACAATTACTGCCACTGTGGCAAGACGACACACACACACACACACACACACACACACACACACACACACACACACACACACACACACACACACACACACACCATTCTGCTTCATCAATTGTAAGCCATTCCAATTGCCAATTGGTAACGGGGTTAATTGATGTCATGTTTATTTTTGTTTGTTTTTCGTTTGCCTTCCTTTAGTGGCGTCGCGGCTGACAAGTGGCGCAGCGGTGGACAGGCATGACAGTGAAAGGCACCATACTGCTGTGATCAACCTCCTGGACACGCGGAACGACAGGATAGAGGAGGACAACGCAGGTGTGGCGAGGACAACCGCAGAGTACGACAACAGTGGTTGAGATACATACTTGTCAGCTTGGCCGGCGTTGAGTGTGTTCTCTGCCCTCATGCGGGTCAGGGCTGCCGCGGCCTCGTCCAGGGCGCAGCTCACGGAGGAGGTCAGCCGCCGGAGCACCTCGGGGTCTGCAAAAGCTTTACCATCGGCAGTGGACAGTTTACCGATGCCTGCCAGACGCCGTGACGGCAGAGGTGCACAGGCCAAGGCAAATCACAGGAGAGCACAACCACGCCCAGCCACAAGACCAGATGAAGAAGCAAGTCCAGGCCAGCCAAATCCATTCCAATCCAGGGTTAGTAGTAGCATCCGCACACACAAAAAACACACACAAAGAGAACACATACCAGTATGTTAATATGGCCCTTCAGTTTGTACACACACTGATTATCTATTCAGTATTTAATCAGTAATTAATATTTATTTGCAAGTGCAAGCTACATTTTGAATATATCAAAACACGCTAGCACAAGTTCAGATCTTGACAAATTCCACAAAAGACAAAATAGCATCTCTATCATATATATATATATATATATATAATCTGTATTAATATTAAGAGTTTGGATTAGTATAGCATTTAGGGGGAAAGTCCCTCAAATGTGGATGAAACAAAAATAAAAAAACAAGAGATGGTGGCCAGGAGAGGGAAAAACAGGGGAGGAAAGTTGCTGTACGCGAGTGTGTATATATATAATTATGTGTGCGTGTTACAAGAGATGGCCAGGGAGGAAGCAAGAAGGGCAAGCATAAAAATCTGTTAGCTCTGATGACCTACATTAAAAAGACCTCTTACATAGGACAGGGCATAGACCATACAAGTCTGTTTGACCTTGTCTATGTGTTTTATTTTTGCATGTCTTCCACACAATGTGTGGACAGAAGAAACGAGTGAAGCAAGGCAGGAGGTAGGGCTGTTCAGTATGGACTAAAATGTATATCACGGTATGATTTGAGCCATAGGCGATAACGGTATTATATCACGGTATGTTAATTATTTTCATCTTTAAGGGGGTCTCTCTATCTCATAAAAAAAGTTGGCGCACCGCACACATAGCCTTACCATGCGCAAAAGCGCCGGTATTCGTAACCTCTTATTTAAGTTCTACCTTAACATTGAGTGTTTCCCGAAACGTTCTTTACTACGAATCTCTTTCGTACGTTGTTCGTTGGTAAGGTTGGTCTGAAGCGCTCATAGAACCTTCTTAGCTCTACCGTAGTGATGTTTCAGCTCCTGCAGTCTCCGCCACTGTACAGTAACCTTTAGAAATCCCTGTTGCGCACGTTCATTCCAAGTTTGCATCCGTAGCCAATTGAGGCCAAATGAAACGGCATGTTTGAATTAAGGATATTGTCTTGGCTGTTTATTTTGGGCCGTGGTTACAGCAGGCAAGGTCAGCTCGACTCGCTTCCAATCATTTCAAAATCTCACAACTTCAAAAAATTTATTTTACAATTCAAAAATGAACAAAACTGTCTTCTAAATTAAGGAAATGATACTGGGAAACAAATAAACCATTATAAGCAACGAGTGAACTTTTTGCAACCACCGCCTCTTTCCCTTGACATTTAGTTTTCACCTTAAATATGCGACAGATGTAATTAATGCAACCTGGTTTACAAAAAATACAAGTTTTACAAGTTTACAAAAAATAATGCCCATAAAAGGTTTGAATATTAAGGGCTGCCTAATATTCGTTCGAATATTATAAAAAATTGTAATATTTGAATAAAGAAGTTAAAGAAGTTCGGAGTCAAAGCTCTAGTCCATACACAGGTAAACAGTGATGGTGTTTGTTATCTTGTTCCACCACTGGCCACTTTCTGTCGTAAGCTTTGGAAAATGCCTGCGGAAGCAACGTCTGAGATGCAGAGACAGCTTCACGCTACCAGCGTCTGTCTCGTACGGTGTGGAATGAGAGCTTGTGAAGGGAGGCAGGCGTGCTTGCTGCACGGCTGCATGCTTGCTTAATAGCAGACTGCCTGAGAAGGCAGTATCGCTGTCAAATCTGTCCCTGGGAAAAGTAACGTTGCACCGAATTGAAAAAGAAACTACGTTTCGTTAGTATTTTCCCATATATACCATATTTTCAGTAGTTACGTGTAAATTGACTTTTAGATGAACAAGTAGTTACCTAACACGTTACACACAACACTGCCTACCGGTTACACCGGTGTCACAGTATCGTCAAAATCCATACCATAGCACAAATTCACACCGGTGTACTTTCTATACCGTACACCCCTAGTAGGAGGTGGGTGGTGGTGGGTGATGGAAGTGGAAAGTAACATTGACAGCTTTTCACTTCTTTCACCCCCAAATGTTTGCCTCAGCCTCAACCCATTCATTAGCAGGCCAGGGACTGAGGGCTGGTCCTTGCGGTCCTCCTGGGTTTCAAACAGACAGCCTGCGAGTCAATCTAAACTTAGCTTGGCTGTTAACACGACGATGTCGCAACACTCCCCAAGGCAGAGGAAGCAATAGTCTCCAAGGTTGATCATTAATGCACCCAGTTTATCCCACAGGGAACAAAGAAAAAAATAAAATAAATGATCCCAAGACACTTGACACACGCCATGGCCGTAAAACAGACCTTACTGAAAACGAAAACAGACGTACACTCCTGCGACTTGTTGACATAGTTCATATCTGGAGAGCCGCTGGGGTGAATAACAATTCACTTATTGTAGACTAATGCGCAATATGGATATTTGAATGCTGCATGACCCTTGAGAAACTGTTTTAATCAACCTTTTTGAGCCCTTAGGCAAAGGGCCGGACAATATGGCCAAAAATGATATCACAATATGTTTTGTATATTGAACGATATCGATAATTATCACGATATAGATAGATATATTCAATAATATTAATAATAATGCTAAAAGTACAGTTTTAGGAGTATTCTCCTTAGAAAATAACTAAAGGAACAAGGTTATTATGGTTTATAATATACATATATTATCAGAACGCATAGGTGACAAACATTCAACAGAATGGCTTCATATTAAACACTGAATAAATAAAAAAATATATGCAAACAACTGCTGTGATTCCCCAACACATAAAATGCCTTGTTTCAAACGTCTCAAACATTTCAGAGGTAGGATACTGAAAATGTATTGAATAAAATATGTAAACAGCTGATCAAGAGAGTAGAGCTGAGGGAATGAGGTTTGGCAAAAAATATTTTTCGCTCAGGCAGCTCGTACTTAACATCCATTACACCCATTGGCTTCTTGTAGTCCTGCTTTTCAGTCGTGCTAAGCATATATTTAGTGATACAGAATGTAAATGAGCAAGTCATTTCATTGAACCAATTTTTCGTACGGGGCAATGGCTGAAAAAATTAAATAGTTGGATTTTGAAATTTTACTAGCAGTAGGACTGGGCTGTTGGATACTACTTAGGGGAGGTTGACCCTAGCATGACAGCGCAAACTTTTGGAGGGCTCTGTTTGGTGGTACCATTCCGATGGTGGAAAAGGTTGGTGGTGTTTCCCGTTGTACCGAGAACTGGTCGCCGACATATTTTTACCTAATGCTAGTCTGTGCAGGTGGCCATTCTTTTCGTTACTTCTGAGTGCCTTTTCCGAAGCACTCAGATGTCACGACCAAGTGGTCCCGATGGCAGGGTTTGTGTGGACTTGGGGAGCTCTGTCTGGATAGCAGTTGACTTACGTCCTAGAGAAGGTTTAGCTTTTCTGACACTTATTGCATAACGGTACGGTGTGGATGGATGGTGAAGCTCTGTCTAAGCAGCGATGCATTTCATTTATAATATATCGCTTTGGTGTGGTGCATTTCATATAAAACATCACTCATTATAACAGTCATATACAACGACAGTACTAAAGAAATATAACCCTAACCCCAAATTGCATTTATTTTAAACTGTTTCCTATTTTAGCACTTTCGATTCTTGTTTTTATAATAAAATAAAACACAAACCCATGTTGACCTCGATAGGCAAAAGGTGTGAGTGTGATTGGCCATCAAGCCGAAAATCTGCCTTTTCTTATGTTTTAGTGACATAACAAGTGAGAGTATCCATCTAGATGTATGATAGAAAAATAAGCAACATTTGCTATAGTCCAATGGGTAGGCCGGTAGACGGATCTATCCAGCATACATTGAGGTGGACACTCCCACTTGTGATGTCACTAAGGCACAGGGAAGGGCAGATTTTCAAACCGCTTGTAATGGCTAATCACACTCACACCTGTTATATAGGGGCCCTATAAAAGGTGAAAGCCCACTCATTGGATGTTCACTCAACCAACCTGTAACCGAGGTAGCCGAGGTGAAAATAAAGTAGATCTAAATACATTAACAATTATTTGAAACTACTCAACATTAACCATTAACGTTCACTATTTATGATGTTCCAACAACACAGACCAGTTATATCAGGCTGACGGTTGGGCCCTTGGAACATATTTTGTCAATACACTATATTCTGTAACGTACATATGAGGTTGTGACTTGAGAAGAATCGGCCTGTTGCTGGTTGTCAGGCATGACTGCCAGTTAGATCTTGTCTTTTTACTCACAGCAATTATTTTGAGCTATACCTTCACACGGGGGATTAGTTTAAGTAAACTCATTCACCAGATTGTTACCTCGACTTACGTTTAAGACACACCGAATTAGATTAGGATGAGGTCAAATGTGAATCAAATGTATAGCTCATTAGTTTAAACACAACATTCAAAGATATATACAATGTTAAAAATACAAAATGGGGGTTCATTGAACTTTGTAGGACTCATGAAACGGTACATAAAAGAATGATAGTGTCCCAGTAAGTGGCCGAAGTTTGTAATGTGTAGCACATCAGTATAACGGCTAAGGTGGAATCCATACCCTAAGAAGAATTTAATCTGGTATACCGGATTAACCACCTCACTGCCACTACGTGACAAGATTTCACAATAAAGAGCTCTAGATCCAGGTGAATAGTCTGTCTATCTATATCAGTCCGGCATCGGCATTGTTCATCGCATTTGCTTTGATTTGATTTGCTTTAAGTCATGCAAACTACTCGGATATCTGTTTGTATCTGAGAACCACACTAGCTCCCATTATCCATATTTAATAAATTGATTGTTTAGAAAAGCTGCAGTTTGGTGTTACCAGTGAAAGTCCTGTTGTTTGTGGTCCAATATGTTGAATTGCAGTTATACTAGTGTTATGAAACACAATTTAGAACTTGAGAACTTGTATCTGTTAATCTCAAAATGCATCTACATTTATGTTAAATGATCTACGCATAACCGCTGTATCAATGTATAGACCGACTACATCAGTCGGTTATTATATAGACTGAATATGTCAGTGTAAATCTGAGGGAAATGTGTGCGTCATCCAATAACACCCATGATTCAACATGCTGTCGGCCCCAAACAATAAGCTATGCCTCAGCATTTGTGCTCAAAGTAAGGGACAAGAGGTTTAAGATTAGCCATTAGCGGTTCAACATGGACTCCATGCATGCCTTGCAGGACCAGGAGAAGGTGCAGAGTTAGTTAATCTGCTTGGTCATGTTCATAAACCCCGAGGCCAGGACACACCAAGCTGATGGATTAGTCCACACAATCACTCTTACACCCAGATTATGAATCTAATCAAACAAATTTACTCAGACCACATCACAAACTATATATAGGGACTCTCAAATAAATGTGGATGGCCGCTGAGAAAATACTGCAGAATTCAAAGCAACTTAAACACCTTTTTAGGTTAAATGTTAAAATGTAGATTAAAAACTATCTGGATGGCCTCGGCTAATAGGATTAATTTATGGCAAGAAATTAGTGGAACTGGTCAAGATCTGATCAATAGAAATTAAGTTGGGTGGGAAAAAACACTATCCCGTTGGTTGAGGGAGTCATACCCGCTGCCTCCAGCAGAGCCTCGAGGCGAGCCTGTGTCTCTGGATCAACAGTCCTCAGGTCCACTCCGTCTGTGGCGCTGGACAGCAGTAGCTCTGATGCCGTCTTCATAATAGGGTTATCTAGGTCTTCCTGGTCCAGGATAAAGGACTCCACCTGAGAAGGGAGGGGTAAAAGGATGGGTTAGGGTCAAGATAAAATAAACGCATTAACCTCATGTGACCTATCCGGCTCCATTTCTAGAGAAATGTTGCTTTTTTGGGTTATTTCGGGCAATGACAAATGACACTACTACATAAATAATAATAATACACTACGGGATTGGCCATTGTTGTGGGACAATGGAGAATAACAATGTTTATAGAAAGACAGTAAACTTTAATATGCGCCTACATAAAAAAATAAAGGATGTATATTGTTCCCTGTTGGCACCAATCCTTGATGCACCGATAGATGCTAGCAAAGTATTGTTAACTGAGGTTATCAAATGCTTTTCTATACTTGGATAGTGTTCACTCAACTTTAAAGAAACAAAAACAAACCGAAGACATATGTTCCAATGTTATGTATTACACTTAATGTTACCAGACGGAAAGCAACAATGATTAAAGCTAAAGGCACTATGCAGTAAGGGCAACAGTCAGGATTGGACCCCCAGCATACAAGGGGGTGCTCAGCTGAGAGTCAGCTTGCTGGCCCTTTCACACTACAAGAGTCTACTCTTGTTGGCAAGGCCCCTTGAGCAATCGCATGTACCGCTGTATTACAAAGTCTATGCGGAAAAAAAACACTTGTGGTTGTACAGTATTGACCTTGAATTAGTTAAGATTGTCACTATGATCAGACATTTCTGCACATGCATCTGTCCAGCATTAAGCCAGGTTAAAGAAATGTAATAGTATAGCAACATAAACTGACACATTTTTCCCCCTTATCAACATATGCCATAAAGCCACTCGATAATAACTGCTACTATATTGCGGCAATACACCACACAGAGTAGTAGTTGGTGGATGTCACTTTCATGTTATTATAATGTTGAGATGGAGTTTTGGTTCGTCAGATAGCATACATCTAGCATGATAGCATGACATCACTTTGATGTCACCCACTATTGCTCTTAAGAGGATGGAATGGACTGACATAATGTGGAATACAATACTTTCTGCATAACACCACTCCACATAGGCCCCACCATCGACACAAGGTCAAGGCCATAGGGGGGGCTTGAGTGTACCACACTCTACAAGGGGCCCCCATTCCAAACAGCTTTAAGTCTCCATACAACTGCACCGTTTATTTTGCAAGGCATATATTCATTTATCATGCATCAAACATGATGCCATTGTCCAATCATAGTATAACTATTAACAAATGCACATTAATTACAGCATAATAATCAACCATTTCAAATGTGTTAACATGAACACATGCAACATTGAACATTTGATTGACCATGTTCTCTCTATTGGCTTGGATAATTAATAAACATGGGCAGTAAATACTCGAATAGCAGCCTCGTGAGATCTCCCTCCGAGATGCAGCAGCCTGGCCCAGTGAACAAGTGTTGGAGGGAGTCGCCACTCGGCAATGTGAAGGAATGTAGCTATACGATAGGAATGCAGAGTACAAAGATCCATGGGGGATGCAGTTATTCAAAGGCATTTCAAATTAACAATGGACATTTTAGTCTACACAATTAATGAACTACAGTTCCCAGAACGTTTCCAGAGAGCTGCAAAGGCCTAGAATGGCATCTGCTTAATCCTGGGGCTCAGATTTTAGCTGCTGCCCAGAGCAGTGAGTTCTCTACTAGGGTAATGCACCATAACAAACCCTCCCTTTTAGACCGATTTTCTAGTCCATTGGTGCAAAGCAACTTGACAGATTAAAAACGGTTGGCATCTGATTTAATTTCTGTGTCAGACAAACAGAATTTATCACTTTGTTATCACCAGAATACTGTATATATGCTGTTTCAAGTGTTAACTTGCCTGGTTTCTAATGTCCAGCGTTTAGTTTGTCTGAATACTGTAAATGATTGCGCAACAGGTTGACCGCCATAATGAATGTGTTGTTGATAACCGAATATCGTAGTCCTGTGTATTACTAGCAGCGTTATTGAAACTATTTTATATCAAGCAGATTAACCAGTCAATGTAATACATTCAAGAATGTTCAACTGTTGTAGAAAAGACTCAGTATACGTTTATGGTAGACGTTCGGGGAAATTATGTCCAGCATTAGTTTGTGAGGGAATCTATAGCACGCTTCATTCCCGGGTCAACACTGTCATATGACCTGGTAAACTAAATAACGGGACGACATGCTGTGCTAGGTGACATTACATGGCTAAACTGACAGCTCCACAGACCAGTGGAGGAACCGCCATACGTTAGCTGTCTTACTTTATATTTCCCCGGTTTGTCAGGTAACCATTATTTTAGTTATGCAAATGTGTAGGTGTGGCCGTCCAGCGCCCTTTACCACGGGCAAGACATTGGTTGTTTTAGCCCTGGTCCACTGTAAATAGATGTTGGATAGAGGCGTATTTGCTTTCTTAATTTACCTTCGGTAGGAAAAACAATAGAAACTGTGCTTAGCACAGTAACAATTATGAGATCACACATGTGACGGCTAGCACATGGAAAGTTGGTCACTTATGTACACAGATAGTTTGAGCACGTTGGACGACGCAAAGTTTCAAGCGGGCATACGTCGCACGTTTTCAACCATACCATAAACTAAACTAATTATGTGGCGGTGTCCCACCTCTGCCCCTGGTACGAAACCATGGCGTGCCGAAATGGTACCGCGGAATTTGAGTTTAATTTACAGAAACGTAAGGTGACGTAATTGCACCACAAGTACGACATGGCTGCACGTTATTTGGGCACACAACGTCGAGGTGGGCAGTTGGGTCATTTCTTCAATTGTGTCGCTTTACTGGCACCAGAGAAGTTGTGACGGGTGTTGTGTGGTGTGCTTCTTCTGCTGCTGCTGCACAGTGCGCGAGACGACAGTAGTGACGAGGCCGTCGGCTCTTCCACCCGAACTAGGCCCTGCTCACAGCCTACGCCGCATAAATAAAACATTTACCCTCGTTAGAGTGTCTAAACGCCGATGTCTCCCGAAACATTGTCGACATCAAGCATCTTACATGAATGTGTGATGTCATGAACCCGTATTTAAATAAACGAATAACTGATTTCACGCTATTTCTCGGGCCCGGGAGGGGGTGGTTGCCAAATGCTAGCTAGCCGTGTCGCTAGCAGCTAGCCAGCTCGCGCAAGGAGAGGAATGTTGGCTAGCGTTCGTTAGCGAGCTTAGCTCATATAGCTACCTCGGAGACCTCGTCTTCGTCGCTGCCGGATCCCGGACCAGAAGAAAGGACGGCTGCTGCCGCTAGTTTGAAATCCAGTCTCTCAGCTGTAGGTCCACCAGGGTCACCGAACAAACGTACTTTCTTTCCACCCACACCAATCCCAATGCCCCCGAGTCCGACTCCTCCTGGTGTTGCTCCTACCCCCATCCCTACCGCTGGGGAGCGAGGAGTCACCGAGTCAATCTCGTCCTCGAAGCCGTCCGTCAGCATTGCCGTCCCGGCTACTGCATCCTGCATACTTATATTCACAATACGTATACTGAAGAGCTTATTGTTTATTTAAACGTCCGTCCGGGCTTCTTTTTGTAGAATATAAGCGTGATTTTACTTCAGGGAATCCAGAAACTCTCCCGAAGCGAGGGTTGAGGAGGATCTCTTTCCCCCAGCCATTAACTTTCTAACAACCTAACACACTACGCACTGCTTCTCAGAAAGTCCACCTCTGATGAAAAACGCGGCCTTCCTATTGGTTCAGCTTTAAAAAACGCTCGAACCAATTGGTCTATACGGCTGCTCATCAAACGAAAGCCCGCAACGTCATGTTAGGTTTACCAATATCACGAGGCTGTAGAACGAACGTCAAGACATGACATGGTAGGCCAACTAAACTGGTAGCTAGCTTTACTAGTCCATGTAAAGTAGTCAGTAATAATTAATTTACTGTAATAGCGGGCGGCTGTGGACATGCATATTATGGGCATTCATTTAATTCAATTTAATGTCACAAAATGACCCAATGAGTAACATTCAGTGTTAATGAATAAATCCTTTATCTTTACTTGGGCTGCAGTTGTCGCGTTTGAATCTAATATTTACCTCTTCGCTGATACTTCATAATTCGTTGGTAATAAAGAAAAGGCGTAGTTGTTTACAATTTTAATTTAAGACATTTAGCTATACAAAATACAGTTTTAATCGTATTTATAAATAATTTAGATAATAGGTTATTCGCGTTTTGTATCAGATATTTACAAAAGGGTAGAATATAAAGAAGACGCACAGATACGGTGATCAAATTCCAGCAAATAAACAAACAAACACAATATTCAACAGAAGGTACAGTGACAACAGGAAGTCCTTAACATTCGACTTTCTTATATCTATATATGAAGCACAATATTAAAATAGACATTGGACCACTGAATGAAACGTACTACCATTAAAACGTGCTGAACCTTATTCTAAAAAGGTTTTAATCTATAAGGTGATTATTAAAAGACAAAATAAATGTATTCATGTTTTTTTTTATTCTGGAACAGATGTTATTTTTTTAACCTGACAGAAAGGAGGGAAAGGGAAAATTTTGTGCCTGTCTTCCAGTTTACCCCCGGAACCACTTGTGTTTATCCTGTTCGACCTGCCAGTCCAAGATAAAGAGATAGAGAGAGACTACCATGATACATGTATTATTAATATAACACACCTTGTATCCTCATTTTTACTTGTTATATGTAAAATGGTTGGAGATTAATATTTGCTACCTCATTGGTATAGTTAGTTTTCTTTTATATATATAAATATAAATATATTCCAGTGCAATACTGGGCTGTAAGATACATTTAAAATGAGTTTTCAATACTCACACTATACAACTTAACTATCTGTTTAGAAAAAAAAAGTAGAAAGTAGAAGTCATAGTTTGATAGTTTGCCTACATACTATGACTAATATTTGTACTATTGATATTAGCATTTAACACCTGGAGTCATTTATTACTTTACAGCCTCCAACCATTTATCACCAGAATAGTTCTGGATCAGGTCACCCATAGTTAAATGAATATGTCATACTAGTTAAACAGCCTACCTTACCAAACCTGCAAAATTATATTATTTATTTTAGCTCCTGAAGTTTTCTTAAATGTTATCCTGAAGTCGATTGTTGTTGGATTATGTCACTTGTTTTATTCTCACCACCTAAATGTAAAATAGTGGCCTTTCTCTCGACATTCATCGACTAGTTATATTTGTATCAGTTTTATTTTCATTGCACCTGCAAGTTATTAATAAAAAAACCACAGAGGAACAACCATCAAACTTACTATTTCAAATCATAATTTTAGTGAAATGCATTAGTGATGACTTGAGTTATTTGCCAGTAAAATATATTTTAGTGTCTGTCCATCGTTTGATACTTGTTAGGTTAAAACCGAAGACAAGTATCAATATTAAAACCCTGTGATGGCCCCTTGTTGGATGTTTGACCGTAGAATATATATAATGCAAATTGATCTAGCTGCGTCTGGGACGCCCAACGTCATCAACTTTGGGCGTGAACCATCGCGTGAACGAAGACCCGTGCGAAAGAGGGAGGAGTTGTGTAGAACGGGTTGCCAGTTGAGAATCCGTTAACCCGAATATCCGTGTGTGATGAGAATCCTTGAGTTAAAAAAAAAGCCTATTTTCCTTACTTTGACAACATCACAGGTGTAACGGATACCGAATCGTATGTGGTTTGCAAAAACATTGCCTGCCAAGGTCTCTCCTTTCGTACCAGGATCACCAAGAGGTGTTGACGTTACCCAAAGGGGGGAGGCTTTTCATTTATTTGGCAACCTTTCCCCGGGCATTTATCAGCGCTGCGCAAGTCGGCTCACTGAGGAACGAATTAAGTCTACATTATTAGAAAGGTACTATTTTATTATCTACCCATACACATTACAGAGTTGTGTCGTTGACTACTAGAAGATAACAATGGGTCAATTAGTAAAGTGTTAGGGTTTATCCGTCCACTTAGTTCCTTAACCATGCTAGAGCTAGCGAACGAGCTAACGTTTACGGTAATAATGTGGCGCAGGCCGAAGGCCGCTTTGTTCTAGGGTGCGGTAGTTCGGGCACGCGGCACTATTTGATATCTGAAATCAAATATAACGTAACGTTATTGGAAGTAAGCGTAAAGTAAAGAGACTAGAAACGTTTTTTATTCTACACACGATTGTATCCAATGTTTATATATGACTTTATGTTCAAAGGCCTGTGACCGATCATGGCAGATGAGGGATACGTGGTTCGCATAAGGGGGCTCCCCTGGGCTTGCTCTGTAGATGAAGTACAGAGGTTCTTCTCTGGTAAGCATTCCCCCCCCCCCTTTTAATATTACACTGTGGATGCGTCATCAAAGCTATATTATTGTATCAGTTTTAAAAGTGCTCAAGTTAAAAACCTAAAATCAATCTCAAATTCAGATTGCAAAATTGCAAACAATGCCACAAGCATCCATTTCACATACACAAGAGAAGGACGACCCAGTGGAGAGGCCTTTGTGGAGGTGG
Organism: Micromesistius poutassou; assembly: GCF_964030765.1. Classification (NCBI taxonomy): domain Eukaryota; kingdom Metazoa; phylum Chordata; class Actinopteri; order Gadiformes; family Gadidae; genus Micromesistius; species Micromesistius poutassou. The sequence goes on along the minus strand of NC_140276.1, from coordinate 4,112,561 downwards.
AGACTGAAGATGACTTGAAGATTGCTGTAAAGAAGGACCGAGAAACCATGGGTCACAGATATGTCGAGGGTGTGTACACCTGTTCACAACTACACCCATCTCATTGATTCTTGAAATCAGACCTGAATGTCCTCATTGATAAAATGTCTAAATGTATTATCTATACACTTCTAGTTTTCAAGTCGAACAACGTTGAAATGGACTGGGTCATGAAGCACACCGGGCCGAACTGTCCGGAGACCGCCGGAGATGGGCTGGTCCGCTTACGTGGTCTTCCCTTTGGCTGCAGCAAGGAGGAGATTGTCCAGTTTTTCTCAGGTATACATCAGTCAGGCCCACTGGTTTATATGTATAGTTTTCCTTCGTGGTTAGGTCAATGAGAGACCTTGGTCTCTGCACTTTGTTAAACCCTCTGAGCAGTTTCCTACATCAGATGTTAATGACCTTTTTAAGAACGCATACCATCTAAATCTTTTCTTAAGCTGAAACCAAAAAAATATGCTGTACCAATGATGACGAGGATGCACTTGAAACGAAAGCTTTGCCTCAAAGATGGGGGTCTTTTTTCAGGTCCTCATCTTTTCCCTTTCACAACCATCTTTGGAACAGACATGCATCACACTCAAATCCAACACTTGTATAAACCTTCTGAAATAAGTCATTCTAGTTTACTTTCTGTTAATTTACTTGCTGGTTTTATCTCTGCTAATATATTTGCCTTTTTTGCATTTTCCTCATGACACCGGCAAAAGAAAACGCTTTGAGCATGTACAGAATCGGGACCCTGTAATTTAAATCACACCTCACAAGCAAGCTGTTATCCAAACCTCCTCCTACACAACTTCAATGATGGCATGCCCTCTCACCTGCCGTCCTTTCCCCATTTATATCCTTCTTCTATCCTCTCATTCTTCCTTCTTTCCACCCCAAATGACCATAGGATTTACAGTACCTAGTCTTAACCTGACCAGTCTCCAGTAAACGCTCACCTGGTATGTGTGATGATGTGTAGAGTTTCCTTAAGTTTTCTCTCTTTCTGTAGAGAAAGTGATCTCTCTGTGATTGGGCATGTGATTTAATGTGTCCCCTGCTGGGGTTATCTGTCCTTGGGTTGAAGGGTTGGAAATCGTGCCAAATGGGATTACATTGCCGGTGGACATCCAGGGGAGGAGTACGGGGGAGGCCTTCGTGCAGTTTGCTTCACAGGATATAGCTGAAAAGGCTCTAAAGAAACACAAGGAGAGAATAGGGCACAGGTGGGGATGGTTGGTTGGTTGGCTGGATAAGTTGCTTTTCTTATGGTGTGCACCTTCAACACGTGAACCCTAATGAAGAACTTGACCCTACATTTATACTCCGATATGATAAGACTAATGCAAACACATTTCTATAAAGACCAATGATTAAAACTCATATATTCAAACACGCATATATCCAAACACGCATAGACTTACTGCCATGTTGCAACAAGTTATGACATAATCACCATTTTATGGGAAAGTTGGTGCTCTTGCACCTTTCTGGTTCAAGACAGAATTCTTGGTTTTAGAGCACATGGCGATTACTGTAATTACCACAACGACGGTGCCTCGGCACTAAATGGTATTTGAGGTTGACAATTGGGAGTCTCACAGGTGGTAAAGTCAAAAGGGCAGCAGTACTCGAGGACATGGAGCCCACTGTTTCCAGGTAATGCTTATAGTAGGTTGCAGAAGGGCACGGGCCCTCTCTGTTTCCCTTGAACCAGGACAATCGCTGTCATGTCACGGACACAGGATCCGCTAATACTGCACAATACTTATAACTGCATCCTTCAGGTAACTATAATAAAAGTGTATCAGCAAATAAAGCCCTAGCCAACTCTGGACACTTTTGTTCCTTAATGGATCATAGTGTGACACCAAGAAAAATTTCTAGCACAATTTCTCAGTATTAAGATAACGCAGCCTCTTCTTGAAGGAGCGCGGCCCATTTGCAGAGTGTTTACTGGGGTATCTGTATGCTCCCAGGTACATTGAGATCTTCAAGAGCAGCCGTGCTGAGGTGCGTACCCACTATGAGCCCCAGAGGAAGCCGATGGGCATGCAGCGTCCCAGCCCTTATGACCGGCCCTCGGGTGGTGGTCGCGGCTACAACATGATGAGCCGCGGGGGATCGTATGACCGCATGCGCCGCGGAGGCTACGGAGGTGGAGGAGGAGGAGGTGGTGGAGGTACGGGGGCTCAATAGGGTTCTGTAATGGCTGCACTTCCCACTAGTAACTAGTCCCACTCGCTATACATTCTGCTGTGTCTATGAAGGCTTTGGAGAAGAATGGGGCAAGTAAGCCGTCATGTGGTCTGGTGCTAATCTTTATGATCTTATGTCTATCCAGGTGTATCAGATGGACGCTATGGCGACAGTAGCTCCTCCTTCCAGAGTACAACGGGACACTGCGTTCACATGAGGGGCCTTCCATACAGGGCTGCAGAGACGGACATTTACAATGCAAGTCATGGCCTATGAAGCCTCAGGGCTTTGTTCGTACTCCTGTGGAAGTTGCATCATATTTACTGTTTGACGTTTCCCCATGTCTCCCATAGTTCTTCTCCCCGTTGAATCCGGTGCGGGTCCATATTGAAGTGGGTCCCGATGGCAGGGTGACTGGGGAGGCCGATGTAGAGTTTGCCACACACGAGGATGCAGTAGCAGCGATGTCCAAGGACAAGGCCAACATGCGTGAGTGTGCCGTAATGACGGTGCTTCCTCAAGTCATTCCCTTCGGGTCACTCCCATGACTCCAAATGAATATATTTTGAAAGTGGGGTGTGTCTTTGTCCCTTCTAGAGCACCGTTATGTCGAGCTGTTCCTCAACTCAACATCCGGAGGAAGCAACGGTGCCTACAGCAATCAGATGATGGGTGAGAATGACCCCTAATTCTTATAGTCCTTAAGGCCTTTTGATTATCAATATCAGTCAAGTGCAGTCACTCTAAACTCGTGGTTGTCCCGTTTTTTTCAGGTAACCAGTCCTCCTACAGTGGAGGTCAAATGAGCTCTGGCTACTCCAGTGGATACAGTAGCCAGGGCAACATGGGAGGCTACAATGACTACAGTGAGTGTCAACTGCGCAATGCCCGGGCTGTGGCATATAAAAACATTTACTGAGACTTCTACCATCTACATCGTTCCTCAGAGGCACAGCCTCCCGTGAGAACATTTTGGTCACTGAGCGTACATTGATTTATTTTTCCCGTGGCTCTATTGAGCATGTTCTCTCTCTCGTTAGGTAATCAGGGTGGAATGGGCAGCAGTTACTATGGAGGTGGGGGAGGAGGAGGAGGAAGCAGAAGTTCCATGAATGGACATGGGGGAGGATGGTGAATGTAGAGGGCTTGGTTGGTTTGTGTCTGTCTTGTTTTTTTGAATGGATGTTTGCTGGACGTTACTGGAGATGTAAATACACCATTACATGGCCGGGGGCACCAAAGGGTGGTCTAGAAAACAGAATAGGGACTGGATTTGTTTTTTTAGTATTCTGAGGATTTTACAAGGAGTTTACAGAACAAGGCACCATTGTTTTTTTCCCCTTGCTTTTCTTTCAAATTGGATACTTCAAACTTTGCTTAACTTTACCAAGAAGTCTTTTCATTTAATATAATTGCTGAAGTTGTCCTTAAGTGAATTTTTGCATTGACCATTTTAAAATGAGAACCTGAGTGCATGAACAAACTAATTGTTTGTAAATATATCTGGAATCCTGTTTAATCCCATACCTGGTTTAAGCTTTTTATTTGGGGATCGTTAAGTTAATGTGAAGCTACAAGTAACCTAGCTGAAGATGTTTTTCTAAAGATGTACATGCTGTTAGGCCAGAGGCTTCTTCTAGAGGGCTACAAAGTTAAGTTTATCTGAACTTGCTAATGCGAAGGTTTCTACTGCTTCAACTACCATTTGTATTTCCTGTGCACAAGGTTAATAAATTGGTCTGGATTCATTGAGTATTGACAAATGTCCTTTTTATTCCAATCAACCACTAGATAGAAAATGTCAACATGCCAGCTCTAAGAAAATGTCCATACATTTGCAACAAATGTCCAAATGAAAAAAAAAAAAATGTGACAATTAGGTAAGTTTACAGGATTTGAGGGTTAGGTTTGTTAGGGGGTGATTCTTTTGGTATGAATTGATTTAGACAAGTCTTGATGTAGTACATAGGGCTAATTTCAGAATCTACTCATCCGCTGTGCGCTTAATACGCGGATGGAAAAATTCTGGCATGAAAGTGTAGAAGATATTATAAAATGTTATATCAACTGATGGCAGTAATGTTAATGACAAGGGTTAAAAAATGATTAATAGCTGATGGTGATTGTTAACTGACATTTTTCTATTCTTACAACCTGTGTAAGCAACATACAGACCTTTGCAAATATTAAACTAAACCTGGTTTAGGACTGTGCAACTTCAGCAATTTTATTCCATGTAATACATAAAACATGGGTTTCTTAAACAAAAAGAATGTAGTCCACATAAAACGGTATCCATAAGAGATGCCTTGCAAAAAAAAAAGTCCCATATTAATAAAGTTAAAATTAATACAAACTGCTAGTGTACCCAAAATCATGGTGACGAGTAAAAATCAGTGTTACACCGGGTATTTAAATGGGAAGAGTCATAGAAAGCCTCAGTATGAAACTTGGAGCTGTGACTGCGTTGTCAGGAGGCGCCTGTGGAGGAGCTTCTCTGCAGTAGAAGGGAGTGGCAGATGTCGCAGACACGCACAGGCCGAGGGTACGATGGCAGCGCCAGCTCATTGGCGGAGCAAGTGTTGCAGTAGATGTCTCCACAGTTCCGACAGTGGTGCTGCAAACAATTCAGATTATGTATTGCAGACCACTAAAACCAAAAATGAAGGAATAAAATAGAGGAAATGGTGATTGCCATTTACCTTTCTACGAGAGATGGAGAACTCTTTCTGGCAGTGCTTGCACTCTGTGGCCTCGTCGTCTTTCAGCCAGGCGTGACCCTGATTGAGGAGCGACATAAATACCGTACACAAATCCTACTAGACAGGACAGTACTTAGCATTGATGTTAAAATAAGGATTTATCATTACAATGGCACTCAAAGTAACACGAACCTGGGTTAAAAATTTGAACTACGTACATCCGAGTCTATAGTCTATGTACATAGTTTGAATTTATACTTTATCATTTCCCTCCCTTGGCCTTCAACCCAGCCATGATGTTTGTTTCCCTTTGCAACAAATATATACAGACAAACTCATTTCCAGGTTTGTTTGTGTGATTGCTTCCTGGAACATTAACCTTACTTTGCTACAGCTTAGTTGTTATTCCCTCCACAGCTCCGGTCAAAATTGTTGTGCCCTTACGTAAAGCATCATTTCAACAACCAGGAATAACATCAGATAAACAAAGTATTTTTTACCTTCAGGGCTTTATTGACTTCCTTGAAGTCCTCCATCTTGAGTTTAGATCTTCAGGAGAGAACAGAGAAACAGATGTCCATAAGGGTAAAGTATGTAGGGATACAATAGCCCAAAGGAAAAGTGCATAAGAATGGTACAAACTGGCTGAGGTGCAGGCCCATCTCCTGTAACGCTTGTTCCTGCTGTTCACATCTCTGCTGAAGCTTGGTCTTCTCCTGCTTCAGGTCTTTCAACTCCTACATGACCAAAATAGAAATAAATCAGGTAGGTTATTATTCATACATACATACATTTCTTAATATAAACATTGAATGACATGGATAACTATGGGCAGCCTTGGCAACCTCCAAGGGGCAGGGTAATGGAAATTCCATCTTGTTTGATGTTCATGACTTGAGACATAATCAACTGAACGTATGTTTAAAGGGAGGAGAGCAGGCTGACCATATGCAGCCCCTGAAGTTGTTGCAGCTGTGTGCGGAGCTCTGTGCTGTTGTCCTGTTCCCTCTGGAGAGCTCTCTGCAGGCTCTGCCTCTGCTCCTTCTCACTGCACAGCTCCGTCTCCAGTCCAAGCCTGGGCACAGAAGAGGACCCCTCAACGCTACAATAACAACTGTAATAAACAATCCGCCCATGCCTTGAAACTATGGAAATGAATGACAAACTTATCAAATGGACTTTGAAAGGCGATTTAGAACGCTTCCTAAATGAGGAAGCGTTTGTTAATTTCAGCAAACTTCCTCCAGGCTCCAATAGTATTCACCTCAGTGTGTCCAGGTCAGACAATTGTTTCTGCAGAGTTTCTGCTTTGCCTTCCAGCTCGGATCTCATGGCTTCATCCGACTGGTCGCACTGCATACGCTCTGACTCAGACCTCTGTAGTCTAAAAAAAAATGACAGACCAAATAAAATGACCCAATTTTGATCATTTAGAGTGGGCACCTAATTATTTCAAACGTGTACAGTATATTCCAGACTTTAATGTAGAGAAATGCCTGCCTCTGCTCAAGCTCTATCATGGCTCTCTCCATTTCACCCATCCTCTCCTCCAGCTGGCTAGCCTCCTGCTGCTTCTTCACTGCCTCTCGCTGCGAGTCCTGTAGAGAAACACATGACGTGTGGGTGTCCCGTGTGTGGGTGGGGGTTTGTATCCCCAGACAGGAAAGGCAGCGCTGTGCGTGTTTGGATACCTGCGCTTTGTGGAACATCTGCAGGTTAAGGGTCTTGACTTGGTCGAGTTGGAGCCGCAGGGCTGCCAGCGTGTCCTGTTTCTCATGCGTGTCTTTCTCCAGAAGCCTCATGGCCACCTCCATCTCCTGCTTCAGTCCAACTTGCAGCTCCAGCTCCCGCTCCAACTCCTTAAATAATGCACAGCCACACACACACTGTCAGTTATGGGCTCTGACCCCAACCCGATCAACCAAATCCATCTGTCCAACCAGGCTATCTAACCCTTTAATATCTGTCTTAAGGCATACACATTGGTGAGAAGACAGTTTCTATAGGTTCTATAGGGTTTGACCGTATAGACGAGGAGAGCTGCTACTTAAACTGTGTCCCTCCATGTTAATGAATAACAGCACTGCCATTTTATGTGTTTGGTTTCCACATTTTATAAAATGGAAGACTGGTGGTCAAATGTTGTAATTTAGCATACTGTATCTGACCTGCCGAATGCGCTTCTCTTCCTTGTACTGTGTCCACACAACAGTGTACATTTCATCCAGGCCCTGGCGGCTCTGTTTGTACGTCTCCAGCTCTACCTGGCTGTCCTGCAGGGTCACCTGGAATCAAACCACACAACAGTACATACTTTCAGTTCCAATGGATTGCATGCAAACACTCAAAGGGAGAACAATGGAAATATATATATTTTTTTTTAAACACTGCTCACCTCTTCCTTCCTCTGGCTGGACTGCAAGATAACCTCATTCTCTTGTTTCAGGGTATGCTGTTCCTCACACAAAGAGTTTATTCTATCTGTGGCTGCAGTCAACTGGAAAAATAAATGAAATCCCACCCACATTTGTGTCATCACTGGGAAATTAAGCATTGGTCCTTGAACGGATCCAAATCCAACTAAGCCATTGTTATTGGACTATGGCTTAGTTGGAGAAGTTTAAAATAAACGCACCTCATCCACAAGTTTGTTGTTGGTCTTCTCTAGGGAATCCATCTTGGCCTGGAGGTCTGTAACTGTGCCACTCAGGTTGCGATTCAACTCCTCAATGTAGTGCTTCTGATCCAATATGGCCGTCATCTTTGACTCACTTGCATTTGAAGGAGAGGTAACCGGTGGTTACACTTATTACTTCTAACAAACCATCAATATAAATCGAGTCGACAAACATCACAATGCAGTTGAGGTAGGACACTCACTCCTTGGGCGTTTCAGTGTTGGCAGTATCTTTCAGGTACAGGGAGAAGTCAATGACTGCCACCTGTTAAAAGTAAACAATGACTAAGATCAATAAATGCTGTCCATCCCATTTCACCAAGCTGAAGTTCACAGCGACTGCTGCAGCAAGAGCAAGAGCAATTGCATATAGTATGCTTCTTCTTTGTCCATCTCTCACCTGAGAGTCCAGATCCTCCCCTTTGATACAAAGGTTTGCATCAATGACATTGAGGCCAACGAGAAGTCCTACAATCACAGTCCCCTCATCTTCTAGTATTAATGACCCTGGTTCATAGAACTCACTGTAAAAAAAATAACAGTGTCAAGTGATGACAATGAAAGAGCAGGCAGGAAGGCATACATCACATCTACAAGGGGGTCTCATAATATGGAAATAGGAATGTGTAACTTCTTATCAAGTCCAGTTGCTGGAAACCTGCATCTCACCTCAGGAGATCTTTGCGATCCAGCAGGGCTTTCATATAATCTGCCAACTTTTTTTGCATGAGAGCCAAATGTAGCCAGGCTCTCCCTCGACCCAAACCTGTCCTGAAAAGGGAGAGGGCAAAATTAAGAGATTAATAGATGGTTGATTTCAGCAGCAGCACACAGTACAATAATTGACTAATGGAGAATTGTGTCCATTTTACAACTCACTTAAGACTAGGAAGGTCTCGAGCACTTGTGGTTATATCAGCAGACTCTGGACACAACTTCTCCACCAGTTCCAGAGGCCCCCAGATTGATTTGTTCTGGCCAATAAATGACTTCTTTACTGGAAAAACACAAAAAGGTAAAGGGCGATGATTGTGGAGGGGTGATTGGTTCTTTGCTTGAAAATAAACGGCAAGAAACCATGCTCTTCTTTCTTTACATTCAGGTCTTACCTTTCAACCCATGTTTAAGACAGCTCTCCAGAACAACAAAAAACTGCTGCAGTGGAGGGTACTCAGAGTCCAAAGTTCTGCCCAGACTCAGAGAGGACTGGATTAATACTTTAATACTAAGCTTCATCATGCTGAGAAGGTTGGACCTCTCTATCGACATGGGGCTTTTAGTTGGCAAAGCTGAAAATGATACAAAGTCAGAAGATTTAAACATTTTTTTTATGAGCGTTATAGGGTAAGAATTTAAACAGAAAGTAAAAAAGAAAAGTCATACAATGTATTTGCATGCGGGGAGCCACGGAAGTGCTAATTCATTAGGAGCCATGATATGCAATCGGTCAAGTCACTGAGACCGCTTGACATCTGATAATGCGAGATAACTGATCCATATAATGATGTTGGAAACCATTGTATCATGTGACCTGTGTTTGAGTTTGACATAATAAACATAGCAAAGAGGAAGCGGGCAGATTAATGATGGAGTCTGTAAACTAATGATAACGATCATAACTGCGCGCTTTGAATCAAAAAAAAAAGAGTGGTTGTAAATAACAAACCTGTTAGCATTTTGGCACGGCTGGAGTCATTTTCAGGAGGTTTCTCAGCCGCAGAGCTGATAGATGATAATGATGTGGAGTTTCTGAGAGAAGCACTGTAGCTGACCCCACTGCTGATCGTCTCCGTTGCCTTTCGGGCCAGCGAGAAGATCGGTGCAGTCCAAGTGCTCTCGGTAACAGGTTCATCATTCTGAACCTGTTCGTCAATGAGATCTTTGTTTTGGGTAGAAACTTCTAAAACTTCATGTTCGGTCTGTTTTGCTTCACCATCCTCTAAGGCTGTGTTTATTTCTGCTGCCTCGTCGGCCATTTCTACCAGTTAGCACGTGACTAGACCAGAGCAATCGCATCCGAGGCGAGACTCGATCAGTCGTAATAAATCGACGCATGTCATTTGCTTTTCTTTCTAAAGACATTACAATTCTCATCCTAATACTAAGGAAGGAGATGTCAATATTGCAACAAGAAAAATATATACTTTTTTTCCGAGCGATCTGATTCATCTAATTAGCCCCAACATATATGGGAAAAATATTGAAAACCTCTCAACCTTTTGAGGGGTTGAAAAGGTTGAGATAGGGCTGAGAGGGGTTGAGATAGGATGAATATGATAGGATGAAAAGGGTTGAGATAGAATGAATATTGTACTGTATTGAAATTTTGCTACTCTGACTCATGTAATTCTAACAAACGACATGCCAAATGACCACAGCAATGTAGGTGTTACATGATACTATTTATTGATTTGGCATCTGAAACTACGCATCTTGAATGTCAATTGGATTGTAGATCCTGGGTTCCGAATAAGAATTTATACAGGAAAAAAATCGATAGACATTTCCAATTGCACTTATTTTGTACCTGTAAGCTTTGGAACATTAAAAAAGAACCACTTGCCATAACATGTTATGATGTTTATTACTAGCCTACTACCACTAACCAAATTGAATGGTTGACGCAGTTACAAATTTTAACCAGAAGGTGTCAGGCAAACATAGACAACAAGAGCGGGCGAACTGGGGGGCGCGAGCAGTAGTTCAGTGCGGAGTGGGGAGCGCCAGCAGGGGGTCTGCCCGCTCTCCAATACTAATTTTATCACCACGTGTTCTTATGAGTCGTTTCAGCCGATTGCAAAAACAACATTTGGAAGTAATTAAATTAAACTCATAGTCCTTAACATATTGGGTATTACCAACACATTGTCACAAAAACACATTTGATTGTATTATCATTTCCTTATGAAAGAGTAGAGAAGAGGTGCTACAAATTGTTTATATTCTATGGACTCCGGGCTCAATCTAGAAGATCAGTCGTTTGTGATTGACAGCTGATGGCAGTGATTGATTGACATCTGATGATTGAGGTTTTTCATTGTGAGGCAAAGACCAAATCCAATGTTAAGTCCTCAACAGATTTTGAGTCCCAGCCCAGATCAACTGAAGCATAAATCATTACGAAATACACACACCCCAGCAAAAACACCGGACAAACGTCCAAGAAACGTCACTTTCAACTAGAAATGTTCAAGTTAATTTAAAATACGATTTATTTATTTGGTAATTGATTAGCAATGTTCTCAATGTTTACATCAAAGCAGATGATGCCATCGAGACAGCTGGTATACATCTCTGTCCCTTCAGTCTGGTGCTGTAGGCCTATTCTGCTAGCTGCAGATGACGTGTTCAAATCCTTCCATCACTGTATTCATTGAGTATCGTGTTGAAACTCATGTCTAGCCATTACCAGATGTCTTGTAGTGCAAGAATATGATGCACACTGTCACTCTCTCACTCTGTCTCTCTGTCTGACCAAAACCACCTGTTATGTAGTGGAAACCTACCCGTGCTTACAAACAACCCAGAGGGTTGGCAGAGGTAAATCTTGTGTGTTTGAAAACCAGAAAAAACTAAACTTAAGCAGAGTGATGGACTCTGAGTATTACGTATTAGTTATACTATTACTGAGTATTAGTATTAGTATGTTTAGTCACATGCTCACGTCCCCCAACCCCTATCATCACTTTTACCACTCTATTCCTTCGTGGATACATGGGTAGCATTATACAAAAAGCTAGAATAGAATAGTCAGTACTCCCTCTTCCTGCTGAATAAGCCGGCATTATGAGGATGTAAGTCATTCCTGTGGCATTATAGTTCCTGGGTGACTAAATCCCTGTTGTTCCACCTTATGATGACAGACTGCATGTATTCTTCCACTTGTACTGATACTTTTGTATTAAGTTAATTGTATTGCTTTAGTTTGATTTCAGCTGTACTACAGAATCATTTAAATATTCACAATATGACGAGCACTTACTTGCATACAAATAAAGGCCTATACTCAACAGTAATATTGTCCAATGGGTTGGGACTTCAATTAGAAATCTTCAAAGGGAGTTGAAAACCAAGTTTTGTGTAACTACTGTGTTATATCACATAACTATTATATTGTGTGACATTTCAATGTTTTAATATGGGGTATCCTTCCACTAAATCAAATTACAGAGTACAACAGGACATATTCTTTTGGAAGACTAATCCAATGAGTGAAATAATGTGTACACATTAGTCAAGAAAAAAACAACAGTATTTCAAAAATCAACCCAAAAATGTAAAACGTTTGTTTGTAGGCTAGCCTAATATAATGTATTGGCAGCCAGCTTCCTATGATGGGCGTGGTATGTTGAAAACTATAAATACTGAGCTCTCCCTGTTCGGACGCTCCTTAACCTACCGAGTCGGAGAAGTCTGTACCACTCGAAACTCCTCATCTCTTCACGTTGAACACTGAAGCATTCTCCGAGTGATTTCATCGCCATTTACAACGACGACAACAACAACAACAAGTATCAACCGGGAGTGAAGGAAATACTATTGCTGAAACCAGTATTTATACTTTTTTTTTTACTGCCTATTACTTTTTACTTGGAATTTAAAGACATGAGGATCTTCAGAATCGCGCTCCTGCTCGTTCACGCCTTTGGTAAGTTTATCTTAGGACGTTGCGAATGTATCCATCTCCAACGAACTCATTTCGTTATGTTTTAATACTTGTCATGCGTAAACGCATGCTGTGTTGGTTCTGTTGTTCGGAAGGCATCCTTGTGTATTTATTGTTAATCATGACCTTTACGTTATGCAAACCGTGTAGGTTACAGAGCGACGAAATATTGTCTGGGAAAGCTATTTGAAAACGAATCGGGTCATCTCTCTTATTTTAGAGTACCATGCTTAATGTAACTGGATCGTTTTATTTTTAACTCGTATTCTTGACTGGCATTTGCTAACTGTCTATTTATGAAAATTCGGCGGAGCACGACAGGTTTCCCGTACCCACATTATTTTTCGCATCCCAAAATGCTCCATTCCTCTCTTGTGTCTTGAGCGCCACTCCACCTGGAGCGCATTACGCGCGCCAGGCGCTACATGTTCTGACTTGCCTTCGCCTGCCACCCTACTCCATGTGTACACGCACGCACGCACCTACGCTCACACACACACACACACACACACACACACACACACACACACACACACACACACACACACACACACACACACACACACACACACACACACACACACACACACACACACACACACACACCATTCTGCTTCATCAATTGTAAGCCATTCCAATTGCCAATTGGTAACGGGGTTAATTGATGTCATGTTTATTTTTGTTTGTTTTTCGTTTGCCTTCCTTTAGTGGCGTCGCGGCTGACAAGTGGCGCAGCGGTGGACAGGCATGACAGTGAAAGGCACCATACTGCTGTGATCAACCTCCTGGACACGCGGAACGACAGGATAGAGGAGGACAACGCAGGTGTGGCGAGGACAACCGCAGAGTACGACAACAGTTACTACGATGAAGACAATTACTTTGACAATGAGGAGGAGGACTATGAGCTGTCTGGAGATGTGGAACTACCAAGAGGTAGGCCTTAAAAACATTGTCCCCTGAACTGAACCACTGCTCAGTGTGTTCGTGTCTTGGTGGTTTGACTCGCAAAGCCTTTGCCATTGTTTTAACACTGTCTTCCCCCTGCTCCAGTCGCTATGTCCAGTAAGCCGAAGGACAGTGCCAGCATTCTGGAAGCGGAGCAGCCTGAGAGGCCCCAGAGGAGGGGGAAAGGCAAGAAGAAGGGAAAGGGTCTAGGGAGGAAGAGGAATCCATGTCTGAAGAAGTACAAGAATTTCTGCATTCACGGCACCTGCCATTATTACAAGGACATCCGCGTGGCTTCCTGTGTGTAAGTAAAGACCAACGTTACGTGTTTGTTGAACCTCCCGTGTTTAATTAAATTCAACGTGCCCCCTTCACTCAATGCTCGTGACGCATAACAACGGCTGTGCTGACGAACGGTGCTCTCGTCTCTAGGTGCCATACGAGCTACTCCGGGGAGAGGTGCCAGTTCTTCACCCTGTCCGTGGAGGGGAAGCCCCAGGAGGGCTATAGCCGGACCACCGCCCTGGCGGTGGTGGCGGTGGTGCTGTCGACGCTCTGTCTCACCATCATAGGCCTTCTATTAGCGCTCAGGTGTGTACAAAGACACAGACACAGACACAGTCACAGACACAGTCACAGACACACAGACACACATACACACACACACACAGTCAAAGGCACTTCACATGCACAGGAAATCTCATTGAACATGCCCAGTAAACAACTGCACACGGTACTACAATACTGGCCAACAACGCACAGATAGGAGATTTTGAACCGGGTTTGGTGGGAATTGTAAATGGTTGGTGGTGATGTATAATCCGTAGACTAAACCGGATTTCCCTTTGTTATGTCTGATAGGTTTCACAAGAGGGGCGCTTATGACATTGAGAATGAGGAGAAGGTGAAGCTAGGCTCGGCACCCCACCACTGAAGAGACAGAATGGGGGTGAGTGCTCAGTAACAGTCTCACCCGTAGCACGTAGACAAACCAAACCTCAACGAGACAAAGTGGCACCCACGCACAAATCCACGCACAAATCGAACATGAGAAAACGTCATGACAGAAATCGTAGTCTTAACTTCAGTTCAGATCAGTTCAGTTTCCGTTTTTGTTTTCACGGTTTTACACGCAAAGAAACCATGCTCATTATCCCCCCCTTTTTCTTTATTTCAGGCGAAGCTGCGGAAATTCTACCTCAAAAT
>NC_140276.1:4090633-4093133 GCF_964030765.1 Micromesistius poutassou | reverse complement strand
CCCGCGCCCCCTGTCTCCCCAAACCCCCGACCATCGCTCTCAGTGCCCTGACGTGGGTCCTGACAGCATTCACACAGTCTAGTCCAGAACCACACAGCAATATCTCCTTTATTGTGGTTTGTGTTTGTTTTGTTTTATGGCTTTTCCTTAGTTGGGGTGCCACATGGCCCGTAGCCATCCTAGGAGAATTCCTCTCCCATGATTCCCTTTTCCAGGTTTCCTTCTTTCAGCCCTCCTGGGTTTTTGGGGGAGTTGAGCTCTCCTTGGCCGTCGGAGTGATTAGGGTTCAGTAAATCTCGTGTGTGGTCCTTTTGAAGCCCCACTGATAAATAAGCTGGACATGACTGGACATGACTTCCTCAGATCTTCTACGCCTCATCTTCCGCCTGCATCATCGCCACCTCATTCCATTCCTTTAATCTCTCTCCTGTTTATGTTCTCATCCCTTCTGTTCTCACCCCCCCCCCCCCCCAAGTTCACCCCCCCCCCCTCCCCCGCCCCATATACAAGGTAATTCCAGTGGATGCCATTGGGCATAAATGGTATTGAGAGACCGGGATGCGTAGACCACCCCCCCCCCTAAGCACACCACTGCCTACCTCCTGCCAGTCCCCTCCACCCTCCGCCCTCCACCCCCAGCCCCCCACAACCCCTACCCTGCAAGGAGCCTGGCAGGGACAGCCAGCAGCACATTCCCGTCTGCTGATGTCAGGGAGCCGCAGGGACATTTGTTATGTAGCATGATCACGCTATAAAACTCTCACTGAAGTCTATTTAGGCTCCTCACTGTGGGGGGTGGGGGGGGGAGGGAGGAGGGAGGAGAGGACTGTGATGGCAGGATTACATTTCTTTCTAGGTAAGAGGAGAAGAGCAGGAGAGAAGAGAGGAGAGGAGAAGCAGAGGAGAGGAGAGGAGAGGGAGGGAGGGAGGGAAGGAGAGGAGAGGAGAGGAGAGGAGTGGAGAGGAGAGGCAGAGGTTGTAATATACAGAAAAAATATTATAGAGGAGGAGAGAAGATAAACTGATGAAAAGAGAGAAAAGGCCAGGGTAAGAACGAAAAAGCAGTGTGTCTGCAAAGTGTGCATTCATTCATCACGTCCTGTATAAATCCACGTGTCCTGCGTTAAAATGTGCAGAAGCTTGACGTGTTCCTGACCGTGTATATACACTTACACACAGTAATCACACACACACACACACACGACCCAACATCTGGGGGTTCCTATGCGCAGACAGGAAGAAGGGATGACCGCATGTTTGACTCATTTGTTTTCTCTGCCCCTGACAGGAGGCTGTCCAAAAAGCCAGCATCCGGCCAGTGTGTGTGTGTGTGTGTGTCTGTGTGTGTGTGTGTGGTTTTGCATGCGCAAGTGGATGTGTGCATGTGTCAACGTGCACGCGTGTGGCGGAAAGACATCCTCCGGCCGGGCTTGAAGAGGGAGCAGGCGTGCGCGGCTGTGCTGTGTGTGTGCTCGCTGACGCACCGGGGGCATGTGGACGGCAGAGCAGCCTGCTCGGGCAGCCCCAGCAGCCCCAGCAGGCTGTGGTCGGACCAGGGTGTGGGCATCAAGATGTTCCCCTTAAGCCCTGGTTCCTCTGCGGCCAGCTGCCCCGTGAACATGAATGAACCACTTTTCTTATTTTTCTCTTTCTTTTTTTCCTCGGTCATGACCTGCAGGTCTTTATCTGGAAATATGGAAATAAACCCTCCTGCCCTCACCTTTTTTCTTCTTTCAAAGTTCCTCGGTACTTTGAAGGGCTTTCCATTGAGGGATAAAAAAAAAAAGCAGAAAATTCAACCTCAATATATTTTTCTTTTCTTTAATTAAAGACTAGAGAGGGAAAAACTGGAGAGTTCCCTCTCTCTCTCTCACCTCGCTCTCTCTCACTCTCTCTTTCTCTTCCTCCCTCCCTCCCCATCTCTCTCTCTCCTCTCCCTTCCCATCTCTCTCTTCTCTTTCTCCCTCCCTCCCCATCTCTCTCTCTCTTCCTATTCGTCTCTCTCCCCATCTCTTTCTCGCTCTCTCTCTCTCTCTCTCTCTCTCTCTCTTCCTATTCGTCTCTCTCTCCATCTCTCTCTCTCTCTCTCTCTCATCTCTCTCTCTCTCTCTCTCTTCTCTCTGGTTTGTCTCTCTCTCTCTCTCCCAGTGTGAGACCAACATCTGCTTCAGTGAAGCTCTGTGAAACAAACAAGTGATGCAATCAAAAGAAATCTGAAACGGGGTCCAGTCTTCCAGCCACCTTTGACACCCCTGATTCACTCTCCTTTCCTCACTTGTAAATCATCTCCGTTGGAGGGCGACCCAGCAGCCCACGCGCTAGAGAGAGAGAGAGAGAGAGAGAGAGAGTGAGTGCTGGGAGAAAGAGAGAGAGAGACACACACAGAGACACAGAGACAGAGACACAGAGAAATAGTGAGAGAGATGGCCCTGACCTCTCACTGAGTTTCTTTCCTCCGCCATCCTCCCCTCACCCACTGTCACTCGCCCCTCTCTCTCTC
>NC_140276.1:4082023-4087023 GCF_964030765.1 Micromesistius poutassou | reverse complement strand
CGCACACACACACACACACACACACACACACACACACACACACACAGACACACACACACACAGACACACGCCCACTGCTGGAGAATGTATGAGGGACTGTACAGAGTGATAGTGGACAGAGGATACCCGTCCGGGCTTCCTATGGACTACAATGGGTCTGCTAATGTGTATCAGGTCTGACTTCCTCCGCAGCATGACTGGGCCCGTGGAGATGTGGTTTTACTGCCATGTAGTTCAGCGGCTCACCGCGAAAAACTCCAACGGCCCACGACTCCACGGCTCAACCCATTCGACTCCTTCCCCCCCCCTCCCCCCCCACTGCCACATTATTCCTCTCATTCTCTTTCTGTTGCTCTTGGCTCGGCGGGGTGCTCTGCCCGTGTCACAATGTCGTGGTGCCGCATTCCTTCCTGCCCTGCTCTGAGTCTGAGTCAAAAGACGGGGCTGAATCAATCTAAATATAAGAAAAAAGACAACACAAAACAGGAACAACCCGAAAAGAAAAAACCGGCAGGCGGTCGGATGCAGAGAGAAAAGACGTCAAGACCAAGGGTGCCCCCCCCCGAGTGAGGTTGGCCCCCGCCCGCCCCCTGCTCCGTGTGTGACGCCGTGGAAACCAACAACGGGTGGCCATTTTAAGGCCAACAGAGAATATAAACACACACACACACCCCCCCGGTGATGTTTATAGCCAGCCTCGGGGGCGAGGAGGAGGAGAGCAGGGGTTTAAGGAGCTGCGTCGGCCTTCCCACTCGGCCGGCGAGCCCGGGGGGACCTTCCGACACGCCGCTCCGTAAACACACAGAAGCTGAGCAAACACAGAGGTCCTCCGCTGGGAGGAAATGGGAAGTATGCTCGGAGGTGATTGCACTGGGGGGGCGGGGGGGGGGGGGGAGGGGGGGGATGAAAGCGAGGACAGTGCGTGGGGGGTGGGGGTGGGTGGGTGGGAGGAGGAGGGGACTGGGTCAGTGGTGGTGGTGGTGGTGGTTGTGGTGGAATGTGGGGCCTGAGAGGGGAGGAGGTGGTGGGGGGGCGGGCGGGGGTGGGGGGGGGGAGGAGGGGATTTTACCGGCAGGCCCCACCGAAGAAGTCTTTGTGTTTTTCTCTGTTGTCTTTTTTTTTTAACCGTGGAACTCTTGACCTTCAGCTGAATGGATGGGGAAAACCAGCATTGCCCGAGCACTGGAATATCTGAGGTGCTCCAACAATGCAATTGCCTCGCATTTATAGACCCGTCAGACACACACACACACACACAGACACACACACACACAGACACACAGACACACGCACACACTCAGACACATGGACACACACATACACACACACACACACACACGGACACACACACACACACGCACACACATGCACACACACTTAGATACACACACATACACACGCCATGAGCATGAAACATGAGCACTTTCTCCTATTTCTCCTGGGTCTGGGCACAGCCAACCGGAGCTTTCGGGTTACTATGTTTGGCTTTTACGTTGTTTTGTGTTTAACACCCAGCAGTCAGACAGCACACTTCCTGCTTCTTGTATGAGTGGGGACATTTTCTCGGTCTCCAAGGTAAAAAGTGTTTCCCAGCACTCACAGAAAAACGCCAGTTTATAGGCCTCGCTGTGTCACTTTTATGGAATGTGTTGAAAGCAGGGCCAGGCTATTTCAGCGTTTGCGCCTTTGTTTGCCAACTCCCTCGTATAACGACATGCAAAGCTGCATTATTGTTTGACCAAGAGACAGCTAGGCACCAGAGCTATTAAAATGAAAACACGATGTGGCACTGAAATGCCCCATGAGTGCTTTGTAATAGACAGGGGTTCAATCACTTGGAAGTCTGCCTAATGGGCCTGCTTACATAGTGCCAACTATGCGTTCACAGTAGTGTTGCTCCACTGTGGCTACTTCCAAACATCGAAGACCACAACTTCTCATTACCATGGAAAAATACAGCGCTCTTGTTTGCCAATTGCTTTGGTTCAATCACAAACCACCAGCATCATGCAAATGTACTCGGTGCAGGTTCAATGCGAGCTCTGACAGGAAATCACTGGAATGTGATACATGAGGTGTGTGTGTGTGTGTGTGTGTGTGTGTGTGTGTGTGTGTGTGTGTGTGTGTCTAAAGGTAAGGGGTTAAATATTGCATAAAGGGCGGTAATTGTAGCCTGAAGCAACCTCCTTCTATCAGGTAAGGCCTGATGACAGTTATGATTGATGAGTTATGATTGAATTACAGGCGGTATCTGAGTCACAGGTCGAACCAGCCCCGTTGTTTTAATACCTTAAGTAAACAAACACATAAAGACCCCCGAGGGCTCTCTTGCTGCCTCATGCACACACACCCACACACACACACACACACACACACACACACACACACTGATGCACACACAGCATGGGCAGACAGACAGACACACACACACACACACACACACACACACACACACACACAAACACACACACGAACACACACTGACATACACACACACACACACACACACACACACACACACACACACCATGGGCAGACACACACACACACACACACACACACACACACACAAAGATACACAAACCAACACACACACCATGGGCAGACAGACAGACACTCACACACACACACACACACACCATGGGCAGACAGACACACACACACACACACCATGGGCAGACAGAGGGTCAGTCACATCTTTTTGACCTTTTACTGGTTCATGAACAAGCGAGCAGGGTAACCTGACAGTGTTTGTGAGAGGACAGCACTCAGGTGACAGAAAGTAATCCCCAAGCTCTGTTTCCATTAAACATATCGCATGTCTTTGCTGGAATGTTCCACTATCTAAGACACGGTGTGTCGGCCTGCGGTCTCCGTCAGAGACAATGCAAATGTCAAGCACGAGCGAAAGAAAATTCTATCCGGAGACATCCTCAATCCTTTGATTGTGTTGAAGGACGTCAAATCACCGCATTGTTTTCCGACAACTTTTTTGTTGGCAAAGAGCAACAGAAAAACCTGATGGCGTACTGATGCGCTCTTGGTTACGCAGCGAATCACAATAACAGTAAAATGAGTAAAGAGTCATTTTGAGAACAGGGACTAAACAAATAGCAGACAACTGTTGATACATTGAAAGAAAACTCCTGTTTAAATATTAAACGGTTGAGTACTTAAGGGTTGCATTATAGTGGAGCAAACTCAGCAGATGAGTTGAATCATTGTTCCCGGATCCTTCTGCGTGCGTGTGTGTGTGTGTGTGTGTGTGTATGTGTGTGTGTCGGTAAATGTGCGTGTGTGTGTGTGCGGATGTGTCGGTATGTGTGTGGATGCGTGTGTGTGTGTGTGTGTGTTTGTGTGTGTCAGTATGTGTGTGTGTATCTGTGTGTGTGCGTGTATGTGTGTCTCTGTGGTGATGTGTTACTGGTTGAGTCAATGCAACTGTAGAAATGTGCACTCATCACGGTGAACACAACCTCTCAGACTCATTCAGCTGTCTGTGTGGGAAACAAAATTTCCCTTTATTTCCCCTACCTAACACAATTATAATCACTTGCTTATGTTTAGCAAATAAACAAGGTTTTTTTTGGAAACCACTTGATCTGAAGTATTTCATTACATTCCTGATATGTCGTCAAGCCAGAAATGGCAGGTGATCCCTCTGCGTAGTTTTTCACTTCCTTCCAGCGGCTGCGTGACTGAGAGAGACCGAAACAGGGAGATATGTGGGTATAAACACATAAGAAAATAGGGCATAGGGTCAAAAATGCAGGTATAATCACATAAAGAGATCCCAGCACGTCACCTCCCGCTGAGATGAAGGGCTCACACTGGACCATGGCAGACTGTCCCAGTGATTCACACAGCCTGAATGTGTGCAGACACACCTACAGGAAGCCAAGCAGAGTACACCTGCAGGAGAACTCACTAGACGACACTCATTTTGAGTGAGAGTCATTCAAAATGAGTCATGAAGTCGACTTCTGATATGAAATCGATTCAGGTCAGAGCAAAGCAAAGGTTTGATCTCCCAGTCGATACGAGGATATCCACATTGGCAAAAGCAATCAGGTATAAAAAAAAAAATGTATTCACGTTCACATTCCACACCCATTATAGTGAGAATATCGGTCAAGGAGAGGATACAATGGTAGGTATTCTAACACAGTTTCCAGGCATCACTGCATATTCATTACCGCACATGTGACTCAGATTGGTCTCAGAAGATAAGGGACTTTAACAGGTACGCCACCCGGCGTACCTGTCCCTTGTGTCACCAGGGAGAACCCTTCAGTGTATCGATGTTTTCTGTTGCTTGTAACATTCCCCCCCCACGGTTGCCAGGGAAAACAGTTGGTTAAATATTAGCTCTACCCTCTTATCATTATAGGTTGCACTCAATAAAGGGGTGGGGGGGGGGGGGGGGGGGAATCCAGTTTAAGGCATGCAAATGGAATGGTTGTGATTGTGGGTGTGGGGGAGGCGGTAAGACAAATGGACCATAAACAAGGTCCAGCTTGAGTCCTTCATTTTTACAAGTTTGCTGAGTGGTATTTCGTCACCCCACTCGGCGGTTTCACTTCCCATGGAGGGCTGGTACCGTGTCATCTCGCAAACATTTTGAAAATGTTCAAAAGATTCCAGGCTCACCAGTCAGAAGAAGAATAGAAATACAAAGGCCATTAAGAAGCCATTTCTTGAGACACACCTCTATTTATAGTCTGCCTGCAGGTGATAAGGTTGTTCATGTCTAGTTCTCTATGGGGCGTATTGATACTGGACGTTGACCGAGGTTTACGTCACAGGGCCACCTCTGGAGGCACGGGCTCAACTTTGGACTGGAATGGAGATAGCGTTGTATAAACTCTACTACGAATTCTGTCACGGGGAACTGGTTTCTGCACCTGAGATAATGAATAAGCCTTTGACAGGGTGACTTGCATGTTTGTAACAGAATTGTGTTTTTAGTTTTTTTTTTTTATCTTGGACGTCATTTTGTA
>NC_140276.1:3764523-4069523 GCF_964030765.1 Micromesistius poutassou | reverse complement strand
GCATCGTTAGGCGTGACCTGGAGTTTATACAGATTATCTTGTTTTTCTAAGGCGTGCCTCTCTGTGTCTTGTGTCTTGATAGTTATTAGTCAAAGGAAGTGATATAGGAACACCTTTTCAATGCCATTCTTCCTGGCTGGAATGTTTGACGTTACACAGAATTAGAAAGTGGCTGCTTCATGATATCGCTGTTGTGGTACACAATGAATCACAGAAGGGACGGGATATGTTTGAGGATAAGTGTATTGCGCTGGGATTTAGTTTTTCTTATCACATTAAGCAAACATCAGCCTTCAGCTCCATTCAGCCCAGAAATATTACAGTTAGACTCTTCAAATAAAGTTTTGTCATGGGAGTAAACAAATGTATGTTTATTAATGACTAAATATGAGAATAACCAGATTAGAATGACCATGAATATTTCAAATACACCATACGTTGGTTCTGAGGAAATGTATTAATCACCATCCACACACACACACACGCACACGCACACACGCACACACACGCACACACACACACACACACACACACACACACACACACACACACACACTCACACTCACACACATCAGCAGCAGCAGCTGGTAAGAAGTAATTTTACTGAGGGAAACATCAAAGCAAATCTGGGAGACTTTTGGACTAACACGCAATGTTCAAGCTTTGTCAACGAAAGCAGGTGTAGATCGTTGACCTACAACCACCTCTAGTCACGAAACCTAACACAAACAGCTTGGAATTTACCTCCTGGAAACCTCAGCAGACCACACAGCATTTTCTGGATCCTCAGGTGTTTGGCTCCCTCAAGTGGTGACAATTCAACAGTCGGCCAACTTTCACACCACCAAATCCATATGTTGTGTGATGTCAAATGTCAAATGTTGTACAACCCATTTTATAAATATGCCTATAGGCCAATTGTCTTATTTGAAATTTAGGCTTTAATGACTTTGTAGTTAATCGTGTCTTTATATTATTAATTGATTGATTTGTTCATTAATGAAACTTGGAGTGTGTAACATTATGGACTAATGATTTACCTCCTGATAATAACCTTTTTCACAGAAGGGTCATTGTCAGACAAACACAGGTGTCGCTCATCCCATTAATTATGAGTCTGCCACTCTTATGTACCAGCCTGGCATGGTGCTGGACTACAGTGAAGATAAGTCCTGCCCTGGTATATAAAACAGACCCATGACAATGTTACGAGCGACACTTGAGTCTGCTGCAAAAAGGGTCTAGTAGTACATCGCCTCAGCTGCTTTAAGGGATTTCTGTTTTCACTTGAAGATGGCAGTTTATGATAATCTAACATCTAACGACCTGATGATAATGATAACAAAAGGTTATCATGGTTGCCTTCAAGATAAATCATAATCTGCGGCAGGTATAATATTTATCTATAGTATATAAAGATATACATATTTTAATTATATGTAGGATATCTGTTTTTTAAATTACACAATGAACAGATTACAACTTTAACTAAAGGTATGGTGAATTGTTTTTATATGCGTCAGTGTGCCATGTTTAAATCAGATCAGATCATTAGTAAAATAAACCATGAGCAGGGCTTTGGCACATTATCCTCCCCCATGATGTCATACTGCGCATGTTGACTTGTTTTTCTCAACTTCTCGCTGCACTGCCCACACAGAAACACTAGATGGGTATCTGGTGCAATAGCATCAAGTCAGTTAAAGAGATAGTAGTATAAAAAGTATTTTTTGTTATCATATTTGTCAATACTTACATATACTTATTTGATCACAGTGCATAAATTTTCGTTCTGTTTATCCTCCCCACCCGCTATTTATTTGGGGATGACCCGACTCTGTCAACTGTATAAATGTGGTTTAAGCAAAAGTTAAATCAGAAGGACCATATTCCCTTTCTATTTCTCATCGATCTATGTCTGGGTTCTTAATTTCCATACTGCATTGCATGCCCCTCCCCATCATCTCTCAGCCAATCAGGACCTCACGTATTTAACGGGAGTACAATAGAGCGCCAACGCAAAGTGTATATATACATCTCTCATTCATGCTTGGCGTTGTTGTTTTGTCTCTGTTGTTTCCACGGCGACCAGTCGCACCCTTCCTCCATCCCTTCACCTCCGGGACTAGGCGGGACTTAACTTAACCATCACCACCACCACAACCGTCTAGACACCAGGGGGGAATTCATCTCCCGCCAGAGTTCCTGGACCCATCGTCACCATGAAGTACAATTTGATGATGTCTAGTCGCTAAATGAGTTGTTGTCAATACATGTGGTTCACTTTTATCCCTAGTCTCTGGGTTTCGGATGGAGGTGAAACAGTAACTGGTCAGATACCTCAGAGGTTTATAAAAGGGGTTTTGATCCATGGTTAATTAAAGTGTCTCCCTGTCTATGTTTGTCATTTAATGCTATATGGTTTAATGTAAGTTGTTGTGTTAGAGCCTTTAGTAATACATTATTGATTGTTCCATTATGTAATGTATTGCTACTGTAGGCCTACTAAATACAAGAAACCAGATATAAAGTAATTGTTTACTTTATTTGCATTATGTGCATAAACTCAAATCCCGAATTCAGAGAAACAAAATACAACAAAATACAAATACATAAATAGTACATTCTTCTTGAGAAAGTATTTTCAACTGTAATAGATCTTTCTTGAAGTAAACACATTGACACAAGTAAATAGTTAATTAATAATAATAATAGTTAGTGTAATACCGAAATGTGCACTTATAATGAATTGATAGACATTCAGATCCACCATTTTCTAACTTAAGCTAATAACACATTGTATAAAAGGGTGGCTCCCATATCAAAAGGATTCAACATACAATAATCACATATGCATTCATTATTCCAAAGTTAAGCAGTGCATTATAGTATAAGCAGCAAAGAGAATGACAAACAAATAACACGCGCTGTGTGAAAACCTGATTCGATTAAAGGCTAAGATTAGGCAGCCATCCATTATGCACAGTGTATTTAAATCCCAACAGGCTCCAGGACGGCGGCCTCTAACCTCTATTTCAGGACCTCTTCCCCCCTGCCCCGGAGTGGGGGCTGGGGGAATGTTTGTGGTAGAAGTCTGGTGGGGGGGGATTTGGACTTGCATTCATGCCGGTAGGGACATAATACATGCCCTCTAGATAGCCCTGGTCGAGTGGTTGATGGGTCTGGGGGTCCATCTTGGACACCTGACCGGGGGGACCTCCGTAGACGACCCCTGGCCCGTTCTGGTGCAGGGCTGTGGCGGCGGAGCTGTCAGGGTGGCGGGGGGGAGGTGGAGGCTGAGCCTGGGGATGGGGTGGAGGTGGAGCCGCATAGGGCTGCATATACTGCGGGGCGGGGGCATACATATTAGAATTGTGCATGGATGGGTAAGGGGCCGCGGTGGGTGGATACATGCCCGATTGCGACATGGATTGCTGCGGGATCAGCACCTCCACATACTGGCCGGTCTCCGGGTCGAACAGCATCTTTCTCAACGGCTGCACAGGAACCTCGATGTAGAAATACTTCCCCGTCTCCGGGTCCATCAGCATCCTCCGAGGCGTCTGCCCGAAGCTACCTTCAGAGTACATGCTGGTGCCGTCGCCCTCATACTCTGAGCCATAGGAGGGCCCCATGCCCTGAGGGCCACACATGTATTGAGAATCCAGATGTGCTAGGCCAGGGGAGTGTCCGTGGCCATGGTCGCCATAGGGAGCCACACTCATCCCAGGCTGCTGCTGCTGTTGAGAAGAGCGCTGTAATGAGGGCCGTCTGGGCTCCATGTGCTGGTGTGGCTGCAGTGGGCGTTCCGGGCCACAGGGTTGCATGAGAGAGGGGTGGGGAGGGTAGGAAGGAGGCTGGTTGAGGGGGTGGTACATGGTCGGAGGCTGGCCGGGACCCAGGGGACTTGATTTAGGAGAGCCGGGCTGGTAGCACATAGGTGGGGGTTCAGCTCTGCACTGGTGTGGCCGGAGAGGAGGCGGTGCTATGGGGTAAGGGTGCGGGTGGCCCGGGGAGTGAGCGGACGCCGGAGGGGTGTGGTTGTGGGGGCTGTGGTGACGGTGAGGAGGAGTGAGACCAGTGTGGGAGGGGCATCCAGAGGTGCATGAGCACGGGGGAGGGCGGGGGGCAGCGAAGTACCGGTTTGGCTTCTTGGGGGTCAAACCTTGCAGCATAAGTGGACTGAAACTCTCCCTTTCGTCGTAGCTCGGCGGGTCATCTGAAGAATAGAAACGCAGGTCGTCTGCTCTCTGGGATTGCTCACTTGATAAGGATCTGTGGAAAGGCCTTGGTTCGTGTGCATATTGTGGCACTCGTGTTGAGGATACCACAGTGGGTTGTTTCTCATAGTTAGAGGTCACAGTACTTGCTTGATCATGAGCTAATGTGCTTCTGGAATACTGTGGTTGACTATTCAGATCCATAACAGCTGACTGCCGTGACCCGCTGGCAACAGTCGAGGAAGATCCAGAGATTTGGCTTACATTTGTACCACGAATCAGACCCGGTTCTGAGGTTGTCGCTGGGTTTGTGGCTGATACTGAAGCAGGGGCCAAAGCTGTGGCACTTTGTGCATCACTGGTGCTTTGAGTTGAGGCCTGGGGATGATGAGCTCCGTTGTTGGACTGATCTTTATCAGATAATGCTGATGAGTTGGACTGACTCGAAACAGTTGTTGTCGTTTTGTTCTGCGGCGGTCTGCAGCTAGAGACAGCAGACACAGCTAGTTTTCTTGTATAGTTGGAAGCTGATGTGCTGTCACTGGAGAGTTTTCTATAGATGGTTGGTGAGGAGACTACTATTGTTTGAGATCTCTCAGCTGAAGTTTGAGATTCATTTGGCAGTGGGCCTAAATCAGGCGGTTTGAATTTGTAGTTAGGCTTTGGTGGCACAGCTGGTTTTGTTTGATTGTTTGATATCGATTTGACCTCTATGGATTGAGATTTTTTGTTCAACACTAGGTTGTTTGTGGGTGTATTTTGTTCTTTTGACAGTGACTTCACCTCGATTTGCTGAGGTTTATATCTTAACGCAGGGGACCTTGGTGGAAAAGTTGGATCTTGTCTTTTCAAAGCATCAAAATCTTTGATTGGTGGTGTTACTGTTTGCCTCCCTGTATTTCTCAAAGGAGTTTCAATATTTAGCTGTGCAGAGTCTCTCATCTGCGGTTTAATGCCCACATTCTCCTCCTCTCCCATTATTGGTGGAGTTTCTGTCGTGGGGGTGGACTTGGCAGAGGAGGTGGAGAAGGTCCTTTCTTTTTGTGACTCGGACACACCACCTTCCGAAGTTGAGCAGATCTGCAAAGGAATTTCCAGTCGGTTCACATGCTTATGAGGCATCCCCTTACCTCCAACTGTGTTTTGTTCTCCCTCATTCAATACTGCTCCAATCTCGGCTTGGTAGCCCTTCTCCTTGAGCAACATGGACACCGCATGGCTGCTGCTCTCGCTGTTTGTGGCTGTGACTGGCAGTGGTCTCTCATCCTGGACAGTCTTGTGTTTACTTAACCCATCCCTTATCACAACTACAGCGGTGGAAACCTCTCGTTCCTTACTGGGTAATTTAGGGAGGCTTCCCAGCAAGGGAGGTTTCTTGTATCTTCTGGCTGTCTCAGGTTTAGCCTCAACTGTTGTGTCATTTCTTGCTTCAAGGCTATCTTCTTTCGGCTCTTTGTTAGCATCAGACTCACATGGCTTTGATGTTGTTGTCTGATCGGTCATGTGACTCTCTGGGCCTCCATATAAATAACCTTCTGGCTTGGAGGCCTCTGCAACAGACAGCTGTGCAGAGGCCTGCCGTTGCTCTCCACGTTTGCCTTCTTCCATTCTGCTGGGTGTCTTTTTGTCCTTGTCCTCCTTCCAACACACTGCTTTACACTCTATCTGCATTGGCTGTGAGTGATACCAGGACCTTCCCTTTTGTTCCGGTGGAGTGGCTGTTGATGTCGGGTGCTCTGCATCTCTTCCCTCCACCTTCAGCTCCTCCACCCTGTCCTCTCTCAGCTCCCCTCTCTGTTTGTCTGTCATTACTTTTTTGCTTACTTGTGTTATCTCCTTCCTCCTGTTCTCTCGCCCTGCTTCCGATACAACATCTTTACTCACCTTTCTTTCCTCTGTTATTTCCTCCCTCCTGTCCTGATGTATCTCCTCATTTTCAACATTTTCTTCCATTTTAGGTGAAGGTGTCATAGCACTGCTTGCCTTGAATGACAGGTTATATGTGTTCTTTACCAGCCTTCGCACATCTCTTACTTTGTGCATTGGCACTTTGACTTTATTGTTTCCATTTACATCTTCCTCCTCCGTCTTCACATCTATTGGGGACTCTCCCTTATTCTCATTCTCTTTGAACGATTGCTTTGGTGATGATTCTGGGGATGGAACCTCACAGTGCAAATCTGGTTTAATATCCAATTCTGGTGTAAGGGAGACATTCAGGGAAGACTTCTTTGTGTCAGTGGCAAGACCATCTTTGATCTCTGTGCTCGGGATTCTGTATTCCTGTTCCTGCCTGGCTTCCATGTGGCTGTTTGATCCAGTAGCAAAATGAACTCCTTTATTCCCAACAGTAGTACTTGCTGACTTGCTTGTTGCTTTTTCCTCCTCTCTTTCACAGCCACTTGCTTGCCTTCTGAATGGAACCATGAGTTCCGACCTCATTCCAGGCCTCTCAGTTGGACTTTTACCGGCAAAGTGTTGATCGGAAGCCATTGTGTTTGATTCTGTTCCTACAGCAGGCTCTGCAGATAAAATACTGCACTGTGACTTGAGGCTGGAACACAGATTCAGTGTATCATTTTCGGTTGACTTTTCCAGTGTTTCCTCCACTTGAACAGATGATGATGTTTTTTCCTCATGGGAAGAATCAACGCCTTGCATCTTCTTAGACAGCACACTCTTGATAAGGCAAGTGGCCATCTTGGTTTTAGGATGCGCCTCGTCAAGTGAAGTCGACTTCTGAAGTTTAAATGTTTTGTTGTTGTATTCTGGTATGTCTGTGCTCGGTTCACAGGGGTAGGGCTCATGCATGGTCACTGGTGTGCTGTGCTGTCTCAGCAAAGTCTCTTTGAGGGATCCCTGGAATGAGGGACTGTCAGCCATCCCTGGAACAACAGGGCTGCCATTCTCACTGCTCTCATCTTGCCTTGATTCAAGCGTGTTCTTTCTCTTCAGTTGGATCTGTCTTTTGGGAACTCCTCTCCTAGCCTTCCTCGGTTCGTCTCTTTCCACTGCAACATCCACACACTCAAAGCTGCCCATTTCATAGCGTTTAGCTGGGTCTAGGCCATCTGAGTAATACGTAGTAGGTTGGAATGGAAAGTCTTCGTTGTCCAGTCTTTGTCCGGACCCCTTGAAGTCAGCATAGGTTAGCAGAGACGCACTAGCTCCTGCTGGGCTTTCCTGGGTAGATGGTTGGGAGATATTGGTGGAGGATCGGTGACTAGAGTTGTACATATCCAGGTAGTCAATCTCAGGGCTTGACAGGCTGCGGAAAGCGCCATCAGTAAACCACTTCACCTCACTGTCTGCCTCGTCCAGCTCACTTCCCATGCTGGAGCTAGAACTCTGGCGGGGCCTGTTTTTAGAAACACGACCAGAACCAACGTTCATATTCTGGGGCAGAGAAGGCTGTAGCCTCCGAGTGGGACCTCCTCTTCTCTGTTGTTGCTGTGGCTGCCTTGTGGCAGGCAACCTCTCTGAATAGGAGTGGGCTGTTAGCATTCCCTTACTGGTCTGTTTGCCTGTGGACGCTGCACTGTGACTCTCGGGCCCTTTTCTATTTCTGGCACTGAATGACAGCTCAACCTGTTGCCCCCTGTAGCTGGCATGTGCCTTCGTCCCCTCCCTCTTTTCCTGCAGTCGCTCCTCCCTCTTCCTCTCACTCTCCATCTCCCTCCTCGTACATTTGTGTTGTTCTCTCCCGGGATTTGTCCCCCTTTTGATCTCCGCCTCCAAAGGAACTCCCCCCGACATCCCCATCTGCCTATTCTGCCCTAGCCAATCTTCTTGGTTATTGCTGTTTCTACGTATGACTCCGGGGCTTCCCCATTTTGTCATCTGATTCTTGAAATTGTCAGTTAGTGTTGATGCTGCAACTTGTGGGGGGCTCCGACACCTGTTCTGCCACAGTCTGTAGGGTTTCTCTGGGGCTATAATGTGTACAGGGGTGAACCGTGTAATTGGGGGTGAGGGAGTTCTCCTTTTGCTCCCATGACGGGCCCTGTCCTCTGCCGGCTCCTCTCTGCTTAGAATTACAACTTTGGTGGTTGGCTGTTTTCTGGGGTAGTCAGGCTTGCGAGATGTTTCTACCTTATCAGATCTTGTGGGGTTAAGTGGAAATTTAGGCTTTGGTTCTTTCCCTCGCTGGGCAGGTGAGATAGCCACAGCCTGGCGGGCAACTATGTCTGGCTCTCTGTCAACAGTAGAGGCTGGTAGACCGTGAAAGGAGCTCTGTATTTCAATCGGAGGATTCAAATTGTTGTCTTCCTTCTGATTAAAATAATTGCTTTGTACACTTTGACGGTATGTTTCCTTTGGTGTGATTTCTTTCAGTTCACTGTGTTGTTCTGGTGTTCTACTCAATTTTCTCTCTCCAGGTGGCCTGACAACACTATTTTTTTCGAGTTGTGCTGATTTGCAATCTACTGCTGTTTGGCTGTAGTTTGATAGATCTGAAAGGGAAGACTCTACCATTTCAGGTGTGTCTTGAGGAAAAAGAGAGAGTTGTGTGGTAGAGAAAGGATCAACGTTGTGTAGGGGGGATCCCATAGGGGATGGTTGTCCACTTTTGTATTCAGGTGACTGACTCAAAGTATTTGAGTCGGTTATCTGAGGGCTGTGGTGCCTTGAACTAGGTGGATGAGAAATGTGTCTTGGCTGAGGTGAAGGAGTCAGGTGCTCTGCTACAGGGACAGGAGAGGGAGGGCTTGGCTTGTGTGAGGATACAAGATCTCTTGGTGAAGGAGTGTGGTATCTCGAGGCAGGTGAGAGATTCCGATAACTTATATCCGGTAAGGACTGGTTAATTCTTGACTCAGAAGAAACAGTTGGTGGATCAGGTGATGTAATATGATGTCTTGATGCAGGGGATATAGATTGATATCTCCGTTCAGGTGAGAGATTGCGAAAGGTTGGTTCAGGTGATGGAACACGGAGGCTTGACACAGGTGAGGAAGGGTAATGTATAAGGCCAGGCGTTTGAGTTAGCTCTTTCTCCTCCGGTGAGAAAACAGTATGCTTTGGTTCACACATGGGTGAATATTGTCGGTCTGAAGGTGATGGAGCAAAATGTATTGGTTCAGGCGAAGTAGGATCCCTCGGTTCAGGGGAGGAAGTTAACTGACTTTTCTCAGGGGCTGAAGTATGATCCCTCGGTTGAGGTGAGGGATTAAACTGATTTTTCTCAGGTGATTGAGTAGGATCCCTCGGTTGAGGCGAGGGACTAGGTTGTCTTTTCTCAGGTGATGAAGTAAGATCCCTTTGTTGAGGTGATGGAGTAAGTTGTCTTTTCCCAGGTGATGGAGCGAGGTTCCTTGGTTGAGGTGAGGGAGTTTGTTGTCTTTTCTCAGGTGATGGAGTAAGATCCCTTGGTTGAGTTGATGGAGTAATTTGTCTTTTCTCAGGTGATGGAGCAAGGTTTCTTGGTTGAGGTGAGGGAGTTTGTTGTATTTTCTCAGGTGATGGAGTAAGATCCCTTGGTTGAGGTGATGGAGTAATTTGTCTTTTCTTAGGTGACAGAGGGAGGTTCCTTTGTTGAGGTGATGGAGTAAGTTGTCTTTTCTCAGGTGACGGAGAGTTCCTTTGTTGAGGTGATGGAGTAAGTTGTCTTTTCTCAGGTGACGGAGGGTTCCTTTGTTGAGGTGATGGAGTAAGTTGTCTTTTCTCAGGTGACGGAGGGTCCCTTTGTTGAGGTGATGGAGTAAGTTGTCTTTTCTCAGGTGACGGAGGGAGATTCCTTAGTTCAGGTGAGGGAGTTAGTTGTCTTTTCTCAGGTGATGGCAGAATATCACTTGGTTCGGGTGAGTAACTATACTGTTCAATACTATACGGTGATGGAGCAAAACTCCTTGACACAGGTGAGGGGGAAGATTGTGTCTCAAAATGTATTGGTTCAGGTGAGGGAGTGTAGGGTATTTTCCCAGGTGGGGGAGCAAGAAACCTTAGTTCAGGGGAGGGAGTATCTTCTCTTTTTTCAGGTAATGGAAAGAGATTCCTTTGTTCAGGTAAGGGACTGTAAGGTCTGGTTTCAGGGAGAGGACCTTGATGGCTTAGCTCAGGTGAGGGTGTGTAACTCTGTGGCTCAGGGGATAAAGATCTGTACCTTGGTTGAGGTAACTCAGTTGTATCCGTGTTATCAGACTCTGGGTCACTGTATTTATAATATTGGTCTGGTGTAACTATTTTAACTGTTGACTCTTCTTGGGCGGTCCTGGGATCTATCTGCCTGACTGGGGTCCTGCACTGGGGTTCAGGTGACCTGTAAATAAGCTCTGAAGTTGAAAGGTGAGCTATTTCGGTGTATGTTGCTGTGTCGCCGTCTTCGGGCTGGACGACAGAGTAACTGGGCTCTGTAATGTGAGGGGAGCACGTGGGGGCTCTGGAGAACTGTCTGGGATCTTCAGAATTCAATGCTAAATTCTCTTCAAGGGACTTCTCTCTCCTTCTCACCTCTGGCGAAGATGCCGTAACTCTTATTTCTGGAGAGGAACTAGTATGGTTCGACTCTTTTGGAAAATACTCACCACTTACTTCAAGTGATTGGAGTGAATATGGTACAGGTGAGTGAGCCTGGGATAGGGAATCAGATGTGGGAGATACGTGTGGTATTCCAAGCGACAGCGTAGGTGAGGGGGTATACCTGACGGCAGGTGAGACGCTGCGTCCTCTACCCTCAGGAGTGCAGGCTATCGAACTGGCAGGTGTGGGTGGTGTGTATGTAGGAAGAGGTGTGGACGCAGCACTCTTGGCCTCAGTAGACAGCTTGCTGCCTCGGTTTTCGGGTGTGTCTTCTCCAGCTAACAAAGTGCAGGAAATAAGCTCTGGTGTGCAGGGAGAGTCCTCTATGTCAGGTGTTGAGCCTCTGCTGAAGAGGTCATGAACAGAGACCCTCCCTCTTAGCTCTGAGAAAGGCGAGCAGTCCTGGGTATCAGGGGAGTAGGAATAATCTCTGGATTCAGGACTGGTTGATCTTTCTCCTGACTGCCGATAGATGTCAACACTGCTGCGTGAAGTTGAATTAGAAGAGAAGACGACCCTGGGTTCAAATGTGGGTGGCGTCAATCCCCTTAGATGATCAGATGATTGTGGTTGCTGCTCTGATGAGAGACTACTTTTGCGAGATCCACTTGATGAGCGACTACCCCTGGGAGATCCACTGGGTTCAAGCAAAGAGGGTGTGAGTTGTGAATCTATAGAAGATGAGCTGGCCACTAGGTGACGAGGCTGAGGGGAGCGACTCGGACTTGATGTCCTGTGTGAGGATAATGATGAGGATGGAGATGAGGATATCCCTATATCTTCCGCACTCTTCAGTGTCTCGGGGCTGTTATGTCGAGGGGATGGGGTCCTAGAAGTGGAAACACTGTTTAGGACCTCAAGTGATGCACTCTCTGTACTTAACAGTGGTAGCGGCAGTGAGGCCGCTGATTCTAATTTGGGGATCTCCTCAGAAAGACCTGAATGCTCAGAGGTCTGGTTGTGGCCTTCTGAATCTTGCCCTTCAGAATTCCCTGTTGGCAACAGTGGGCTGCGCAGTCTCTCTTTAGGATCCTCAAAGCCCTCCTCTCCTTCACTGGAGCCGTTGGCCGTGTGGTAGGAGCCAGAGGAGTCGTCCACTAAGGGGGAGGCGGCTGCCCCTCGGTCCACCTCCCTGGGAGGAGGAACGAAAGCCCCAGATGCGGGACTGCTAGAGAGGGAGGGGGAGTCACGGTCGTCCCCGAAGATGTCACACAGACAGGTCGTCTCGGAGATGGCAGTACGGGGGCTAGGTATGTTGGTGATGTCAAAGATCTCCACGTGGTTAGGGGTGCCTTCTCGGTTGCGGAGGGAGATGGTGCGAGGCGCACTGCGCAGGAAGGAGTAGCTGTCCCCCTTAAGAGTCCAGCTGTCCATCGCTAGACCACAGGCACCAGGTCTTCACAGGGGCCAGGCCAGGCTTTTTCCCTGGGGTTTTCTAAACTATCTACCTAGAATGGGGTAACAACATTGAATTAGTCATATAGTCAAAAATTCAAGTCAATTGTCAGAGAGGCAAGCTTATATAATGATTCATATTCTTTAAAGTGGCTTAATCTATTCCATTTGTAAAAATAAAAAAAATGGAACATCATTGTTTGGATGTCACATTTACTTTTTTGTTTGCCAGAAAAGCTATCTCTTCAATAAACTTCAAGAATCAAAACCAAATAAATAATCAAGTTAGTAACAAGAGACAAGAAACAAGTACGAGGAAAAACATATTAAATGACTGGTCTGATATAGCAAGACATTTTATTAAAATGAATTATGCCTCGTACATACCCATCACCTATTGCTCTAAAAAGAAGAGCACAAGTCTGAATGAAAAAGGAAAATGAGAATGTTTGCTCGCTTACCTTCAGCCCAAAACAGGGTAGTCCAGGCATTGAGTTTCAGTGTTTCAAATGCCACCCTTCATCCAATCAACTGTCTCTTAAATCCACAGCATAAAGCGCCACAGCAGCAACACCAGTCCTAACTTCTAACAAGGGACCTAGTATCTGTAGAACAGAGTAAAACAGTCCGAGGCCCTGTTTGTGGGACACAATCTTCACATATCCAACAGTTTTCACCATGACAAGAAGCAGAATCACACTCATGCTCTTTCCTCTGACTATCTCCCCTCTCTCTGTCCCTCCATTCTGCCCCTCCCATTCAAGCAAGCCCCAGGGGAAGGGCTTTCTGTTTCTAACCTGGCTCTCTAGGTTGCGAATAGGTTTTGGCATAGGTTACCCTGTCTGAGTTTGGCCGGGTGAGGGTTATAGTTAGCAGCAGGTGCTGCACCAGCCAGGGTGGATGCGGGCCCTGGAATCTGACACTAAGACCCAGTTCAGCGGCAGGACCCCCGCTATATATAGTGCCACACTATCAGGCCCAGATTGTCAGAGGTTTAGCTGCCTGGGAACACATATGTGGAGGCAGAGAGGGGTAGAGATATGGCACAGCACAGACACTCACACTTGAACCACCTGACAGATATTTCAGCGGTCACGCTTTATTGTCATGGGTTTACATTAGGGGTGTGTGTGTGTGTGTGTGTGTGTGTGTGTGTGTGTGTGTGTGTGTGTGTGTGTGTGTGTGTGTGTGTGTGTGTGTGTGTGTGTGTGTGTGTGAGTAGAGGAGGATCAACGCTAGACACTATTTCATATTGGCAGACATTTTGACGGATCAGAGACCCCCCAGCTTTGAGAGAGATCAGAACCCATGCATAACTCAGCATAGTGTCCCAGTATCCCATTAGGGTCCCCCTGAAAGGAAATAATTGTGTGTGTGTGTGTGTGTGTGTGGGTGTGTGTTAGGATTGTTTGAAGATGGAGTCACAATGTAAGATAATTGTACAGTATGTGATCCTCATAAAATATCATATTGATCTACCATCTACAGAGCGACTGCTATTTATATTTTATGAAAAGGCTGTTATATAATCAAAACAACTTGAGAATCTAGCTTATTTAAGAATCTTTCTGCTGACAAATGATTACAGAGTATAGATTACGTAGTATTTGAGTATTTCATTCTTGATCGCAATGGATTGTTCAGGTTGTAACAAATGAGCCCCGATATATGTTGTTCAGCATAAAATGTAAATATAATACAATACGACTTTGCTATAATGAGCAAAGCAGTATTGCTATAGTCAGTTTAAAACTCCCAACAGTAAAATGTCCTTCAATATAAATATACTAGAAGTCAGTGATCAGAAATAGATTTTAGTCATGGTACTGTGGGTGTGAGAGGGCAGAATTATTTTATGTATGTGATAATGACGCTCTTACAGTGTGTGTGTCTGTGTGTGTGTGTGTGTGTGTGTGTGTGTGCATTTGTCGATCATGTGCATGAATATGAGCCCACATGTGGCACATAGCACTGGAGGATTCAGGGAGAAGGAATGATAAGCACCTCTGTAATGGTGGGCTTTTGTCTGGATTACTGATAGATGAGTAACACAAGGCCTACTCATTCTGTCAGCAATGCAACACACCACATCATTTTTCCATTATAATCTTTGACGCCATGCAAGTGTTATCAGGCTTTCTGTCTTATAGAGACGGTCATAAACACGTTGAGAGAATAAATACTGCGTGGTGCAGTATTGTACATCAGTTTCGTCAGTGTATGCACTGTGTATGCATTTTTTATCAACATCTATTGGCCACCTATAATGGCCTTCACCCCACACAATTATTACTGAAACTTTCCAGCAATTTTCCTTATTGACCACTCCCTTTTACAACTGCAGCTATAGGCTGCTGCTCCACTAAAAGTGTTCTGCTTTTTCCCTTTTTCTTCCTGCACTGCCTCCTCAGCTGTTTGCTTTACTGCCCCCTCCACTGTCTTTTTCACTTCCTCCTCCACTGTTTCCTTTACTGTTTCCTCCACTGTTTCCTTGACTGTTTCCTCCACTCCTCCACTGTCTTTTCAACAAACTTTGCCACTGTCTTCTCCACTGTTTCCTCCACTGACGCCTCCACTGCCTCCTCCAATGTTTCCTTGACTGTCTCCTCTGACGTAGCATTGGCGACTCTTGTGGAAGGGGGCTTTGAATTGAAACATGACATTAACAATGAGACTTTATTCAAGAAATGTGACAAATAAAAAAAACTTCTGGATTATGAGCATGGTTTTACCATGGGTGCAAATTATTTCAAAATGTATGGTATTTAAAATTAATGTAATAGAAATCGACTCCACTTTTGAGATCATTCACACATAAACCCAACTCTTTCTAAAGTTTTTGTTTATGACCCCTTTTTATATTGCTCAGTGGTGTTATAGCGTTATAACTCTATGCCTATTTTTAGAGAATGAATGGTGCAGCATTTCTGGATTTTTGGCAATAGGTAAATATTTATGTTGATGGCACAATAGTGATTCATTCAAATATATTTTAAGCCACTATTAATGCCTGTGTGTCTGTACCAGAAGATCATTTGATTTACTAGGTTGGTGATATTATTGATGTCCCCTCCGGAAAATAATGTTGAAAGATATTCCATGTTTGAGGTCATGCTCGTGTATGTGCTGTTATATAAATGCTCTGTTATAATTTCTTAGTTCTAAATAAAAAAATAATGAATTAAATGTAAAGCTAAAAAGGTTACATTTTATGTAAAACTGCTTTGTTCCATACAGTATAAGAATATATGAATGTCTAACAGGTAAACATATGTTTCTAATCCAGAACTAATGTTCATCAATGATTGGGATTTATTTAGGGTTTTCTGCACACATCAGCTCTGGGGTACATGCTGGCAGGACCCAAATACATGTTGGTACATGTTTGCTGGACTGCAGACAGGCTTCAGAGAAGCTTTACAACTAGAATAGTTGAAAAGCTTCTCTGTAGCCTGTCTGCAGTCCTGTCTGGATGACCTACCGACATCTAGTTACTAGATATATTAAACTTTCAAATACTCTTCTCTTAACGTCATATAACGTCTGATGTATACAAGGTAAGATGTATACAAGTATGCGTTATTTAACGCATGTTGTCTTGTCAAACATTAAAACGTACCCTCTCAACAACTCTTACTCTGAAATCCCGACTAGGCAGGCGAAGTACGACACAG
The DNA here is from genome assembly GCF_964030765.1 of Micromesistius poutassou. Taxonomy (NCBI): domain Eukaryota; kingdom Metazoa; phylum Chordata; class Actinopteri; order Gadiformes; family Gadidae; genus Micromesistius; species Micromesistius poutassou. Next base: position 4,053,715 of record NC_140276.1, on the reverse strand, counting down.
GAAGTTCCGCCCCGAGATCGACTGGTGGTAAATTGTTGTCATAACAAGCAAGTGGCTAACGCTAACGCTTGCTAACAAGCTATCCAAATAGGTACGTGTTTGTTTAAATGTATTTGTGCTGAGATTGCGACAAATGTCGATGTATATTCCGACCGTTGGTAAAGCCTAAAACGTGACATCCGTGAGGGTTGTCATTGTGCCCTGGATAGATCCAGGCCTTGTCACCCAGCAGCCGGGTAACATTCACTGCTCAGCCTGGAGGAGGAGGATGATGATGTCAAGCTTTGTGGGAGCGAGAGACACTAAAGCCCGTTTGTTTACGTTGGCCACACGGCCATTTAATTCAAGGGGATTTTTTTTAAATGCCTTCGTTAAAATGTGGCCCCTTTGAACTGAACTGACCTACAGGGTAGCACGGCTGCAGTGCACCGACGTGTCGTTAGATGTAGTTTGTACGACCGAAGTCGAGCTACTGCAGCTAGCTAGTGGGACATGTTCTAGTCAGGGTAATCTGTCAGTGGTCGTTTGTGCTCCTGACGCTGCGATTACGTCAATTCTATATTGTGTATCTTGTGTTGATCGTTTAAAAGTGTTGCATGCGTTCCTCTACGTTGTGCTTTGAGATCAGAGAATGGGGTAAAGCCCTTACAGGTAGCCTTGTTGTGAAGTGTGTGGCATTTAACAAGGCTAAGGCCTAAGGGGGCGATAGGATCTACTGCAAACTTTCTGACCCATGTCAGAAAGTATGCTGTTTTACAAGATATAGAGCAGAATTTTGTCCTAAAAAAAAAAAAAATAATAATAATATAATAGTAGAGTAGTTACATGCGATAGCACAGTACAAAGGTCATTCTATTTTGGGTTTTAAATCATAATAATCATGATAGTCCAGTATAATAATGATAATAGTTTGCTCAAAATGATGATGATGATGATGATGATGGTGATGTATCATAACACCCGGCTCCCGGCCACAGGTTTGGGGTGTATGCGTGTCCCAGTCTGAGAGGATGGAGCAGTGTGCCTGTGTGGAGCGTGAGCTGGAGAAGGTTCTCCATCGCTTTGTCATGTACGGTCACCAATCGGAGGAGAGGCTGGACGAGCTCCTGCGGAGTGTCTGCGAGATACGGGGACAGCTCGTTGCGTTCGGTGAGACGAGTACAGCGTCTGTTTAAGTTGACGAAGTTCGAAGTGTGTTGTGTTTTCTTTTTGTTTTTTTGCTTACATGACAAAAATACACTTTTTATATTGTCTTTTAGGGGTACAAGATGGAGACTTATCGGTATTGTCTCAAACCATGGCACAGTGTTGTAAGAATATCAAAGAAACAGTCCAAATGCTCGCATCTCGGCATAAGGACATCCATGGCAGCGTTTCAAAAGTAGGGAAGGCGATCGACAGGGTAAGGACTAAAACAAATCTATCCAATATTTTCCTACTGCAGAGTGTGGATTACCATTGTCTTGTGAAAATTCAAAATTTGTGCATGTACCTTTTTTTTTTTTTTTTCTTCAGAATTTCGATGCGGAGGTAAGCGCTGTGGTGGCAGAGACGGTGTGGGACTCTCCAGAGAGACAGAAGTACCTGAGTGAGACCATTGTAGAGCACCTATACAGGCAAGGGATGCTCAACGTAGCAGAGGATCTCTGCCAGGTAAGTCAAATGACTTGACTCTTTCCACCTTTTGTAAAAATAATACTTATCTGTTGGGATCTTTGTATGTCATTCTACACTGTTGTGTATTCTGCGCTGTAGGAGTCCGGAGTAGTCATAGATATGAGTATGAAGCAGCCTTTCTTGGAGCTCAACCGGATTCTGGAGGCCCTGAGAATGCAGGACCTCAGACCAGCACTGGAGTATGCTATTATTTCTGTGTGAAAAGAAAGAATGATTGTGCGATCATTTATCTGGTATTAATAATAGGTGTAATTTGATGGCAAGTCAATATTTTTATTGAAGCTATACACTAGAATTTATTACACAAATGGAATCATTTAAAATTGGTTCCAATTGGTTTATCACACTGTAAAATCACACTTGGACTTGTTTAAGGATTGATACCTTAATCCTACTGTCTCCCATAGAGTAAACAACCTACAGACATATCACCCTGTTCCAATGCCTCTCTGTCCATGTGATGTCTTTCCTAGGTGGGCCGTGACAAACCGCCAGCGCCTCCTGGACTTGAACAGCAGTCTGGAGTTCAAGTTGCACCGCCTGTACTTCATCAGCCTGCTCAACGGGGGCATCGGCAATCAGCTGGAGGCCCTGCAGTACGCCAGGCACTTCCAGCCCTTCGCCTCCCAGCACCAGAGAGGTGAGCTGAGCCCCAGCCCCAGCCCATCCCAGCCCACATTGACTGCCCCCTGTAGCACAGGGCTAGGTCAGTCTAACATCCAGGACAAGGAGATAACAGTCCAGCACATCAAGTTCTCCCCATTCTGCTCGCCATGTTGAAAACAACCATGCCCCTGCGTTCAGGGATGATAACTCATGCCCTCCGTTTGTCACTGCAGACATCCAGATCCTGATGGGCAGCCTGGTGTACCTGCGCCACGGCATCGAGAACTCCCCCTACCGCACCCTGCTGGAGACCAACCAGTGGGCGGAGATCTGCAACATCTTCACCCGGGACGCCTGCGCTCTGCTGGGCCTCTCGGTGGAGTCCCCCCTCAGCGTGAGGTAGGACGCCCAGGGTGCCCAAGGCTCACTATGGATCTGTTCAAACAGGAGAGATGTGTGTATTGAATTTCAATCTAAGACATTAGAAAACAACTGAGTTCTAATGTCTAGATTGAAATCCAATACACACATCTCTCCTGTTTGAACAGATGTGTGTATTGAATTTCAATCTAGACATTAGAAAACAACTGATTTCATAAATCGACCTTTGATGGATTGAAATTGTATCTAGATGTTTCTCTTGTGTCAACAGGGCCATAGTGAGCCTATTTCACCATGGCCCTGTTCAAGAAAAACGTCCGAATTCTACAACCAGTTTTGAATTGAAATTGTATCTACAGGGAAATATGAATCTGTTTACATGAAAGGCACAACCCACTCAAAACAGGTTTCCTGTTTACACATTTTTTACGAGCGATCCCTACTTGTGCAATATGCAAACACACAAACAGGTTTGTACTACAGTCACATTTTCGCGGTCTCAGATTGTGTGGTGTACCAGTTTATGTTGCATTGGATAATGCTGCAAATCATGTTTAATAATAGAAATGCAAAGTTTAGGAATCGTAGGAAACGTATGCATTGTCGTATTACCGCTTCTGCCTCTTCGGACATGGATAACATCTCTCTTTGCATCGCAATCTCACACCTAGTTTTTTACTTTTTCGCGATTGATAAGAGAGATTCACACAGTCATGGAAACAAGGACTATGTAAGTCATTTCCAAGGATCTTCACATGTGTGTTGTAGCTTTGCGTCAGGATGCATGGCCTTGCCAGTGCTGATGAACATCAAGCAGGTGATCGAGCAGAGACAGTGCAGTGGAGTGTGGACACACAAGGATGAGTTGCCTGTAAGTCCCTTGCTTTTAATATTCTCCCCTCCCAGTATTAATTTTTTTCACTTCATATCAAAAACTTGATTCTTGCTTAGCAGTAATAAATGGTTAATAATGAATTATGTTGTTGTCTTGTATATTATAAATCTTACCTTATTGTCTCTGTTGTAATTATTCAACTTTTTAAGTCATAACTCCTCTATGTGGTCATGTACGTCTTCTAAGCTTTTTTATTATTATTTAAAGCATCATTATTGACCCTAAAACACTGTACCATAATCAGGCAATATTTCAACATCAGGTAAATTAAATACATCTCAAAGACCCAACCTTGCACCTTGCCTCCCCATCTCTTTTGCCCTAGATTGAAATCGACCTGGGTAAGAAGTGCTGGTACCACTCTGTGTTCGCGTGTCCCATCCTCCGCCAGCAGACGTCCGAGAGTAACCCGCCCATGAAGCTTATATGTGGCCACGTTATCTCCAGGGATGCCCTCAACAAACTGACCAACGCTGGGAAGTAAGTCTGAGCTTCTGAGGTTGGACGTGAAAATCCAAAACCAGTGTATCGCATGCTTCGGAGATTTTCCATGCATCACATGTATTGTTTTTGTCACTGTGAACTTAAAAAAAACGTCAGAAACCCGTGCTGCCACTCAACCTTCTGCCCGTCTGCCCCTCCTCTCCAGATTGAAGTGCCCCTACTGCCCCATGGAGCAGAACCCCTCAGACGCCAAGCAGATCTACTTTTGATGCCGCTGACTCTTTTGTCACAAGTAAGAACGAAGCTCCTTCCCCGAGCCTCTCCAGGACCTTCTGCTCTCCTCTCACCATCCCTGCTCCCATGGTCCCGGGCAGCCTGGATGCGTGTTACTATACGCACCAAGGTTGCGTCCTAGCGCACCCATTCCCCTCCCCCCGCCCCCTCCCTCCCTGGACAGGTTTAGCTCGTGGGCTGCCACCATGTCCGATTTTTGGACCCCCACCCCACCCCACATTGGCTTCACAACAAGTTGTACAGAGACCGGATGGGGAGGTCCATCTGTCTGCAACCCATACCGGAGGAGTCTGCCGGTGATGCTCAGTGGGGCGCCTCGCAGGAGGGAACCTCAGAGATAATTAAAAGATCATTCATTGAAAGTCATTTGTAAATGCCTGCAAACCTATTTTTTTTTTTCTTCATTTTTAAAAGTATGTAAGAGTTAAAAAAAAAAAAAAAAAATCCCTCTCTTGGTTTAATAAACTGAGTTGGCTTATGGGTGAATTTTTCCTCTTTGCGTTTCCCTTTTTTCTTTTTCTTTTTGGAGAATGGACTGCTCACAGGTGTTATGGTTGTAGAGAGGGTGCTGTATGTATGGTATTGTTTAAAGGAGGTATGATTTCAGCATAGTATTTATCTTCTATTGTAACCAAGAAAGGACACAGATTACTCTGTGAAAGTATATTCATTTGAGTGAGGAAGGGGTTTGTTTCCTAGTGGAGGGGTCTGTTGAGTTCCGGGCAGAACGGAACACTGATTGTGAAATGTGACCCATGTGTGCTCCGTTATGTTAAAATAAAAGTCTCTCATAGATTACATTTACTGTTGGCTTATGTGATGATAATGAAGGTGATGGTAATGATCATGAGGATCTCGTCATCAGCAGTAGAACTGCTTTTATTTTCCTAACTTTTTTTTGTTTCCTGTGACTGCACACCAGCAAAAATGTCTAATTTACAGAAGCTCTGTGTTGTACCATAAACGTATGTAACAAAAACAAAAACCCATTACATGCTACTGTGAAATGTGCTTTGTTTCCAAAAGAGAGGTGTGTGTGTGTGTGTGTGTGTGTGTGTGTGTGTGTGTGTGTGTGTGTGTGTGTGTGTGTGTGTGTGTGTGTGTGTGTGTGTGTGTGTGTGTGTGTGTGTGTGTGTGTGTGTGTGTGTGTGTGTGTGTGTTACACAAATTGATCAGCGATGCTTGAAATGGCAATGACACCTTTCTCATATTAACCTATTGTACTAATGACTCAGGCCAGGACTGGTCTGTGGCCCCTAAGGCTTGCACCATGATGAGTTTGGGACATGTTTCGTGGTGGCTTAGTTCAACCTGCAACTACTTTACGAGGGCTCTTGGTTCAGCTTTATTTATTTATTGTTGAGCAGGAGGTCCTCTTGATTAACTGGCTGTTTTTTAATATACACACATACAGTATATTAAATGCATCCGCTGCGTATGTATGGCTTTAATGTCATGGTGAGGTAAGGGTCAGATCATTGGAATACACACATATTAACCATTTTCCTCAGGGGTCATACTTTTCCTCTTAATAAAAGAAAATATGGTTTAAGATATGTTCATTGAAATTATACATAATATACAATTGAATGTCAGGGAAGCACACTTGGTTAATTGTCCTCATATTTTAGCTATTTGTAATCGATGGGATTGTCTCAGCGTCTGTGGAGTGGGGGTCAGTGATACTCATTGCAGCCACTAGGGGGTGTATAGTGGATGATCCATACCACTAAAAGAGTCGATATGCTATTTCACCGGTATGGCATTATGTTCTACACCAGCATAGCTCAACGCTATCACTGCAGTGGAGCAGAGAATTTATTGATAAATAAACAAAAACGTATTTCAGCTTTCCATTTCTGTTAATTATTCTGACCTAGGCGGATATTTTGACCACATTTGAATTGACTGTTTCCTTTCTTGGTTGACAATCATACATTGCTTCTTTGGGGATTGTTCGGGCAGACTGATAGCGTTCTGTCATCACTTTTTGTTGTTGTGTGTATGCTATTTCCAGCTTTTGAGTGTTGCGCTAAGTTTTATTGTAAATATTTATCCTCTAACATGTTTCATATAATTGCATCTGGATATAAAAATAAAAACTTTATACTCCATGTAACTTTTAAAAATTAATTTATAAACCTGTCCTTCGAGAAGTCTTTAAGGGAAAAACATCCTGTTGTTCCCATCTTTACCATGTGGTGGCGCCGGGATACTATTATCCCACTCGAATAACTGAAGTGTCAATCGTAAATCATAACACTCAAGGCTTCCAATTGAAAAGGGCTAAATGATCAAATTATTTTTGATGTTCAATGTCTTTTGCCTAGCCTCGCACAACCCTGAGGTAAACTCGCGAGATTTAGGCTGGCCTCTCAAGGCCACCTTTTTTATGTTTGGCATAAGAAACTGGGTAGAAGCCAATCAGTGTTTATTAAACACGCTGGCACAGTAGCCTTCAATGGACAATGGGCCCTATTCACAGCAGGGAAAACACAGGTGTAGCTCCTAACTCTAATTATAGGGTCGATTTAGGAATGGCAGTGCACATAGACGCAACTAGTCAAGTAAATATACATGGACCTTGCTGGTGCTACGTCCACCAAAAAATAAAATGGACCTAATATTAAAATGACAAGAACAGGAGGTAACTTTACCCTATTATTGATGGCCTGTGAAAAAGGATGCATTCCCACTGCAGTCTAATGTGTCTTATATCAGCAACCACGTGAGCTCTGGAGTTAAAATAAGCCCAGGTTTAAATAATCTAATAAATGCAAGGGTAACAACCTGGTGAGTCAGCCCCAGCTCGTAACTATTCAGGTTTTGACCCTCTGTGGAAAACAAGGCAGCATGGATTCATTTCCTCACTCTCCAGACCGGCTTCTGCATATGCATTTGCACACATTTAGAACAGATCCACACCAGCCAACGCATACGGCGCAAAGTGTTTCGGATGGCACTTGAATCATCCCGTTCCTGACGTAGGCCTACTCATCTCCCTGGAACCTTCAGAATCTTTCCAGTTCCCGCGCTGGAACAGCTTTTTTTTTCTACGGAAACACAAATTCCTGGAACAAAGACTCCACCTGTTTTCATCCAAGCTGATCTTCCACCCTCGGTTATGTATACCGAGAAGGTATTCAGGGTTGGCCAGGGAGTTTGTTGTAGGGATGGGGGTGGTATAGACGTAATGATCCGATAAAATACACTTTGTACGATTTCTAGACCACAGAGAGCTCCTCTACAACGTGGGCAGTGGGGTCCCAAACCTCATGCCCCATGGTTTGTATTGGTGAATACAATAGTTCTGAAAACAGGTGTAGCTCATACAGGCTGGAAGGAGGCCTTCAGCCAATCAGGGCACCTTTTGAGCACATCTCTTTGATGTAGTATGCCACCGTTGATATATGTTTATTATTCAGAACAAGCAAACATTATATACATTTTGTACAGTTATTCCAGTAAAAGAACACAAGTCACAGTATATCGTAGTTTTTTTACATTAAACAAGGGGCTGATCAAGAAAGGTTTTCTCAGCTAGTCGCTGAGCTTTTGAACATCATTTTGGTAGAACTCTGCAGAAAGTGAAACAATGCACTTATTATACAGTAAGTATACCCTTTTGTACAGTAAAAAAAAAAATTCAGTTTGAGTCATCCACAAACCAATTGATCTGCTGAGGTGAGCTGGCGTCCCGGTGCAGGAGACACAGGTAGACCTCAGAGCAGGACAATAGTGTCCGCCTCTTGGCTAGTCCTAATCCTCCATACTTAAGCCAGTGGCGTGGCTCTTCCACGGGCCCCAGGTTGTGCCCTTTATGCACAGACATTATGTGCAACAGGTGCTGGCCCACAAATCCCTTTGAAATCCCTTTGAATTTGGATTTGGACAGTTCAGTTATTCCAACTACGTGTACACAGATAACCAAACAATGGAACAGGGTTACAAAACAACTCAATTCCATTAACTTAAATACACAGAGGATTCTTCATTAGCAAGTCTGAAGGCTTGCTTGGCCATTCCCAAAGGTTAATTAAGGACTACTTCAGGGGTAGTGTTCAGTGCAGCTAGTGTCAGCAGCAGTGTTGGCTCTGAGGGAGGTGTGGATGGGATCATGGGAGGTGAGCTCAAATCAACAAGGCGAGAGAGGGTTGGCGGAGGGACAAATCCTGAAGCTTAGTCGTCAAGGAGTTACTACGCCGTCGACCTCGAGTCATCAGATCTCCGACGACTCAATCCTCTCTATCCACGGCAGGCCGGAGGACCGTCCGTCCTCTTCGGCCCTCCCGGCCTCTGGCGGGAACCCGTCCCGCTCCAACGTCCCGCACCCGCTGCCGCTACCGCTGCTGCCGGCGGCGACGCCACCGCCACCTCTTCCCTCTCCTCCTCCTCCTCCCGCCCTCTCCCTGCCCTCCGGGCCGGCCCTGGCCAGGTGTAGCTCCGTCTCCAGGGCCTCGCTGCGGTGGTACATGTCCAGGTAGCTGGCCTGCAGCTCCTTCTGGTAGCGGATCACCTTGTCCTTCTCCGCCTGCCACGTGCGCCGCTCCTCGTCAAAGGCGTCGGCCTGCGCCTCGCTCTGCCGGCGCTCCAGCAGCAGCTCCGCCCGCAGGCGGTCCTCCGTCGCCGCCACGCCCCCACCTGCAGGAAGGAGGAGACGGGAGGAGGTGTGAGGAGGAGGTGACAGGAGATGACAGGAGGAAAAGAGAGGAAAGTGGAGGAGATGATACGAGGTAAGGAGAGGAGGAGACGAGAGGTGATGTGAGGACGGAGAGGTGACGGGGAGATTAGGGGAGAAAAAGACAGGAGAGTAGAGGAGATGATACGAGGAAAGGAGAGGAGGAGACGAGGTATGATGTTAGGAGGAAACGTGAGGAGATGTTGGGGGAGGTGTTTGGAGGAGACGATAGGAGATGAGAGGAGGAGAAGATAGGAGATGAGAGCGTGAAATGGCAGGAGACGAGAGAGGGAGAGAGGAGAAGAGCGGAAGACAAGAGAGGAGACAAGAGGACACGTTAGGAGGAGGAGAGGGAGGAGAGGGCAGGAAACATAAGGAAGAGATGTTAGAAGATGTGAGGAGAAGGACAGGATGTGAAGACGATAGGAGAATATGTTAGCAGGAGATGGGAATGTTTTGTACATTTTATTTTGTCATTGTTTTTGACATATATATTTTTTTATTATAAAGCGAGACCCTTGTCTACTGACATGAAGCTCGCGAGAGAGAGCGTTACCTGTGGCTCCGCCCAGAGTGGCGTCCTCCTCGTGTGATTGGCTGAGGCAGGTGTAGCGGCGCTGCAGCGTGCCCTGCAGCGCCGTCTTCAGCGTGTCCAGCTGGCCCTCGCGGCTCCGCAGCTCGCCGCGCGTCTCCCTCAACTGGGTCTTCAGCTGGAAGATTTCGCCCAGCTTCTGGGTCACCTCCGCCTGGGAGTCCCGCAGCTGCTGCTTCAGCAGGGAGATCTCCCCCGACTTCTGGCACACCTTGGGTGGGGGGTGGGGGGGGGTGGGGGGGGTGGGGAAGAGAGCGAGGATAGAGTGAGATGAGGACAAGCAAAACCAAGGTGCTCACATGGAAAAAGATCCAAGCCTTCTCAGAGCATGTCTTTGGTGTTTTTTGGCTCTTTGAGGCTCTTAAATAAATAAATACATATATCCCTTAAGGAAGGGACGACTTCAGCCATTGTTTCTTACACTATAATAATCACAACCCTTATCCCTTGGCAGTGTTAATGAGAGCAGTTCAGCTTCACAGGCAAGACAGTTGTACCGTCAACAACCACCCTCATGTCTCATTCATAGATGAATAAATGTGACGGAACCTCAGAAAGCGCGCATTAATTTTCACATAATCAATACCACCACTGTATATACTATAGCTATAGCCTTGTGACGATCGTGTAGCATAATAATCCCTGTTATCGATGTTACCCGACATTTGCTACCTTTATCGCTCAACAAACGCTGTGCTTCATTACCACATACCTGCCAGCGGGTCTCCTCCAGGGTGGGGCTGGTCGCCCCCATGACTCGGCCCACCTCCTCCTCCTCCTCCTCCTCCTCCTGACCCTTGACCCTGCGGAGAGCGTCCAGCTCCTCCTGGGCGCGGCCCTTCTCCTGCTGGGCGCGGTACAGCTGCAGCTGGAGGCTGCGCTGGGAGCGCTGGGCGTGCTGGGAGACCTGCCGCAGCTTGGCGGCGTACAGACCCTTGAGCTCGTCCACCTCCTTCTCCCACAGCCGCTGCTTCCCCTCGAACACCTGAACGCACGCGCGGACATCGGGGGAGAGGGGGGGGGGGGGGGGGGCGGTCAGGGCCGGTCGTTCAGACGGGAGAGGATGGAGACCTCGTTGGGATCTCAACAGAGGATTGGCACTCCTCCTGTAGTCGTCTGCTTTGGTTGGCAATCGTTGTTTGTTTTGAAAATATACATTCAATAAATTCCCAAATAATTTTTTTTAAGATTTATCACTTTTATCTTTTTTTCACATTTTTATCCTTTGTTATAGAGTGAGATAGAGAGGAAGGTATGGGGGCTAGAAGGGAGGACATGCGGCGAATGACCACGGGCAGGATTCTAACCCGGGTCGCTGCGTTCAGGACTGAGCCTATATGGTACGCGCTCTACCCAGTGAGCCTCTCCCATATGACTTTTAGTATGTTTTAAATTTTTTGATTTATGTAAACGCGGCAGTAAAAAAAAGCCTGCAGTATCTGTTACCATAGTAACGGACATCCTAAAATATTTGCGTAACACATGCCTTGTTGTTGGTTTGGTGTTAGTGTCTATTCCTATCGTGGCGCGGTCATGTTTCCCCAAAAGACATTACGCAATACGCAGACCTGCCCCCTCAGCAGGAAGTAGCCTCCACCCACCTGAGCGATGGCGCCTTCGCTCTCGTCCAGGTTCCGCCTCATCTGCTTCAGCTCGTACTCCTTCTCCACCAGGCGCTCCTCCAGATCCCGGACCTGTGACCCAGGAACAGAGAGGTAGCAGCTCATACTGTTTATTCACTGCTCCAAAGGGACGCTCTGAAATGGGTTGGCATGCGGAAAGATCGATTCTGCTCTGTGATCCCGCCGCGCACTCACCACGTCCTCCATGGACAGGGACAGGGGGAGTTCGTAAGGGGGCGGGGCCTCCCCCAGACAGGGCGTCAGGTGGCTCAGGGTGGCCATGCTCCGACAGGTCACCGCCATGTCGCCGCCCCCCAGGACAGCCCCGCCCGGGCCCGCGCCCCTGGGCCCCATGCAGGAGCGGTCCAGGGAGCCGATGGTGTTGATGTGGCCCGTGGACGCGCTGGGGGAACCCAGAGTCGAATTAGAACCGTCTCAGTGTCTAGCGCCATCACTGACCCTAACCGGTACTTTCAGAGTAAGAGCGCAACCATCTACTCTACTAGAGCTACTCTGCAACCCTGTCCAGTTGTTCCTTTAACCTTGATGATGTTCTCGCTGCCTCCCCGTCACTCGCTTTGTATAAAAGCGCCTGCGGGATGACTGAACGTGAATGTTAAACACCGTCAGTTGCATCAAGTTCTAACATACATAACAAGTCATCGAGCGGCAGTGTCATGTGATCAGGAAGCAGTGGCCCACCCACCTGATTTGAGACAGGTGTGGGCGGAACGGCGGGCGGTACGGCGGCAGGCTGTTCATGGAGTTGTGTCCCGAGTCGGACATGTTGTCGTCCTCTTGACTGGCGCCGCGCAAGCAAGCCAAGGCCTGGACGGGAGGGGAAACGTCATGCTTAGTGCTCATCGGTCATAACAGAAACAACAGTGGGCATGATTCATGATTTAGATTCTGCTCCGGATCAAAGAGATGGGGTGCGGCTGTTTTGTTTAATGCGGGTACTTTAGATAATAAGGAGACAGGAGAGACATGCATGCTCAAGTTTGGGTAATAATAATAATACTTTATACTCTTCAAATTGTTTGTCCTGTTTGCCCTGTTTGTTCTGTTTGTCCTTACTTTAGCATTTCTTTTTGTTTTCCTCAGCACTACTTTGTATTGTTATTGAGTTGTATTATATCCAAGCAGTGTCTTCCACTGCTGCTGTGCTGTAACACAGGAATTAAGTAAATAAAGTTAATCTATCCAATCTATCTATCTATATATAACATAAACGCCATGATGGCTGAGGATTCAATGCGAGGCGAGGGGACACCTTGTGGCCCGCGCTGGACGTTGTTGTTATTGTCGTGGTGTTGCTGGCTCTCCCGTGGCGGGACGGCGAGGAGGAGGACGAGGAGGAGGAGACGGCCGGGGGTGCGTGTGCGTAGGCCCGGGGTATCCCGTTGTTCCTGTAGTCCAGCTCCTCCACTGGGGATGTGGGGTACAGGTTCTGCATGGAGCTGAAGTTTTTGGGAGCGACTCGCTTGAAGGCGGACGGCCTGAAGTGAGTCTGGGGGGGGGGGGGGGGGGGGGGGGACAACGGGAGGGTGGAACGGCTTAGGAATACTTATAATGCTGCTTACGTTTTTTCTAGCTATCTTAAATAACTTTTCTTACATAAAAACATAATCCATAATAATTAACTGCAAACTAGACAAAATCCTCACACATTTTTAATCAATCCCTAAAAGGTATTAGTAAAGCTGTGGCTTTTGAGGTGTGGCAAACTCACAAACTCTGTCTAGTGTGCTAGACTGTGTGTAGGTGTTCATAATCCGTCGACACGGTCGAGGTCTCTGCTCTTAAACTGCCTTGGCAAGCTACTTTTTGAGGTCATAGGTCAAATATATTGGCGATCTTCTTGAGGATCAAATCACTCGATTGAATCATTGTTTATTAACGGTATTTACACTTATCTACTTACAACACAAAACCATTTAAAACCATTTCCCTGTTTCACTGTTGAGACAGATACTGTGGTTTGCCTTTGTAGGACAGTATATTATCCTGAAAGACTGCAATGGTCAATTGATTTGATCAAGATTTATTTACTTTTTTTTATTTTAGTGATACATCATTCTCAGCCTGACCAATTTAAAACATCCAATCTGGCTGATGGCCAACAGTCATAAATAATTTAGAAGGCAGACAAGGGCCACTCTAAGTGAAGTATGTAACCTGCTTTAGCCAAGAAGCTTACCCTTTTACCCAACTGATACTGCCAGAATGTAAACACAATCGTTATCACCCTGATAAAAATGGAAATACCTGAACCATAGCTTGCAATTTTAAGTACTTCCCATGCATTGTTTCGAAAAGCGTCTGGGACGTAGCTGCAAAAAGCCGAAATAGCTTTCCCATCTCAACAACAGCAGCAGTTACCTTTCCATACTTCCCGCCGATCGGCAGTGAGTTTTTCCCCACGTCTATTTCGGTTCCGTCTTTATTGTAGACCTTGGTATAGAGGCTTTCATCCTCAAGCCCGTTGAGAGAAGTGCAGCCAGAGATAACTTCCGTTTTATTCCTACTTCCTGGATTTGTTCTTGGCTCTTTCCTGTTTTAAAGCAAAATCCCCCATTGAGTGTTAGCTGCCAAACGAAATGTGCATGCTGAGTGGACTGAGGCTCTGGCTTCACTGCAGCAGACCCACCTGCTGATGTTGAGGTAGTTGAGCAGGTCTCTCTGGGTGAAGCCCTTCTTCAGGAGCCCGTTGCTCTGCCGGGGCCTCACCTGGGGCATGGCACGGCTGTTCTTGGTAGGGGACACGTCCGGCCTCTCCACCAGACTGCCTACACTTCCCATGGTGCCGTTGGAGGAGAGAGGCGGGGCCGAGCGGAAGGTCTTGCCGGAGGAGTTTTGCGTTCGAGGGAGGGTCTGCACCGAGGCGGCCATTGGTTACCAATGAGGCCGGCACTGAGGAAAAAAAGAAATTGAACACATAACCAACAGTGAGTACTATAAATGGTACTTGCATGTGTACCTATGTGAAAAACCACGGCACAGTCACTTCTTAACCAGAGTGATTCAGAATACACTTGAAAATGTCCATCGTCATAGCGTGTGTCACAATAGCACATAGCTCCTCCTCTTTCACTGAAGATGCCCTGTGTGCACCGAGCACACACACTAGGCCTGGGCAATAAAACAATAAATTATCATATCGTGATAGACTTTTGATCAATATCAATATAAAACATGTTCAAAATATATCGATAAGAGACTGGACCACCGAATCTAGCAGCTGGGTTTGTTACACAAACACGGTTCCATATTTATTTACCATATTTGAGTGTTTTTCATTGTTGTATCGACATTGGGGTATTTATCAATGAAGAACAGTGGGAGGTCATGTTAAGTGTTAAACAGAAGTGTTTAAATCCAGCATGGTAATTCCTAGTATTTTTAGGTCATTCAAATTATCAATAGTTATCGATATCGATCAATACGATCGAGTTATATTGTGATATGTCTTTCAGCCATACCGCCCAGGCCTAACACACACACACACAAACCAGCGAGAGCACAGATGTGTCATGGACTACATTCCGCAATCCAGACAGCTGTTTCTGGGAACATGAAACCCAACATGGCTGACCACACAGTGAGTGCAGACTGCAGCATAGTGCTCTACTTTCATAATGACACCCTCCATATCACACAGACATGCAAACTGCATGTATTTTCATTTTCCATATGGGAAATATTTGCAATCAAGCCTCCCAAAAAATGTAGAGAGACTGTTGCAACAAGGCACAGCAAAAGGGATGTTTTTATGTCTGGATAAATGAATCACAGGAATAATCGACTAAGATTTAACAATTAGGCGAGTTAACATTAACATCCTGTTGTCTACATCATAACATTTCAACCGTCGATTCAGTTTCTAACAGTGAGAGAATGGAAGAACTTCTCAAGGATCATACAACCTACAAGTCTCTTACATAACTTCAACCATGATGCTGCATCCGGACTCAATCCCCCTCAAACCAGAGTCAACACGAGTATTTTGGGAAACACCCATTCCATGGAAAAACTGTAAAAATGAGGGTGCCTGAGTTTATTGCCATACTTCATGCATTAACATAATCATGTGCATGCAATTTATAGAGCATATGATGTGCAATTATAGGCACAGCCTGTGTGTGTGTGTGTGTCAACAAACCAAACCCAAACAAAACTGCAATTACTTGTCTGTTTATGATTATATTCCGGCGTAGAAAGCAATATAAACTGTATATTTTTATCTGACTCTCTAAGTTAAGACCGCATTGAGGAATTTTTATTGGAGTACAATGGCACCACAAACACAAACAACCCTTATAGTTGACTGTGATATACGTTTATATTTCATGCAGTGCTAAACACACAACTTGGCACATCTTTCTGGATCATTCCACGGTGGGTCTACGCCCTCCTTGTTTTATGATCCACATTAATCCAAGAGGCTTTTGATTGGCCGGTCTGCGTTGGGCTACAGCAGCAGACGAGAGTAAGGTGTATTCCAAGGGCGTTCCATGGAGATTAAGAGTACCAGAACCACCATCCCAGTTGGCACTAATATCTCATATCTTTCTTGACTCCAGCCTCTCATCATCACTGTCACTCCCTCCTCCACCACCCTCAACACCAACCAGCACCATGGCTCTCTTTCTCTTCTCCTCTGTTCCTTGTGTTCAGACCGCCTCATTAAAGGCCTTTATATTGATCTCACCCCATTGACCTCGCTCTCCTTCCCAGCATAAACATCCCTGCCAGCAGCAAAGGAGACATTCTCCAGGCTGTAAAACACACACAAACACGCCTCGGCCGCCCTTATCCTACCTTAGACTCGTGCAGAGATCAGGGGGAGGAGCATACAGACTGCAGATGGTCAATGGTGTCATTCATTACGGACGTAGGCTTTTGCCGCTGTTGCCTTAGGGTGGAGCTCTGTTGTTCTGGTGTGTGTGCTGTGCGTGTACAGTATTCATGATGGATGTTTTCCTTTCTAGACAATGGTGTTACAATAGGGTTACATCCGCAATGCTGTCCACTCTCCCTGTTCTTAAAGAGTTGGTTTGCACTTGACTGCAAGTGGAGACAGAGATTTCTATATGGAAACAAACAGGTCATGATACCATAAATGCAATACCATTAAAAGCAAATATAATTTATTTTGTTTTTTGTTCCACACAGATAATCATAGGGCAAGTGCAAATTGATATAAGAGAAGGGAAAGTCCTTCGTGGAAAATGTTAACAGTTGGGTAGCCTACACTTTTATTCTAATGACTTCTTGTGAATTGTGTCAACACTATTTATTAAAAAATAACAGATCAGAGTAGTACTCGGCATTGGACGATTCTCAAACGTTGAGGGACTGGAAACCAATATATCGTCAGTATCATCAGTTCTGACATACAGTAGTCATCCCTCTAGCTCTGAGTTCCTCAACCTTTTTAATACTGAGGCCCAGTATGCCTTACTGGGATAAAAGGGCTTTCATCTACTCTGCTCCTTCTACATGGAACATGCTGCAAAAAGACTGGAAAATAACTGAACTGATTTCTTTGAATGCTTTTAAATCCAGAGAGCACTTGAGACGACCTCCTTTACTTGTAACTGTTTTGAATTAATTTTAATTGCTGTCTGTATGTTGTAACTGTGTAACTTTTGCTGCCTTTTTTGCTGCCTCTTGGCCAGGACTCCCTTGAAAAGTAGGTGGTTTTTTTGGGACTTTTCCTGGTTAAATAAAGGTAAAATAAATAAATAAATTATTTGTAATATTTTCAAGGCCCGGTATAAGCCAACTAAAACTTAGTGGCAATAGTGGCATGAAGACTTTAGCATGATAGAGAAGTGGGGTTGGGATTAGTGTGACGGCCTCTAATTTGAATTTTGTGGAAGTACTTTTTTTTTTTTTGTCTTCATGACTAAATCTCTGCGGCCCGGTGGCCAATGGCCCACTGCCGGTACCGGCCCGTGGCCCGGTGGTTGAGAACCCCTGCTCTAGGTCACACAGGCATAGTTAGATTCCCACAGAGCCATTATTAAATCCTCTCTTACAAATAGCATGAATGCACTATTCTTCAAGAGAGGTGGACGCTCACCGCCCCTCTCTCCCCCGCTCCCTGACGTCCACATCGATTATTTTGATGGTTAAAATAGCATAGCAAGCGGGCGGTAAAGGGGAGAGGTATTCATGAGGCTTCCGAACAACAAAACATTCTGTGTACACATCTGGCTTCATGCATGCACTGACGCACGACTAGTTAGTCACGCTTCACCGCTGATGGGATATTACCGGTAACATAATTAAACATTAACAATGCATTGTGCTAGTGGTGTGGTCGAGAGAATACCTAATGGAGTATGTGGTTTTGGCAGCAGAGCTGGTATGAGATGCTACAATACAGGAGTCAATATCGTGATCGTTTGAGTGAAGGATTGCATCAATATATTGATTATAATATCATGTTTTTTAAGCTGTTTCCTTTTTTGTCTGCCAAGAAATGAAATCAGCGCGTAATTTCAATGATAACTTTTTTTACAAGGCGGCCTTACATGAGAATGTATCTTATACCGAACCCTATGACCTCCTACACAGTTGTTTAGGGCCCCAGTAGGGGCGGTACAGTATGTTCTTCCTGTAGATTAAAAGCAATCAATGTTGGGCACGGAGCCGAAAAGAGAACAATACTGTAGAAATATCAGAGTCACTTTGTTAAAAATCAATACGCCAAATTAAGATCCCTATGGCTGGCTGAGTGAATCAGTGAGGAAGTGCTGGAGAAAGAAAGAGAGTGAGAATACGACAGCTTTGGGGAAGATGGATATGCGCAGAAAATCCTTTTAGGCAGGGAGCACAAATCCGTCAGGCATTAGAAAATCTTGCGTCCAGTTGTTCCCCGTAATTGCCCAACGGTTTATGGGCCAGGAGTACAGGGGGCCCTGCAAGATTTACAACTCAGCCCCCAAACATAAGGGACCGGCACTTTGCGCACGTGTGTGTGTGTGCGTGCGTGTGTGTGTCTGTGCGTGTGTAGTCTTGTGTGTGTGACTTTGTAAAGTGTAGGGGCCCAGAGCCTTTGATAGTATGTGCATTGCTCTGCTTTTGATTTATGCTGCTCTACAAAAAAAGCTCTCATGTGCTTTTGTTCAAAAGGAGTTTTGGCTTAAAGGAAAACTTAAAAAGAAGGCCAACATCAACTACTGGTGGTGTTAAGTGACAGCAGGTGGAGTGTACCGGCTTCATAAGACCCTCATATCCTGACTTGCATCTGCTGGACTGCCAGCCGCAGGGTTTAGGGCTAGAAACCCCAAATCTTTGGATAATGAACAATATGATCAACTCAAATGAGCGCTGATTTGATATTTGATATGATGAAGTACAATTCACTCTAGCTCAATATTATATCAAATGATCATATAAGCCTTTATTTCACAGAGGTCTGTTCAACAAACTCATCTTATCCCACTTGCTAACAATAAAATACAACAGAAAAACAATGGCAGTAATGGATTGGATCATTATAAATAATGTGTCTTAATTCAATTCCTTGACTCTATCATGTTTTGTTCTGAACCTTAAGCCTTAGTGTTCTAGAACATACTATGCTAGTTAGTTCAGTTGGATGTAAAAGGTGGAGTCACCCAAAACAGTATGATGGTGTATTTGACCCCCAGCTAAACAGTTCTGGGTTTGCAACTCAATGTCCTCAGTCTAGGCATCAATAAGCAACACGCCTGCCCCCTGCCTGCTAATTAACATATCTGACTTCCCTGTGGGTCACTGTGGGAAAAAAAAGGTGCTAAACGGCTAAACAGTTAGTAAAACGGCTTCCGGAAGGATACTCTCTGAGCCAGTGCACCAGTCAGGGGGCCAGTGGAAAAACACAAAGTTGAAACAGACCCAGAGCGTGCAGTGGGGAGTGGGGACACTGGGGCTGGGGACCGGTCACCGCCGCGTGGAGAATCACACAGAGAGTCATAGAAAAGACACATTCCAAAGACGCTTGTGTTCACAACACAAGCTCGGGCTCGTCCGGCGCTTTTTGATGTGCCATCCGCACACTCCCCCTCAAACACACACACACACTTTAATGTGTGTGCGCTTCAATAGATCACTCACCTCGCTCAATAGATCACTGGCTTACACACCGAAAGGTGTGAGCAGCTATCTGCCAGCCACTACAAAAAAAAAACCCTTTGGTGCTCCACTCCGGTGCCAACCTTTCTCTCATCAGTCTTTCTCTCTCCTGTCCCATGATCAAAGTTTGTTGACGCGAGTGTTGGATACAGTATGGGTCCTGTTCAGACTCCCACACCAGCGCACTTGCAGATGACACATTCCGTCCACACTGTAGAAGGAGCTGTGCTCACAAGCCTACGAGCTGCTCGGCTAAACACAGCCTAATACTTATATGGCTATTGTATGCAGTAGCGTATCTCGGTAGCACTCGGTAGCACTGAGTACTTGTCCTGGCCGATATGAGAAGCATTTTCAAATAATCCTGGAAATGTACTGTATATAACAATATTTTATATACTGTATATATTTGTATCATGAAAATGTTAAACTAAAATAAGTTAATGGGCTACTTCATAATAAAAGACAACTATAATATTTCCGGACTCAAAGAATTTCAGGGCGATCTTCAATTGAAAAAACTGCTCTTAACAATATAATAATTACGTAAAAATGATGTTTGTAGGACTGTCAAACGGGGTTGTAACGCAACTCCCCTTGCGCGCTGCCGCTCGGTAATGGATGACTGCTGTGTTGTATTTCACTGCAGAGGTTTGACTCAGCAGGATGGGGCTCGTGGTCTCAGGAAGCTTCTGCCAGCGGAGCTTTCTATGGGCCAGGCTGACTGTATACTGCAGTGACGGGCAATTAACACATTAGAGAGGTTGCCAGCGCGAGGAGAGGGAGGGCACAAAGAGGATTCATCTGGGCACACGGGGAGAGCGTTGTATCTGAACAGAGCGGAACCTCCAGGGGGATTTGAACCATTCGGTGGGCCGCTGTTGTCTTACAATAGGATGAATGCTTACATTAGTGGCATGGGTGGCTAACCCCTAACCCAGGGGCTGTGTCGGTCAGTGGTGCCATGCTCGACCAGTTGAGCAAGGCATGCGTGACCCCTGTCAAAGAAATTGCTCATGCATTAAAACAGCATAAAACATTAAAAAGCCTTAACAGTAGTAAAAAAGTGTGTATTTGCTCTTTAGAGTTGGGTTGTTTCGGCAGCTTGTGACATGTGGAGTGAGTGAACATCTGGGGGCCCAAGGTGCTCAGGGCCAGTAGAGGGCTGGGAGAAGGGCAGTGGTGCTGCACATATTGGCCCTTAACACGCCAGGCTGTAATGAACGAGCTCTGGGGCCCATAGGCATCACAAAGCAGCAGCACTCTATAATTATCAGGAGTTTCATTATGGGATGGGGAGAAGAAGACAGGCAGACAGACAGAAGAAGACAGGCAGACAGAAAGACATAGGCTACTTCATGGAGCCTTGAAGTCAAGTCAGGAGAGTATTTCAGCTGAATTCGCAACACATTGCTTCTCTGACAGAGATCTATGCAGCGCTTGGTGCTGGGTAGACTATACAGACATGTACACACATGTTAAAAATAAGCATTTGGTGGTGAACTGACCCAAGGCCCACATGAAAACTGTGTGTTCAGCCCTTCTCGCCACATGCTATGAGATATGAAGAAGTGGTGGCCCGCTACTTCTTCATGAAAAAGATGCGTAAGTACTTTTATTATGAGAACTTTGCACACAACAAGACAGGATATACCAACCGATAAACTCACAGTAGACAGAAACTCAGTGCACCTGGTAAAAACCCAAAATATACAATATATATTCTAAAAATGTACTTGCAATTGAAGAGGGCTAGGGAGTTGAAATAGTTCAATATATAGATGACTTAGATCAAAAAACAAGAAAAAACATGTAAATATATATATAACTTATAACTAATATAAAGATTTACAGTTTGCTAGACAGATTCAGTGACTTCCCCAGACACTACTGTTGTGTCTGGGGAAACACAAGATATTTTCCACCGGTGGTCAATGACATGATGGCTGTGCTATTTTGACTCATACGCCTTCCATTGATGGCAACTGCTTGAGACTTGTCAGAGGCCAAAAGGTCAACATTTGACGTAAAAGACCCCATTGAGACCAAACTCATGTAGCCAGACAATGTCGGCCATGGAAAAAAGTACTGGACAGGACTTGCTTTATCCTACGAGCTCAGACGCGTCAATCAGGGATAAAGCTGGAGACCGCTCAAACCCAAATATGGTTTTCGTGATCAAAATACTAATCCCAGATTTCCCATTTAAATCTGGCGCTTGCGTGATACTTTCTTTTGGAACATGTTCATCTTTTGGAACATGTTCCTCTTCGATAACCGATGAACGCGTTGTATCGCACGGATGACCTTTGTTTTACGTGTTGAACCTGCTCTAGCTAGGCTAATTCCTCAGACCAATTCAGCCCATCACCATAAACCATGGCTGCTGGGCAGATGAGCCTCGACCCTCATATTGTCATAGCTGACTGCACCGTATTGTATTTGTGGAGCAATTCAAATCAAACGACCTGCTACATGGCCTCCGTATGGCTGTTGAACCTATCTGGGGCGCCCTACATGGGGTCCATTGGCCTCTTGTCAGACCCATCGATCCAGCCCTAACCGGTGTTATGATGGATGGTTTCACTGAATGGAGGGCGGCGAGGACAGCAGCACACTTGGGAGCACCATGGGAAGAGGTCGATGTAGTCTGTTGTTGATCTACTGTACTCTGCTCATGTCGGCATGGAGGAATATCTAGTTCACACCCTGATTTTATACAGAGCACAACCTGAACAGGATATTTTTACTATATTTATTGTAAATTATATACTGTGGTATATCGTTTAGTTTTGTCAGGTACAATTGTTACGACTATGTCTATTTGCGGCACTTGGCAAAAGTTCATAGGCTGGTACACTGTGTACTAGAATAGGACTTTTATGTACTTGTATACATGACATAACACCCATGTGGTTCTATATAACAGCGGGTAGAACAAGACCAATATCAAAGGCACTACAAGGTAAAGTGCTACGTAGGCAGCGGCACTGTGTGAATCACAAAGAGCAAACGACATAAACACACATAACGTTTTCAGGTTTTTTTTTAGCTGATCCTGAATCCTGTCCAACTCCCCTGTTTGGCCTCCGCTCACCGGGTGAGGTCAGACAGACTTGTTTGCTGAAGTAAGATATTGACGAAAGTGTGTTAAGCGCAGAGCAGAGGGCCATGTTTGCAGTGGACGATGGGGAAGCGTTGGAGGGAACCGAGTGACATTCCGTACATTTCTAACTAGCTAATTATTAATGGGCCTCTCTCTGGTAAATGGTGCATAAGCACTGATGGTAAGGCTGTGGCCATTAGCACGAGGCTAATGGATTTCTGTCCCAGGCAGGCAGACAGAGGCGGCTATTCCTGGGTTTACAAGGGAACTGAGAGTTAAAGGTGCACTGCACTGTACACTGTACGGCAGCTGAACGGACGAGGCAGAAATGGAATATCGTTGTCATTATTTCATCCGTTTTATTAGTGTATAATCCCATGCAAATAAGAATTGTTGTGTTTTTGTTATCTTAAAACGAGCCCTTTATACATAGGTACGTACACTACGTACATAGGGAGCATGTCCTCCTCCACCAAGCCCGCCATGTTGCACCACCATGTTTCTACAGTAGCCCAGAACAGACAAAGCTTTTAATCCTAATCACCATCTCCACTACTTACTTATAAACGATGACCTACAGTTTGACGGACCAAATAACAAAAGTACATTTATAAATATATCAAGGAACCTCATCACTTGTTGGGGGTGGTAATCAGTTGGTTGCAATCTGCAGCCTAACACTAGATGCGACTACATCCTACAGCACCTTTAAAAAAAACTCACAATTCCCTGTCACTCCTAGGAAACTTTAAACTCCCCTCCACAATAACCGGCCCACAGTTAAGTAGAAAGAGGAGAGGCAGCCAGTAGTAATAGCTCTAGATTAAGCTTATAAAAGACAACCGTACGTGAACGTGAACCTTTCACAAAAGGTCCTCTATCTGAAGCTCCACAACAGAAAAGGCTCCATTGTTTGTCCCAGTAGGGGTTCATGTAGGAGCCACCGCACTGTGATTACAGCGATACAATTTAGAGTGACTCCCACCCAGTACATCAACTCACACCTGAACCACTTTCGCTAAACAGCAGGTGCGTGAGAGAGAGCGCACCAGCCCACACACACACAGTTTAGAAGAATGACCTCAAACATAACTTGTGTATACTATGGAGTCCATTGTAATTATCCTCCGCAGTGAGACACCCATTGCGCTAAAACTGTCCTGAGTCCCACTCTTTCAGTCTTGTTATTATGTGACTACTACTGAATCAAATCGGAGAGGCCAATCACACACTGTTGTAGGCCTCACTCCTCTGTTTTGTGTTCAGCAGGCCACAGGTTGACAAAAAATGAACCGGGTGAGATAAATGCAGCGTGGGTAAACACTGATGCTGATGCCACATTCTTTTGGCATTACCCAAAGTTTCTGTGTAAGTAAGGTTAGCGTTTAGAGTTAGTGAGTGCTGAGTAGAAGAAAATAATCGGTGGGAAACACTTCTTTTGAAATCCCTCCGTCTGGGCCACTATTATCATGATGGGCCGGTCGGCCAGAGGAGACTACATTACAAAGACCCAACAATAAACTGAAAGGCTACCCTATAACACAATTACAGGTAAGTTAAATATAGTGATGAATGCCATTCGCTTGTGTGGCCTTTCAAGTCTCAAGGCCACGAAAATTAAGATACCACATTAAAAAGAAACTGTCAAATTTTGAAAGCAAAGTTGAGACTTCCTGAAAGATTGTTCTTGTATGTACAGGGTGCAATCATTTTGAGTGCCTGTCTTTGGGGATTTCCGAGGAAAGGATTAAGCCAGTCAGACCAGTGGATTGAAATATCACCTCCTTGGAAGGTCGAAAATGTGTGTGGTTCTACATCACAACCATTAAAACTTCCTCACTGACCGTAGAAGGATTCCAGCCTACACCTCTCCCATCGCTGCTTCAAATAAATATGGATATGCTCATATTGACTCATGGATGTAAAGAATATATTCATAACTGGTGGGTCTTCGGCTATTCCTGGAATACTGTGGGTGTTTATACTGTGTAGAGCATGGTCCCATGCAGTAACTTTACAGTTCATAGAATTTTATCAACAAAGTTGATTACAATGTGTAGACTTGCACAGACAGGTTATACAAGGTTCACTTTTGTTCCTGATTTACAATAATAACTGATGATAACAATAGCCAGCTGTGTAAGGAAACTGCTAGTATGGTAAGGATATACAAAGGTATACAGAACTAAATGAAATCCACATTGACAAAAGCTAATTCAACAGATGTGCAGCAGTGTTGTTCAGAATGCTGAGGTTTAAAATCAAAAAAAGGTTCATGTGTCAGATAACCTACCTGCTACTTCTGTTCAGCTCTGTGATCCTAATCCCATGCTGTGTCAAACACTCTCTCTCTCGCTCTCTCTCTCGCTCTCTATATCATGCTCCAGCCAGTGTCACTCAACACAACTTTGTGTGTTGCCATAGAAGTTAAACTGAGAGGGGAGGCGGAGATGGGAGGAGGCTGAACTCTGCAAGCTAATGCAGTCTCATTGTCTTAACCTCCTCCCTTTTTCTGCGGAGCCATAAGGGAGAATGGCCCACCTCACCATAAGGGTTTTAGGTTTGTGTTTCTTGAGCCATGCCAAAAGAGAACCCTTGTCCCAAAGTTTAAAACCACAGAGGTGACCCGCCATGGTTTATTATATGGTTCTATGGTACTATGGTATATGGTACATACAATGGTATTTTCTTATAACTCTACAACTCTATATCTGAACAGTTTCAAGGTACTATTTCACATCCTCTTTATTTTGGACCCGCATGTGACACAATTAATGTGGTGTCTACAACAGTCCAAATAAAGATGACAAACAACAGCATTTACAATGACTCAACCCCTTCCCCTATGTTGACATGGAGCAGCCCACATCCAAGTCAATTTGGAAGGAAAACCCCCACATAGCCCGCCCCCCCCCCCCCCCCCCCCCCCCCCCCATCCACACCCACTCCCCCACTTAACCCTCATTCTACCTTTTTTTGTGTGGACAATTCACACAGAGATTCCTCTTTTTGGTTCCCGGTGCGGTCAAACCCGTTCTCCCGGTTCACAGACAAAGGACCAGGATGTGAGTAGAGTCTCGTCAAGCGGTCAGGCCGGCCCTGCTGTTGACGAGGGACAGACACTGCCCCCCACCGCGCGACTACGACTACCCATGCCACATATAACACATGTGTGTGTTTGTTGAAAGTGAAACGCACAATAGGGTTGAAGGGGGGGGGGGGGGGGGTCGGACTGGTCTAAAGAGAATGACAGAACAGGAAGATGGAGGGGGATGATTGGAGGAGGTGAGTCAACGACGGCAGGGAGAGAATGAGACCAGGACGTGAGGACGATGAGGAGAAGGAAGTGGATAGGTAGGTCTCTGTGTGTGGACTGTCGAGAAAATGAGTTACCCCCCCCACCCCCCTTCCTTCCTTCCTAGGGGCTTGGTCACAGCGCAGGTTCCGATGCCCTATCATTTTACACACAGAAAGAGAGAGAGAGAGAGAGAGAGAGAGAGAGAGAGAGAGAGCGCATTGTTTGCCTCCTCCTTGAGAGAAGAGCTCTCTCTGGTCTCCCTCGGGACGATGTGGGCCCCGGGGGGTTGGGGGGGTTAGGGGGGGGTCGGGGGGGGGGGGGCGGGGGAGTGGATCTGACAAGATGTTTGGCATGCGAGGGGAAGCGAGTGAACGGATGGATTGTGCAGACCCGATGAGAAGTCTTGGTGGAGCTCCAACTAATAAAGTGCCCAGCCCCGCAGATATGCAGAACACCCTGGCAGACAATCAAAGCCATTCCCTTAAAAGTGAATATGGAATGTTTTTTTTTACGGTGCCTCGAAAGCCGCTGACTAGACCACATGAAGTATGAATTATGAATTTGATGAATGAAAGGGCAATAGCCCCCAAATGAAGCAGAGCTTGGTAACACTTTATTATACTTAACGAGTGCACCATCCTTGTCATTACGGGTGAGCCTTTCAGCAATGCTTCAGACCAGTTTCCACAGATGATAGCATTGTTGATGCAAGATTGTTAACTCTCTCTCCTCATTCTCACACAGCGGAGCTAGCTGAGGGACGCACCTGGGGGCACGTTTTGCTGGAGTGTTTGGCAGGTTGAAGGGAAGTGCGGCAGTAAAAGAACAGAGGAAACAGTACAGAAAACGAGCAGGAAGGAAATGTGAGGAAGGATTAATGGACACATAGATGTGATTGGAACTGGAGAGATAGACACAACTCAGGCAACTCATAAAAAAGGCAGGTAGTAAGGGTCTGCTAACAGCCTCATCTACCTGTCTGACTGGAAGGTATGAGGAGACCTTTTTCGACTAGACTCATTTCCTCCTAAGATCCTGCAGTGATCCTCCATAACATGAGGGAAACCAGCTTTGGGAACTATGCAGGCTGAGGGGAAACCTGCCAAATCTTGTCAGCCTCTGCATACATAGCATCAGCAGTGATTAACATAGCTGCTTTGTAACTCAAGAACAAAAGGATTTTGTCCTTTATTTTGCTATACATTACTTTTTTAAGGAAAATGCCTATATATATACAGGCTTTTGTAATCAGTATTGAGTTGGCCCAGTGGATCAGGCTTTGTTCCAAATCACTGTCAGGTTGGATCCCTAGTGGTATAGACAAAAGCTAATGATTAGATCAAATAGCGTAAAACAGCAAGTATGTCAAGAAAGACACAAGGATTTGGACTATAACTGCCAAACAGTTAAAGCCATAGTTCTATCTATACCGGGCTTTTCTAACAGAGTACAGGTCGGTATCTATGGCAGTTGAGGGTGTGGTGATACATTGGGGGAGATAAGCCTATGCAATGAAAAAAAAAAAACATCAAGAAATAAGCACAGCAAGCCTATGAACACACCTCACACCGGACCTTGACCACATCCCAAGGCAAAGGGCGTCCTCAGCTGAGAAGACAGTAGTCCAGCAGCCGCAAGATGCAGAGGAGGGCTATTTCTATCCACCATCGGAGCGAGGGACATTCAGAGACAAAGACCCCGGCGTGGGGTCTTTT
This sequence comes from Micromesistius poutassou, assembly GCF_964030765.1. Lineage (NCBI taxonomy): Eukaryota > Metazoa > Chordata > Actinopteri > Gadiformes > Gadidae > Micromesistius > Micromesistius poutassou. Next base: position 4,026,280 of record NC_140276.1, on the reverse strand, counting down.
TTTAACCCTCCCATGCGATGACCTTTCTTCCGCTGAAGGTCATTGTGGTCCCGGCATTCCTGGCAACTATACAATAGATTTAAAAGAACCATTGGATTCGCATGAATGCATGAAAGTATTGCATAACATCCGTCTGCTTCTACCAGCATTTTATTTTTTAAGTTATGCAAGAAAGGTGTTATTATGATTCAGTTTTAGAAGGCAGGGATTTATGGATCTGTGATTGCATCTGTAGTGCTGAGGCCCCTTGGTCTGGAGACACCTCTTGTGTGCACTCCATGTACAAACACTTCAGCCACACTCAAACCTCACAGGTAGAGAGTGTTGCTACACTCTAAACTATACAATGGCATTAAGACATTTGACCTCCTGTCAGGTAACCAATCTCGTACTATGTTGACGAAGACCAAATACCTCGGCGACAAACTGCTTTTTACTTCTATTTACACGTGTAACCTGGTATTGGCTTCCACTGATTGGCGCGAGGAACAAGAAAGTATTGGCTCGCCAAACAAACTTAAGCTCAGTATGGTATGCATGTTCAAATATAAGGACTGAAAGAGAAACAAACACAAGCCAAACTATTCCTATACTGTTAGGATTTACCACCTACACACACACAGGTGCTGCAAAGAATCTAAACTCAACCATCCAAATGGCGTAACATTAGCTGATATCAAGCCACATTAAACATTATAGCACTTTATCGACTGGTAAAGTTCTACTTGAACTGATACAACTGAAGCTAATCAAATTGGTGCAATGTGAGACTCTCACAGCACAACCAAGCCTCTACTTTGTAATATCTATTTGAGTTGCTCCACATCTGTTATAGTCACGTAGCTTATAAAGAAATTAACATTGACTTACATTGAAGGAAAAAGCAGGCACTAGCCATTCCAATCACAGCAACATGGTGGGTCATAGATTATGTGTGTGGCTGGCTAGATTCACTACTGCAAAGCCTAATGCTGTGGATGGCATGCAGCTCTGTCTGGTCTGGGCTAAAGAGCTTCACATCTTAGGGAGGAACAGTTCCAAACAGTCATTCAGCCAGCCAGCCAGTCTGTCAGACAGTGCAAACCTGGTCCAAGGCCCAAAGTGATTGCCTTAAGCGCGGCCACGCTTTAATCGCTGCGACAGACGGCCCCTCAAGAGAGAGAGGATGAGTCCCAAGCAATTGCCAGGGCATGAGAGCACTGTGTTTAATCCCAGCTGGGCACAACACTTTCCCCTCAGAGCATTCCAGCACACCCCACACTGACCGTCGTCCATAAGCAGTCTATCGGATGAGGAGAGAACAAGCATAGGGTTAACCGGATGAAGGACTGAGAGCAGCTGGTCAGAAAATGTAGGAAGGGAGGATAATGAGGGAGGGAAGACCCAGTGGAAGTGTAAAAGGAGGGGAAAAGGTGATTATCGGCTGATTAGCTGGTTGGCTGGCCTGAGGGTCGGAAAGGTCTGTCCACTAAAACAGGAGCAGCGGAGGACTGTTGTGTGTCTGCTGGGCTGTAGTATTTCTGCCTGGCTGGGCTTTGTACCAAATGACATTCTTTGCACGGGTCAACGAGACCAGTCAAGCCACAACAACCATACTTACTCATAAACGCTAGACAAGCAAGCAATGACATTATTAGGGGGTTTAACAACTTTATGTGTTGTTGTTGTTTTTTTTACAAGAAGCCATGCAGAGCATTAGATAAGCAAGCACAACGGTATCTTGTCCGACGGGAGGGTTGTTGATGTTGAAACGCACTCCTCATCGACGTGATTACGAAAAAGGAGGGAGAGAACATTTCACTCTGCATCTCTTCTTTCATTTTTTTTTTTGCTCTGCCGGGCTAAGCAGCCGGCCGGCAGACATCCAACGGTCAGCAGAATCCCTGTTACATCAGCTGCCAACGTTTTTAAGAACACACTGTCTCTCTTTCTCGCTCTCTCTCTCTCTCTCTCTCTCTCTCTCTCTCTCTCTCTCTCTCTCTCTCTCTCTCTCTCTCTCTCTCTCTCTCTCACACACACACTATAAACAAATGCGTTCACACACCCACACCCACACCCACGGAGGATGGTGTCAACCTCCTGGGAACCCAAACAGCTGAATGTAGAGATCTGGTCAGCTGTTTGACTGAAGAAAGAAAAGAGATGCCCCCCCCCCCCCCCCTTGAGTTACGGGGTCTCCTTAAGTTACAGGGGCCAGTTTGCCCCGCAGGACCGGTGATAAGGACTGATCTTAAAAGCTCACCTCGTATCTAGTCTACGATCTGTCTTTTATTTTTCTTTAACTGACAGAGATAACAATTAATATCATGTTCTCTAAGGATCGAGGACCCAGACTGAAAGACACATCTTTGTGGGTAGAGGATAACCAAAACGCAACGTTTTATCGTTGGCAATTATGATGGTAGCTGTAGACATTCTCATTGAGACAGTTTCTGAAAGTCCACTGACTCCACTGTGATGTAAGAGCAGTATTTGACCCAGCTTTTGGAATTTAGTTTTTTTTAGGATGGGTTTACAGTTCAAAGCCATTCCAAAGATACAAAACTGTACCATAAATCATGTCCGCACACTATCAGTCTGCCTTTTTGTTTGTTTGAAGAGAGTTTAGAACACTTGTTAAACTTCAGCCCGCTCCTTCCCAGGACTAAAGAAGCACGCAACCAGAGCTTGACCATCCTCTGGTGAATGCACCGTGATTGGGCAGAGGTCAGAGGTCACCTGTGGCCTCTGGTCTCCACGACAACAGCCTTGCAATCTTTAAGACTGACCGACTCCCTCCCCCGCCACTCAAACACTCTTTCATACGCCCTCTCTCACACACAGAGCGACACACGCACACACACACACACACACACACACACACACACACACACACGCAAACACACACACACACACACACACACACACACACACACACACACACACACACACACACACACACACACACACACACCCTTTTGTCCCCAAACTCCAGGGCATCAAAAGAGACGTTCTTCCACCCAAACATTTACAACAAGCCAAACACATTACTATCCACGGCAGTCCCCTTGTTTTACCCCTCGCCAAGGGACCACCATAGATGACAAGACAGATTGTGCTTCTCCTCTCGATCTGTCACCTTTACAGACACTTAGAAATGGCAAATAAGTAACATGAGATAAACAGACTATTGCCTATTTGCAATTCAGTTGCACAAGTTGAAGAAACATGTAGAAAGACCGAGCAACCATCATGAGCAATGCAGCAACAACGTTGTCAATTGAACCTGCGGATAGATGCATGCATTAAGCTATAACAGTAGTATAAGCATGTTAATGAGCCCTTGGTTAACGCAGAACTCTTAACCCTCTTATCCCAAAATGATTGCAAAATCGGCGCTCACCATATTTCGGACGTCGGTCATTCCTTGAATCTCGTTAAAATGATTCCAGTGCGGAGTTTGACTCGTTATAAGTGTATAGGCCTATGAGTTTGAATTATGGTCTGTATATATGGATCCGAAGATAGGTTGATCTACGTATATGAGCAGGACGGTCCGCTGGGTCTGCTGTTTAGAGAGAGGAGCAGACAGAGTGCTGGGACGGACTGTTTCCCTCCGGCAGATTTGAATAGTAGAGGGGCAAGCAAGGAGAACACTGTTGGTGAACATGTGCTGCTCGTCCCCCCTGTGGAAGTACAGGCAAACCTGAGCCTCCACTGGGTTGCAGCGCCCTCTAGTGTCCTTATCAAAAAAGTGAGGATTTTGAGACAAAATTGGAGTTAACGAATACATAAATAAGAAATACCAGGAAAAAAAACACAAGAAGCATGTTTTGTAGAAAATAGTTTAACACACCACACATACATGTGCTACAATAATGGTTTGCATTCAATGGTCCACTTTGCTTTTTTCAAGCTAAAAATGTATCAGAGCATACTTGTTGCTATATAATAAATGTATCTCTTTAGGTGAATATAGCCAGTGCAGTTTACTATAAAATCTCACTTTTATCTCACTCTCCTCCCCTCCCTCTCTTTTTCTCTCCATTCCTATCGGCCGTCCTTTGCGTCCAGCATACATCACTGGGGTTTCTTCTTGAGTTTAGCTTTGGCCGCCACTTGAACCGTGGTGGAGGTGGACTTGGCCCCCTGCAGGTTCTCCGCCGTACAGGTGTACGTCCCGTGGTCCACCTCCCTCACCTCGTCCACCAGCAGCACGGACTGGATCTTCTGCCTGGCGCCTGGACCCCCTGCAACGGGGGCCCTGATCTCCTGGGTGTACAACGGCCTGCCGATCTGCCAAAACATCACAAGGAACCGGGGTCAGGAGATACAAGCACGGATCATGGATCCAAGACAACTTGTGATGTTCTGAAGTTGTGTAGCACAGCCCACCATGACTCAAAAAAAAAAGGGTTTGCTGTAGTAGACTATTAAACAGCTTCATCCTCATCCTCATCCTCATCTTCAAAACTGCTTGTCTTATCCGGGTCGTGGGGGCAGCAGCTCTAGCAGAGGGCCCCAGACTATCCTTTCCCGGGCCACATCTTCACGTGGAGATTAATTTGTTTTTTTAAGTAGGTGTAGTCGTTAAAAAATACACCCCCGGAAAAGTGGTAGTGATTTGAATGTATTTCTGGGGTCTTCTATGTCTGACCTGCTGCCCGGGGTACTCCCAGGTGAAGTCTATGTCCACCTCGGCCTCCCCCACCACAGTGCAGCTGACCCTCAGGTTGTCCCCCGCTGTCAGGGAGCTGCTCGAGGCCTCGATCGCAGGGGCCGGGACCGCCATGGGGTCTGGGGAGGGAAGAGATACGGGGTTAGGGTTAGGGTTTACGTTCTAGGGTTAGGTTTGTTAGGGTAAGGGTTGAGGGTGAGCGTTTTGGTATTGTTTTTTTTGGGTTAGGACCGACTGATTAAACACATTATCACAGCATCTTAGCATTATCACATCCAAGGATGGGGCCCACAGTCCCTGGATGGGGTCTAAAATCCCTGGATGTGTGTGTGTGTCAGTGCTTATGGGTTCTAAGGGTGTTTGGCTCCCAGTCAAATAGGTTCTGGGTTCAAACAACAATGTCTGAAGTCTACCTCTTTATAAGTACAATGCCTTGGCCTTTACTCATTAATGACATGAATGTCTGTACATTTGTATTTATGTAATAATATTAATATTTTTACAATATAAATAGAACATAAATTAAACAATAACATGAAAATGACATGCAGGTGTTAATAATCAGTTTAAGTTGCTGTGCATGAATTGGTCTGGCAAATTAAATAGATACATAAAATAAACAATATGTTGCATGCATCACAGTCACTAGTTCTATAACGAAACTTTCTGACGTTCACGGTGGTGTGGTGGGTGGAGGAACTCACAATTGACGTAGATAAGCATGTACTTGGTGGAGGCCTGCCTGAGGTTCCCCAGGCTGGCCACGCAGTACAGAGAGCCGGCGTGGTGGGGCCGCGGCCGGTGGATGGTGAAGCCCCCCCGGGTGCTGAAGGTGATCTCCGCCCCGTCCACCGGCACCTCGCCCGGGGGGAACTCCCGGTGCAGGGACACCGCGGCCCCGGGGGACGTCACCTGGCAGGGCAGCCGCGTGGGCCAGTTGGTGCGCAGCTGGATCACCTCGTAGTAGTTGGACGACGGCACAAACAGCTCCTGTGGATCTGGGGAAGAATACAAAAAAATAATATATAATAATAATAATAATAATAATAATAATAATAATATAATATAATAAAAATATATAATAATCTTTATTGAAATAGCATGTTTTTAAAGGTCCCATGACATGCCACCAGGTGTGGTGTGATTCGTGGTGTGATGTGTGACAGGTCATAGTTGGGCAACGTTTGCTACAGTCCACTGAGTAGGCTGGTAGACTGATCTGTCCGGTACACATCTAGGGGGACACGCCCACTTTTTTGGCAGATTTCCAAAACGGCTTGTAACGGCTAATCACACCACACCTGGTGGCATGTCACGGGACCTAAATTACAAAATTTTTGGGAAGAGGCACGATCATGATTTATATCATGGACAGTTCGATATATAAAACGAGGTACAAAAAATAGATAAATATGAATAAAAAAGGAAATAAAATTGAATAGAAATTAAATTAATATGAATGAATGAATATCCTCCCCTTGCCCCAACCCCACCTTTTCCCTGGGTGTCCTCGTTAGTTGATTACCCTCCACCTGTGCTCATTACTGATTAGGTTCACCTGTTCTCGTGTCATTTGAGGTCCGCCCATTTCTGCCGCACGTTGTCAGCTTGTTTCGGATCTATATTTTGTGTCTTTATGTTCTCCTCAAACCCTGTTATTCGATGAAGCGTTGGTCAATGAAGTGAATTTTATACGCTTGAATTTAATCCTTGGCACAATTGAACGATGGTGTGATGTTAGCCCCCCAAAAAAGGCCCCCGGTAAAGACCGAAAAGCTGTGTATCTGTTTTGTCGTATACCAGCGAAGAAGACGAAGACTTTGACAGCCTTGCTGTACTCCTTCCTACAGTCGGTGTCCTCGCAGTACATGGGGTAGCAGGTGTACTCCCCTGTATCAGCCCCCGTGCTGTTGACCAGAGACAGCGTCCCGTATCTCTGGTGTTGGACCGTACTGTGGAACCACAACAAAACACAACCATCAGGCCCCACCTGCTGAGTCTTCCAGGAGACTATGGCAGCTGAGTCATCCATCGGTTGACATTCAGGTACATCTTATCTAATCTTTAGAGACCCATCATCTTTAAATCTTATCCAGATTTAAAGTTTATTACTGGTTACACATAGATAAAGTCGAGATGAGTTTACTTAAGAAGATTATCGGAAACATGGATATTCAACTCCTTTAAACTATAAGTGCAGATGTATAATTAAAGCCAAATGGCTAAATGGTCAGTGACAGTAATGAGGTACCTGAGCCTCCCCTCATTATCCTCCTCCAAGTAGGGGGGTACACTCCACTGGACAGGCGTGCCTTTACACCTGAGCTCCAGAGCATCTCCGGCCCGCACAGTGAGGGTGTCCCCCACCCGCTGGAACCTGCCCTTCTTCAGCACCTGAAGCGGGTCGTGACACAACCTCCAAATAAGAGTCAAAATAAGCAGGAAAAGTGTGTGGGTTGCGGTGTGACACGTGTTGTGTTTATGGAAACATTTTAATTATAATGACGTCCATAAATAATTGTTAATGGACTTTAACATTTGTAATAAGCACCCATAAATAATTTGATAAGATAACACCTTTATAATTCCTGGAGGGTAATTCAGGTGTCATAGTAGCGAAGGAACAGTCCAATTCAAACAAGAGAAGATCAAATAAAAATAAAGCAGGAAATCTGCAGTAAAACCAAACAAATAATACAAGGGAATACCTGCAATATGATGACTATGATGTACAAAATAAATCAAATGTAATAAAAACTGTGAAATAAAACAATAACATTATGATGTTGTGTTGCATTGGGTACAAACCTAACACAGAGGTGAACTTCATACCTGTGTTAGTAGGGTCTGAGCTTTGACCTTAGCTTTAGCCAAGGCGGCCCTCGGCCCCTTCTTTGTCTCCTTCCCTAGCTTAGCTTCAAGGGCCTTGGGCTTCTTCACTGAGGTCGTCTTTGGTTCTTCGCCATCTCCTTGACAGTGTCCTATACGGTAATGTATGTACATCCTCATTGTTAATAATGCACCCAGGCCAAATGCAGCCAATGGAAGCTTGGTTTACTCCTGTTAATCATCCTGAATTAGTCTTTTGTTTCACTTCATAATTCACCAAAATAAATTCAAAGTGGGATGGAATTGAGGGTTGGAACCTGGACACCTTCCAAAATAACATTAACATTATTGTAGAAAAAATGAAAATATAATATACTGTACTTACACCTAGCTAAAGTACATAGTTAAAGTAAAACCTGCAATCTAAGTTACCTGCCAGGCTTGAATGTAAGCCTGAGTTTAACATCTCCTACTGTTATGTAATCGCAGGAATGCATGTTGCGTGCGTGCATCATGCTGGTAGGTAACAACCTACTTACCAAACTCCAGGATCAGAGCACAAATCCAGAGAGAGCACAACACCAACCTCCATATCGGCATAAGCATGACCAATGAATTCTAATTATTACTAACAAAGCAGCCTACGGATTATCAGGTTCACTCAGTTCAACCCAGTTTATCAGAAGGACACAGAGCAGGAGTGAAGAGACGGGGGAAGGAGAGAGGCAGAGAATGCGGGGATCAAGTGAGAGAGCGGGAGCGCTAGCAAAGTGAGTGGTCAGCTGTTTATCGGAATTACACAAATTCCTCCTCCTGAAAGTGGCGTTAGTACCCCAAATTCCTCCAGATGGGCTCAATGGAGCCTTTCAAGCCGCTTTGGACCAATGAGTGCCTCAGGATCAGAGGCCCCTCCGTCTGGAATGGCGGGACCTGTTTGCTTAGCTGTTGCACTGGAAGTGAGGTGGCAGCGTGGCTCTCTCTAGTCTCTCTAACAGTTTACACCTGACAACTAACAGCTATTCAAGTAGTCTTCAAGTATTTGCAGTCTTTTCAGTAAATATCTTTATCGACACAATTGCTTGGAACCAGGCCGAGGCCATTCGATGCAGCATAAGGTGTATCTTCTAGGTAACCGTGGCTTCTGTTAATTATTTTACATTGCCTTTGCATTGATGAGCCATTGATGAGCCTTACAGTATAACCTATAGGCCGGGTTGTGGAACTTAACCCATGTTATGTACATTCCACAAAATGAAAATCATTAACATACCACCTCAAAGTCCCCGTCCCCCCCTTTCCTGTTGACAATAAAAAATATTTCACAACGTAGTATCCTATGTCAAAATATGACCATAAAGCACATCATAAAACTATTAAAATGTTTTTCAAAAAATGTGCACGTGTAGGTGGATAGATAATTGGCAAACTGATAACATCATCACTTCTTTTCAGATCAACATAATAATGAACAATGCTAATTAGATAAAGGCCCAGTGAATGTTGCTGGTGATCATTTTGGTCATATTTCTTCCTGATTGAAGCTAAGATTATTACCACGACCTTGAAAGCTTGTGTGAATGGGTCTATTGTTCCTTGTTGAGCAGTATCGTGTGTCTTTGCCATCGATTATGAACAGAGCTCTTACAAAGACATTACCAACAGAGTAAGATGTTTTAATGAAGGAAAAGGCATTTTAGAGCATGTCCTTCAGATTTTTCTTCTTTTTTATATTGTAAAAGATTTACAATGTGTGAATAAGGAATTATGTACGCGTACATATTTACAGAATATGCATGTATTAAAAATAGATTAATTAAAATAATGTTATGATTCCTCAAAAGCTACTCCATATTTAAATGAGGGGTATTTGTATCTTTGTAAGCATAAATAAACATCTTCTTGTGCTCTGAATTATGTATTGTAAAAAAGTTTAAAGATGTAAACATTTATGACCCTTTATAAAAACACACTCAAGCCATATTTTATATTGTACAGTTTTATGTTTTCTCATGAAAAAAACATCCCATCACATTAAATTTCTTCACTTTACAACTTCTTTTACATAGTTCAAATGTTTTTAGTCAGATGGCTTTCTATTGCCTATACCACAGGAAGGCCACATTAAAATATATACAGTATATACAGGCACAAACTATATTACCATGTAATACAGTCACACAATCAAATGGATGGGACCCTAAGTCAGGGGTCGTAGAACACAGTACAATCCTACTGACTGACAACAGTCTCAGCATTAGACACATGCGGTAACAAATATCACACCCTTCACCCTGGCTCAGAGCTTAGCTTCCCTGAGGATATCTTCGTCTATTTCTCTGCTCACGGTGGCGATGTTGTTTGTGTTGGTCTGGAGACGCTGCTTCTGAACACTGTGTCGGACTCCGTAGCCAAAATAGATGATGAACCCTGGAGGGAGAGGCAGAGGCAGAGGCAGAGAGAGTGCGAGAGCGAGAGAGTCAGAACAACTCACTCATCCCAAACGTGCCCTCCAAGTACGCCTCCGAACATAGTGTGATAAACTACTCTTACCCACTAACATCCAGATACCATATCGGAGCCAGGTGTCTCCTCCAAGCTGCACCATCAGGTAGACGTTGATGAACAGACTCAAAACAGGCAGCACCGGAATAAATGGCACCTAATCGACAGGGGCAGTGGGGAACAAATGTTAAGCCTCCTCAGTTCACCATTTAACCTCGGCCTCGTTTCCTCCAAGTCTCAACACTGGTAATGTTGCCTCACCATGAAAGAGGCCCTGGTAGGGTTCTGTGGTTGTATCCAGATGACCCCCACTGTGATCACCAGCGCAGCGACTAGTATGGAGACACACACCAGACTCCACACGTGTTGATTCGTCAGAGCGCTCATGGCTTGGGCAAGGATCACACAGAGCCCAATCACACACGCAACTGGAGAGAGAGAGCGAGAGCATCCACGGAGGATTAAAACACGAATGCACCCCTGGGTGAGAAGAAGCCAGAGATGTGTAGCGTGAGTCACGTCTGGTGGACTTACTAGAAAACACCACTAACATGGTAACTCTGTTTGAGGTTTTGGGGTTGGGATAGGAGGGAGTCTTTATGCATCCACATTTGGTCGACGTTTCAAACATTAATTCTTCTGAGGCATCGGACTGGCCTTCCTGGTATCTTCAGGGTTTGAAATGGCAAGAAGAAGACGTGTTTAGATACAATCGAAAAGCCGAACTATACCGGGACAGTGGGAACAGGGCCGGGCATACCTGAGTATTAGAATGCATATAGCCACAAGGGTGTACGCAAACAGGGTTCCAATGGACATCATATCCACCAGGGCCTTCAGGTCAAACAGCATCGCCATGAAGGCTGGACGGAAGACGGAAGGAACAAAAGCGTTACAACAAAAGAACCAGATACTCAGCTTTGAGCCACCATCTTTCAGGGAACTGATGGTGGTACCTGCCACGACTCCAGAAGCCAGTGTGGCCACAACGGGACTCCCCCTGCTGCTGACCTTGCTCAGGGATTTGAAGAGCAGGCCATCTCGGGCCATTGCGAAGAGCACCCGGGGCATTGGGAACATGGATCCCAGCAGACTGCGGAGAGGGACACACAGAAATCCTGGTTAAAACAAATGCCATCTTACCTAATAGGGGAGAGGGACACAGAAACTATGTTTAAGAATCTCAATACAAGCATGTCCACCATGTTTAGCTCTCGTAACTTAACGGCATAAGATGAAAACTATCATAAAAAACCTTTTTATGAATACATAATCATAACCTCATCTGTTATTAATAATTCAAATCATATGATTATTACTTTAAACATAAGTTTACATTTCCAATGCAAGAAACCGTGCTTCACGTGTAACAAACGAATATGAGATGACATGGACACACAGGCGTAACCTCCACTTTCTCCTGGTACCTTCTCACCTGGTAGACAGGGCGCAGAGCGAACCAACAGCCACTACATATTTGGCAGGACCCCAGTGAATGTACTCGAAAGCCACCGGTAGCGGGCTTTGGAGATCGAGCAGGTAGTAGGGCATCATGAGCGTGAGCGAAGCCGACACGGCAAAGTAAGCCAGGAAGCAGATCAGCAGTGACGCTACGATGCCAATCGGGATGGACTTCTGAGGGTTTTTTACCTCCTCACCTGAGAGGAAACAAAGATACACAGATGAAATTTCATGAGAGGGTTGTGAGACGTTTTCTAGTTCACAAAAGATGAATCCACGTTAGCTAATTAGACAATCAGACCATAGGTACAAGGTAGCGGTTTTGCCCAGAGATGGTTTCAACACCCTCTACTTAAAGCAGGACACTAAACTGCTGTTGCTTTCATTTTAATATCTGTCTAAATTTGAGCTTAAAGGTTACAGGTTGTTCTTTTATTTAAATATAGCTGACGGTTATGTTGTTTTACCCTGGTAAGGAAAGTCTATCATTTACTACAAGTTAATAATGTACTACAAAATAGTCATTGGACACATGTTTAGGCGCACCATTATCAAGATCTGCCTAAACACATAATGAACTCGAGCAAAACCCCAACAGATGAAGTAAAGTTGCTTGGCTACTCTAAAGTTAAAGATATTCTCATACTTGTGGTTGCGATACAATCGAATCCAACGAAAGCGTAGAAACAAGTGGCAGCTCCGGCCAGTGTTCCTTCAAAACCATAAGGGAAGAAACCCCCAACTCCAAATTCACTTGTAAGGTTGGCAGTGGGGGTAAGGTTTCTGTAAAAGAGTGAAGAGCATGTTAGATAACACGTTATCTACAATAGCCAGGTCATTTAAGGTAGAAAACATACAGAGATCAGAAGGACCTCCCCACTTGTAGGACTGTATGATTATTATTAATATTACTATTATTAAAAATGTAGACATTACGAGGATATGTCCGATGTGTTCAGCAGGGTATCGATCGTGATGTGCCAGTTGGCGATATCTCCCTTAATGCAGCCGGCGATCACCACGAACAGCAGTACCACAATGTTGACGGCTGTGAAGACCTTGTTAATCGTTGTTGACTCCTTCACTCCAAACGACAGAAGGCCTTCACAGGGAAAACATAAGGGAAGGGGCCATATAGATCAGGGTCTCTTTCTTAATTAATGTAAGTAGTAACTTAAATTGTCATGCTGTTGGTAGGAGGGATCCCTCTGCTGTGTTACTTCTCAAGGTTTCTTCCCTTTGGGTTTATGGATTTTTCACTTCGAGCCTAGGGTAAGGGGGTGTCCTCGCGTGAAGCCCCTTTGAGACTGTGTCTGCATCAAGGGCTACACAAATAGAATAGACTTGAGTGTGTGTCAGTACCTGCCAATAGCAAAATAAGACCAGCGGCAAAGAAGTCTGGGTAAGGGGCCAGGCCAGGTGCGTTCATGGAGGTGTGTTTTCCAAAAAAGTCTGCCATGACACCTCCTATGAGTTCATCAAAGGTTCCACTCCATGCCCGAGCAACGCTTGATGTCCCTGGGGAGATAGGATGAAAAGGATGCAATAAAGAAATTAGCCTGACTCACCATACTGAGTACAGCCATAAATAAACACTTATTATAGAGATAATAATTGCTGGTAAAGGTTTTGTCCCTGAGACCATGAAGATTTTATGGCTTTTGTAATATGAAAGCATTGTACCATGCTTCAAATGCGATACCGGTGCGATACATAGAGTTTAACAAATGGTGGCACAGGACTTTTGGTCTCTGTGTGTTTTCCCTCAAAACTATTTTTCTTCCGATATCAGCATCTTCAGCAGGTGAAAGGTTACAGGATGTAGTAGTCTGGTGTTGATGGTTGATCATTAAGAGAGTGAAAGAGTTTTTTCTGAAATAGATGATGACCGTGGTGGTAGCTGGAAGATCTCACAGAGTTTATAGACCATACTACTTTTCTATTCTCAGAGATGAAGCAATGCACAAAACCATCTCCCACAAGGTGAACATTGAAACTATAGGCAAACAAAATAGTTATCACCACAAATAATAACTAACAATAGCTGACAAAGAATCAATTCTCAAGTTGATCCTGCTTTGCCATAGTTCCCTCCCTTTGAGACCCAACACTCTTCGGATCATTCTTGCCTATGACGTAGGAGAGCAGCAGATTCCATCCGGTGATGAAGGCCAGGAGCTCCCCGATGGTGACGTAGCTGTACAGGTAGGCTGAGCCTGTTTTGGGAACCCTGGCTCCGAACTCAGCGTAGCACAACCCGGCGAAGACGGACGCCACGGCAGCGATGAAGAAGGAGATGATGATGCTGGGTCCGGCCGTGGCTCTGGCCACCTCACCGGAGAGGACGTATACGCCGGCCCCCAGTGTGCTGCCCACCCCCAGGGCCACCAGGTCCAGCGTGGTCAGGCATCGGACAAACGTGGACTCCTCTCCCTCGGGCTCCAGGGGCTTCCGCCGGGACAGGCTGACTATGAAGGACTTAATCCCACTGTGCGACATGCTTCCTCTTGGGTCCAGGTAACAGGAGCCTGCGTTCCAATGGTCCAGTTGAAAACGGAGCGTGAGGTGGGAGGGCCGCGTTGGTCTGAATAAGTGAGGGGGAAGGAGAAGGAGGAAGATTCGAGGAGCATGAGTGAATAATTGTCAGGTCTGGCCCGAGCATAATTTTTTTTTTTTGTTGTGATTTTCGTTTAAATCATAATAATAAAATCTGTAGCCTTACATGAATACATTTTTAACTTCCACATGTATTCATTGAGAATAACCCAACCAAAAAACAACAACAACAACAACTACAAAATGATTTTTTTTGTTTGACATAACATTAGCGACAACAAAGATTAAACCACACACAGACCCACAGGATGTATTTATGGTCCCTTATATCAGTGCTTTTGTCCTGCTTGTCTAATACTTCTAACAAAAACAAAACCGATAACCTTGAATGCTTTACATGATCCCAACCCTAAGTCCACCGTGGGTTTCAAACACAATCAGAAACAAAGATTAGAGAGGGACAGAAAAATTCCGATATGAACAAACTGTCTTACCTTTTCTGGTTCACCCGCTGACACAGAGGTGCACTTGGGAGAGGCAATTGATAGCGTATGTTATTCAGCTAATTCACATTATTCTTTTATACAAGTCCTATTTATCACCCTTCTGATACGATAGTGCTGATGCGTGTCGTTTTCGAGGACGCCCATGATCTGGCAGAAACGCCCTGCTCTCTGCATGCCCCATCCCTCATAGTCCAACATGGCTAATTATTGCCTCTGTGAAAAAGCAACTTTCTACAGCTTTCAGAATACATCAGTCTCACATGCATTAAAGAAGATGGGCCCACCTCACATGGGCTGAGGCCTGTGGTTCTTGGTTCTAATGAGGTTGATCTCTGATGATGAGCATGAGCATGTCGAAATGCTTTAATAAGGTGTAGGCAGTGGCTCTGGTTATCTTTCTATAATCAAAGGGATTCTTTTTTTTTCATAATTATTAAGATGGATGATATGAAGTCATGGTAATAAGGATGCGCTGTTTCTATTCTCCCCAAACAACTGTTGCTCAAAGCAGTAATTACAGCTGTGGAGACCTGTTACCAGTCCCAGACTATTAGGTGCACCCCCCCCGACAAGGCCCCTGCGAGTTAATGAATCCAGGAGGACAAAGCTGCCTTCACATGCACACAATCACATGCATGCATACTTTTAGTGAGGAAGCCCCCGCTTTCCCCCCTGCCCCCCTGCCCCCCTGCCTCTCAGCTTCCCATCAGGTGATCTGAGCTGACCTAATCCCTCCTGGCATTCCCCTCAGCAGGTTACCCCCTTACAGAGGTAACCTGCTTAGAGAGTAGGGACGGAGCACCTTTGACCAGAGTTATGTCTTTACCGCTAACTTATCTCTCTGATGGATCTTCCGGAGATACAGCCCACGTGGGTATAGAGTGGGTGAGTCATGATGACCTGCATCCACTGCACGTGCACCATGGGTTTATCACCTTTTAACTAGAGAATAATACATGCATAGGACGATAAGCTCCACAATAAACCTCAGGTAATAAGCCTGCAGCCAGAAACCAGGCTGTGCAGGCCCCCCTCCCCCCCGCTACCAAAACACACACACACACACACACACACACACACACACACACACACACACACACACACACACACACACACACACACACACTCAATTATTATTAGTCGAATATTAGCGAGCCTTCATAATGAGTTGGCTCTTTCTGATGTTCTACAATGAAGTATGACAGGGATCCAGCTCAGACATTAACAGCGATGCTTTCTCCATGGCTGGAGTACTTGTTGAGGAGTGCAACAAGCCGTGGTATCATTTACCATGGGTGGTTTAGTTTGTTTAACTATTGGCTACATGAGTCGCCATCAGGGATATGGAATATACAAGCTTCTTCTTTCTGCTTTCCAGTCATATGGGTGAGTAATTAATATTGTCGGGGTAGGATGTCCCTTTTAAATGAAAAATAATACTTCTACTAATAAATCTTTGAAAAAGATAGAATAAATCTTAATCAGCAAACAAACCACAGCAACAAACAACAACAAAAAGCCGGAGGATACCCAAGGAATAGGGTTGAGCCAGATGTCAACTTTCAAAGCAAAGTCATTTCATACACTGCAATGTAAATATGATTTACCCTACCAGGCTGTGTTGCCAGAAGAAAGTGAGAGTTGAAAAATATCCGCTCTGTATATTGTGATGGGGAAAACATGAATTTTACAGCGATATATACAAGGCTGGCCTCTGCGACACACCCCCTCAAATTAGTTACAAAGTCGCCTTTCTTGGCCTGGTCTGGATCATAATGTGGTCATTATGGCCAGGGCACAGGGTGTGAGAATAGTGCAAATCTTGTTTACAATGTGAAAAAATGCTTTTGTAGACCAAGTGAGTGTTTGACCCTGATTGCAATTTTGCTTTTGTAATTAATGAATGTGTTTAGTTTGGGGGTGTTATAATGCATATTGTTGACGGTGTTGTTTTTACTTTTGCTGGGCTGTAATTATTACATTAATAATTTGTATCACATTTAAATAAATAATAAAGTAAAGTAAAAAGTAATCCTAACTAAAATTATTAGTTTCATGATTATATTTATATTGTATGGTTACTTAGAAAAAAAATAATAGAAAACTAAATTAAAGAGCAAATTAACCCCAAAAAATGTGAAGGCAGGAGGCGGGGTTTGTGTGGACGAGCGGAGTGCTGTCTGGACAGTGGTTGTCTGGGCAGTGGTTGTCTGAGAAAGCTGAGCTTCCCAGATACTTGTAGTATAACGCTACAGTGTTGTTGTTTTTAAATCTCTTTAAGCTCTTTAAGAGAGTTCCAGCTGAAACTGTGGGCTCACTGGCTCTATAAGAGAGTTCCAGCTTAAACAGTGGGCTCACTGGCTCTATAAGAGAGTTCCAGCTTAAACTGTGGGCTCACTGGCACTGAAATAGAGTTCCAGCTGAAACTGTGGGCTCACTGGCCCTTTGAGAGAGTTCCAGCTGAAACTGTGGGCTCACTGGCCCTTTGAGAGAGTTCCAGCTGAAACAGTGGGCTCACTGGCTCTTTAAGAGAGTTCCAGCTGAAACTGTGGGCTCACTGGCTCTTTAAACTACATTTGTTGCTGCCTACGGAGCGAACTAGTGACATTTTCTTCTCAAACGTGCATGTAATGCAAATAAGTTAATACTTTAATTTACATGTTATTAATAATAACATGTACCCGTGGCAATATACATTCTTGATTTAAGATTATTCACTGACACTATTATATATTGTCACTGTTGTGAATATTTGTGTCTTTTCCATCATATTTTTCTTACATATCCTGTTTGTTTGTCCTCTACCATGCCTGCTAGCTTTCAGGAATTGTTCCGCGGGGATAAATACCTACTTTATTTTTATTTTTTTATTTTAATATAAGGTACACTGCATTTCAGACCACAAGAGGTCAGCATAGTACAGTTCAACATCACTCCCCTACTTAAATCTAATATGTAACACACCATTAAAGTCGCACCGACGCACAACGTCGTGTTGTTGTGATGAGAAGGCTGGGGTCGAGAGGAGGTGAGCGTCTCGACCTCCATATGTGGTGCTTCGCTGCGGCTGGAGGGCTGGACAACATGCAAGCCATACTTCTGCAAAGTGTAGCAGGCTGGTGTGATCTCTCAAGACGTCAAGCTTGAATGTTCACTTCATGTGAACTGTTCACCTTTCCATGCCATAGCCTTAGAGTAGGCCTATAGCAGGGTTATTTCCTTGCGTTTTCAGACCCACTGTTGGTTTTTCCCTCTTCAGCCCCCACCGCTTTTACGGTGGTCTGGAATTCCGCATGCTCTTACTGGAACACGCGTCCAGGCCGGGACAGAAATAGACTCTGGCCCACAAGTATGTTACCCCTGGTATCCGACTTCCACTCTCTCTTTCATGTGAACATGTTATAGACCACTGGCCACGGGACGGGGAACATGTTATAGACCTAGGGCACGTGTTATGTAATCAATAATTAAACATCTCTATTAGGTAAAATTACAAAGTTCATATATAATACAAATTATATATTCTTATAGTATAGTGTGTCAAATATGAATAAATACATTCTATTAATCATGGTAGGATATTATCGGGATATTATCCGGTTTATAGGCCTAATCGAGCCATAAGTGGGACAAACAGTGTCGAATTGCATCATGCTGCCGCGTAAAAACTGACATTGTGGTCATTGCTCCGCAGGCTGTCAGCAGAAGTTTGCCCCCGGAATCAAAACCCAGAAACTAAATGCATAAAACATTAACATCCGTCCATCCCAAATAAAACGTGCATCCACTAGGCCCCCTTTTTGAATATCTGATTATTGAACAATAATAACTTTTAATTCTGAAAGTAATAATTATTTGCCATCATCCTTGGCTTTGGCTGACAGTGATTGCTGTGAGAGGTCCGCAGCAGGCTGGTTGCGTCACAGCTGACTGCAGGACTGCTATGCAGGGAGAGAGCTTGGTGGCTAAAGAGAGAGACTGAGAGACACTGCTGTGGGTGAGTGGAGACGGAGACCAGCACCGTTACAGCAGACGACAGCACAATTTGCCATTTTATAAACAAGGTAAGATGTCCAGCTCGTTGTGGTGGTTCTTGTTTGTGAATGACTTCAGTGAATTAATTGTATATGTTTTATAGCCTACTAAAGCCAGTAGACTACCGTTAGCAGCAGACATTCATGAGCGAATGTCCTAATCAACATTTAAACAAATAGTTATTTGGGCTATAGTTATAGATGTAACGCATGGATCTTTTTTTTTTTTTTTTTAAGAAAGGTTAATCCTGAAGTCGGTAGCATTAATAGTTGATATCTGAAGATTCCAAATGAAACCTACGTTTCAATTTCACTTTAGCCTATGCTATAGCCATGTGCTATAGCTGCTATACCGTATTAAGGTAATAGTAATAATAATTTCCAAAATATAATAATATGAGTAGTGGTGGGTAAAAAATACATAGGCATCACAAAATCGGACCAAAGTTTGCAGCTCTTAGAAAGTGCCAGCTGAATGGGTGTGGCCCATTCATACACCACAGGACAGAGCCTTAAATATGTCAAATTGTTACACATTCAAACTGCTATACCTTAAACACTTATTTTACTTCACTATTTTCATAAAATATGTAAGCAGATAGGATTTTCTTCAAGTCATTGTAATTTTACTTCACAGAAACTTCAGTAGAAATAGAAACAGTTAGAACATGTTGAGATTGTGTATTGTGAGATTGTAGAACATGTGAAACGGTGCATTCTAAAGCTAAAGGCTTTTTCGGACATGTCGGATTGGTCAACGAGGGGTCAAAGGGTTATAGCTAGCTATTCAAGAATATCTGATAAGCAGAGAGTGTAATATCACACTGCTGGTGTATCATATATAGATAATCAATAGTGTTCACTGTAGAGTCCTGTACTGTCCCTCTTTCAAGGACATAGAATGCATTGTAGGCTCACACTTTATTTTATATGAATCCTTATCTTGTATCCATGTTCCTTTAGGTGTTTCTTTGACGTTGATTCCTGCTCACTGCTAGTACCGACGACCAAATATAGCCATGGTAAGTGGACATGCTTTTTCTCTGAAAATATCAGAGGTGTTTGCGAACATTGCCGAAATGCATTTCCTTTTGGTTGAACTAGTGTGAGTTCATATAACGTACAGGGTGTCTTTGTTACCTGGGATGGCTGTAGTTGGGGCTCATGGACACTGACTTAGCTATACACCCGACAGTCATTAGAAGTAGTTTTGAGTCAGAGCAGACCATGTTTGGGCTCATCCATTCAGTTTGGTGAGTTGGCCTATACATGATGTTTCACATTTAGTAAGCCCTTATATAGGCAACTTAGCAAGTATAGCAATACTTGATATCACTTCCTTATTTGACAGGAAAGTTTTGTTTTACTTCAATCGAAAAAGGACTCTCCCCAGCTGTGAATGAAGAAGTTGAAACTCATGTTTATAGCCCGATGATTACTGGATTGCATACAGATGTATGACGGGAATAACAGTACAACTTATGGTATGGATCATGCATGTTGCCAGGCTCCTGTATTTGTTGTCCTGGTTGCCACCAGAGTAAAGCTTCCCCAGCTGTCATGAAGAGTGATGGTTGCCGTGGTAATGGGGAAGGCCCGGATATGGGCGTGCACCGAGTTGGAATAGAGAAGACATACTGGCAGCGTGCCTCCATGCAGCAGAAATCTTTAAGCAGCTGTTGCAGTTAAGGGTCTAATGGAGGTGGGGCCCTGTCTCTTTCCCCCAACAATGAGTGTCCTCACAGTTTCATCGTGTGAAAGTCAAAGGGGTCGTGGAGCGGTAATGATAAAGCGTTATTTTGGTATTTTTTTTGTTGTTGAGAGAGCTAGCCCTATTTTACAGGTCATTTGTAAGAGTCATTACCCTCCAACAAAGAGAGCAAAGGGACATGTACCGTAACCTGACTCCCTGATGTCCATCCACGCAGTAGACACACACACAATCCCCCCACAAACACATACTAACACACACAGACAACACATGCACACACCCGCACGCACGCACACACACACACACACACACACACACACACACACGATATCTATCATGCCACTAGTAAAACAGGTGTAGGTTACAGTTGGGCAACGTTTACTTGGGTCTCAAGCCTTCGTCTCATCGGGGGCTTTAATGATGTCATTCACCCCACCCTTCACCTCTCCTCTCTAATACCCCTCATTTAAATATCACTCAGCTCGGGAAAGATGAAAAATATTATCATCACATCATTGTGTATATACAATATATATATATGATGTTAGATTTCAGCTTATTTCTAAACTGTTTGTATAGACTCTACGTTGTGTATTTTCGTTGAAGTGGAAATTGAGGCTACTTGACAGGTTGGATCAGAGGGTCGAATATATGGTTTATTTGAGGATGTAATACAGCACAGGTACAGACTTAGGTCGAATAGTCTAGTGTAGGTGGTGAGGAGCAGTCTCCCGACGTGCTCCTTGGCTGTCGATCCCTCTTCTCACCAAACCAAAGGTTTGGGACGAGTATTATGGGAAAGGAAGCGTGAATAACAAAAATCACAGATGCAGTCTCTCCCTTGATAAGGTATATGGTCCTGGCTATGGCCCAGGCGACCAGGTTGGTTTGTCCTTGTTGGGACATAAACAAATGGAGGATTGTTGGAAATAATAACAGCCACCCTATTAGCCATCCTCCCAAAGACCAACCCTCTAATCTCATCAAGAGCAACTATGACACCATAGTGTGGAATGATAACAGAAAATAATCTCTGATCTTGAAGTAGCAACTTGAAAGTTCTGATGGAATAAATCACCCTTATAATGTAATGTTAGATCTAAAGAAGTACATGAATTCAAAATCCCATTAGTCAAACTGAGGGTCCGTAAGTGGATGGTACGGTTATGTATGATATCAAACTAAATGTACTTAGTTATTTTATATATATATATTTATATAAATGTATATATATTAAAGCATATATTTTCTTTCCAGTAGCAGTCAGGATGAGGCTTCAAAGGAATACTGCGTTGATGTCCTCTTATATTATATATATATATATATATATATATAATAGCATATGTTTTCTTTCCAGGAAGCCTCATAGGAATACTGACTTAGCGTCCTCCCTATATACTTTGTATATATATATTAATTTAAGCATATATTTTCCTTCCAGTAGCAGTCATATGAGGTTTCATATGAATACTGACTGTCTTCTTACAGGTGTTCCGAGGCTCAATAACCGAGGCTGCAGACTTCGATGCGACAGCAGATGCAGAAGCGCTGTACAACGCCATGAAAGGCTTCGGTGAGTGGCCCCTTGATTCATGCTTTGTCTAACAAGGGTCAAAACAAGTTGTCTTCCTTCGTCTTCTCCTTTCTTGTCTCCAGACGGATCACCAACAGAACAAGTTAACATCGGAATACATAGTCATGTCTAATGTGAAGCTAATTGTTTCTAATGAAGTCCCCTGTGCTCTCTTTAGGCAGCGATAAAGAAGCTATCCTGGAACTGGTCACTTCTAGAAGCAACGCCCAGCGGCAGGAGGTCGCCGCAGCATACAAATCCAGCTATGGAAAGGTACTCAACTGTCAAAAAACATAATCTTTCTTTCTTATAGTCAATAGTCTTATATTTGTACAAAATAAACACATAAGTAAAACAAACCTGTGTGTAAAATCGCACAGTAGGGCTGAGGGCCACACCTCTCACCATTAAATCTTCGTGTTCGTCTTCCAGGACCTAATAGGTGATCTGAAGTACGAACTGACCGGCAATTTTGAGCGGCTCATCGTGAGTCTGATGAGAACCCCACCACAGCACGATGCCAAAGAAATCCACGATGCTCTGAAAGTAAGAAGCTCACTCAATACGCTCTCACAGTCCCCCGCGGCCACGGCCCATTGGTTCCATTTCTGTAGTTTTATTCTTGATGGACTTCTGTGATTGAAGGGCGCTGGAACCAATGAGAGATGCCTGATTGAAGTGCTGGCCTCGAGAAACAACCAGCAGATACATGACATGGTCGAGGCGTACAAGGAAGGTGAGACCATCTTTATTTAAAATGAATTATAAAATAATTCTTTATAATCGTAATACACACTTCATTGAAATGCATACATGTAAGGTATACAATAATCGTAATTACATTATTTCAATGTGGAAGCTATGGAGATAATTGATTGATTGATTTATGGGACACATGTTTGGTTTTGTAATTGTTTAAAACACATTTCTTTACTTAATGTGTGCTTTTTGTCACGTAAATACAAACGATTTACAATTGAATCGATGCTATCTGCTCACCTCCAGCTTACGGCAGTGACATGGAAGAGGACGTTGTTCAGGACACCTCAGGGCACTTTAAGAAGATGCTGGTTGTTTTACTTCAGGTCTGCTCCCATCTGATAAGCCCTACACTCTAGAGTCTAGACCTTGAGGTTGTCCATGGCTGTGGCTCTGTGTGGGGCTGACAGAGGGTCTGTGATTACAGGGGACCAGAGATGAGTCGGGGGTGGTGGACGCAGACCTGGTGGAGCAAGACGCCCAGGTGAGAGGACACACCTGAAAGGGCTGAACCTCCTGTTTACATCATTTCAATATGAGCAGAAGATGTGGACCCCCACATTGGAAACCTAGTGACAATCCATGTCCCTGGGGTTCCCAACACAGGAAAAAAAAAAGTGTTTAAAGAAATACGTTACACATACAGTGAACAAATTTACTTCAGTTAAACACTGATCTCCATTATTTTGCAGTACAACTATTAAAGCCCAACTGTACATGCTCAAAATCAACAGCCTTGTTTACTGTGCCTTGTGTGTTTAGGATCTGTTTGCCGCTGGCGAGGAGCAGTGGGGGACGGACGAGGCCAAATTCATCATGATTCTGGGAAACCGCAGTGTGACCCATCTGAAAATGGGTGAGCTCAGCTGTGGGGCTGAGGAGGGGGGGGGGGGGGGACACTAGCAGGGTCCTCTTGCTAGTATGACCATGGCCATTAGACCCATGGCGATCCTAAGCAGCTACGTGTCAGAGGAATTTGAAACAGTCATGTGGCCGGGACTGGGTTTACTCGACTTGCTGTCATTGGAACAATCCCAGCTGTTGTTGCAGAGTAAATACAGAATGCCAGCCGCTCCTCTGCCGCTTGTTACTTATGCATGTAATCAATAATCAGTCTGCAACGTTGCTCTTTTCATTTTTATGGATGATATTGCAAAAACTCCTCTGACTCTTCTGATAGTTGCTTGTTTTGTGTGTGTGTGTCTGTGTGTTTTATTATCCTTCCTACAGTTTTTGATCAGTACGAGAAGACTGCTGAGAAGAGCATAGAGGACAGCATCAAGAGCGAGCTGTCGGGGGACTTTGAGAGGCTGATGCTGGCCGTAGGTGAGCGTTCACTCCGGCTCATGTTCACCTCCCCATCTAACCAGTAGGGGGATTTGAAGTAGTTGGACGAGTGGCAGTAGCAGTAGCAGGGGTAGTGGTAGTGTTAGTGGTAGTAGTATCAGAAGTGATAGTAGCAGTATTAGCAGTATATAGTTGGAGCAGTATTGATAGTAGTAGTCAGAGCCTTTGGAGCACTAGTAGTGATAGAAGCAGGAGGAGGAGGAGTAGCAGTGTTAGTCGGAGGAGCAGTCGTAGTGATAGTAGCAGGAGGAGGAGGAGTAGTAGTTGATGTGATAGGGATCTCCTTGTATTTATTCACACTGGCCCTCTGTGCTTGGTCTCCCACAGTCCATGGCATCCGCAGTGTGTCCATGTTCTTTGCCAGGCGTCTTTACAAGTCCATGAAGGTAAACACACAGAGTGTGGTCAATGCCACATGGTTCATTGCCGGTGAATGCTTTAGCAACACGACCAACACTAAACGTGTTGTTTATGAGCTAAAATGAACGTGTTTTTATGGAGGTGTTTGGGATTTAGTACTGCATTGCTACGTGGATTGCATTTATATTGCACTTTTGCAACCAGTGGTCACTCAAAGTGCTTTACAATTATTGCCATTAACGCATTCATACACACATTCACATAGCGACAGGGTTGTTAACCATGCAAGGCAACAGCCAGCTCATCTGGAGCAGCTAGGGTTAAGTGTCTTGCTCAGGGACACCTCGACACTGAGCTGGGAGGAGCCGCGGACCGAACTAACAACCTTCCGGTGGTCAGCCCGCTCTACCACTTCACCTCTCTCCTCTAAACACACCAAATACCCCTCATTTAAATATCACTCAGCTCGAGAAAGATGAAAAATATTATCATCACATCATTGTATATATACAATATATATAATATGTCCGATTAAAACAGATTAATAGATTAAAATTTGGAAAAAATAAAGGAAATCGACTGCCCAGACACCTCCCTCTGCTCGGCAGTGAAGCTCCAACAACTTTAATAGCTCCCACTGTTCCCAGCAGAAAAGTGGTTCCGTTAGTCTAAACAAAATTGAGTTTGGGGCACCAGACCTTGCGACGGGGTGGGCTTTCTAACAGCCACCCTGTGTGGGGGGGGGGGGGGGGGGGTAACTCTACCACCTGAGCCACAGCCAACCCTTTATTGCATTAATTTTAGCTAGGGCAGCTGGCATATGTCACATGCAGTGATGAGGTTAAAGCCAACACTTTATTATGAAGTATCAACTCAGAAATGTAATATAATTTTGTTAGTATGTAAAGGTTGTTCTGGACTTTCTCTCTCTGTTCCAGGACCCCTCTGAATATAAATGTGTAATCTGATACGTACAAATGTGGAATTGAATAATTCAACATTGCAGACCATCACCGTTTTGTCTCCCTCCAGGGTCTGGGTACAGCCGACAACACCCTGATCAGGATCATGATCGCTCGCTCCGAAATAGACATGTTGGACATCCGGGAATGTTTCCGTCTCCGATACGAAAAATCTCTCTATAACATGATTAAGGTTTGGGAAAATTGTGACCTACATTTTTAATTTCTAATACATTTCAATTGAATAGTACTTAATGTGACATGTGATTTGTATTACATCTCAGGAGGACACTTCAGGGGACTACAAGAGGACGCTTCTCCAACTGTGTGGCGGAGATGATGAGTAAGTTATTGTCATGTGCTCTAGTGGCCACACAGGGGCGCTAAAACCCCACTTATCACTCATTGTAGCACGTCTGACAATTCACTTTAATACAGACAGCCTCTCTTCCAAAAGTGGAAAGAATACTTGTTAGACTCGATAGCTGGACAAATCCTAGGTTGTACCAACTCAATAACGTGCTAATTCAATTTGTTCATAAATCTGAAAAGATGTTTAACTCCATTCACTCCTTTGGGATGTGCTGGCTGTGTTGAGGGTGGGAATTTGACGTTCGCTATCACATTGGTCTCTGCAGCTTAGCTGGAGAGTTCTTCCCAGAAGCGGCTCAGATAGCCTACAAGATGTGGGAACAAAGTGCTATGACCAAAGTCCAGGTTGGCCCTGTATCCCTCCCTCTTTAGACGTGTCATTGAGCTTGGCTTGGCAACGGCATGCATGTTGTTTTTTGCTGTTCCTGCCAAAGGGGTCTGCAGTGCAGGCTACCTACGCGTGCAGTGGCCCAAAATGTTTGCTTGCAGCAGCATTGTTGAACATTGAGCACAGTGAACATCTTTGTCTCAGTGTTGATGGCCTCAGAACGCTGTTCACCTCACAGAGTGAAACCAGCATATTTGACTCTCGCCACCTTCTCGTAACAAACCCACGCAGGGTTCAAGGCCGCAGCAAATGTCAGATGGGATCGCAGCATTTTGGTTAACAAACGGCTTTCTCTACTAACTGTTTCTAATGAACACCGATGCTCATTGTTGTGCTGACGGAGTCCTGGCCTTGAATACACCCAACAAGGAGCACTTTGTCAAGAGTGGAGAAGACGGAAAATGTCTGAGGATTTTCTGCTGTTGCGAAACATGAAACCCTCGCTAATACTTGTGACGGTACAGCTTTCGTTGTGGTAGTGCTTTCAAAGCCACTCGCTCGCGCATGTTTTTTGGCAGATCTTTGCATGTGGAAATCTCTCTACACTTCTAACTATTAACTAACTCACAATAATGTTAGGGATGTCGTGGGACGTCAGCTTTGCTCTGCGTTAAGGCTAAACATGTTGTCTGTCTGCCATTTTGAATTCTGATAATTTTTCTTCTCCTCCTCAAGCTGAGGCCCACCCTTTTGCCCGCAGTAAATTTTGATCCTGCGGCCGATGCACAGGCCCTGAGGAAAGCCATGAAAGGATTTGGTATGCGACAGCAGCAGAACATAACTCTTTGTATATTATAATACATTATTTTCCAACATGTGTTAATCAATTGGATACCTTCTGTGTGAATAGGAACGGACGAAGACGTCATCATTGATATTGTTGCACGTAGAAGCAATGCCCAAAGACAAGAGATCAGACAGACCTTCAAATCTCTACTGGGGAGGGTGAGCAATAAGTGGGATTAGTCCAGACCAGGGTTGATATGATCTGGTTGTTATCGTTCATTGTTATGTGCGCTCCTGTTGTGACTGTAGTCCTTCTGTCTCTCTAGGACTTGATGAAGGACCTCAAGTCTGAGCTGTCTAAGAACCTGGAGAGGCTGGTCATCGGACTCATGCTGACGCCCGCCGAGTTTGACGCCAAAATGATGAGGAAAGCCATCGAGGTACTGAGACAGGCGACAAAATGGAGGAAGCAGCAACAGTAGACATTTTTTTTATTAGGTTGTTTCCATTTTGTTTAAATGGGTCAAATGTCATGTCAGCCACCCACAGTCTGGCTAGATGCGCTAGGTTTGAGTGCCTGAGTTTGAGTTCTTTGGGGGATTTACAGACCCGCCATTTATTCTTTAGCCACAGTGAAATTGAGTGAAAGTGTTTGTAAGGCTTCCTGATCATTTAACATTTCTAAATGCACTCTAATAATGGATTTGAGAAGAATAATAAGTTGTTCTAATGCGATGCGATCATCTATACTTTTTTTTACTTGGGTTAGGCATGCAAAATTGGCATGCCACCATTTATTATTTCCAAAATATTTTTTTATATTTATATATATATTAGATTGATGTTATTCTTGTGTAAAACATGTCCCAAACATATTTCTCCTCATCCATTCCCCAGGGCGTGGGAACAGACGAGCACGCTCTTATTGAGATCCTGGTCACCAGGAGTAACGAGGAGATCCATGCCATGAACGCTGCCTACAGTAGTGGTGAGTTCCAGGGCTTCCCCACAGACACACACACACACAGATGAGTGCATCCTCACGTCCCGTAACCCCTACAGCTGATCATGGGGGTGGTGTGTTGCAGCCTACAAGAGGAGTTTGGAGGGAGACATCCAGTCAGACACCAGCGGCCATTTCTGCCGCATCCTAGTGTCTCTGGTGCAGGTAAAGAATTGTTTTTTGTTCCGAGAACTGCGCTCATTTCAATTTCTTAATTGCGTGTTACCTTTCTTCGAAATAATCCAATTGATTGTTGGTTGTTGTTGTTGTGTCCAGGGAGCGAGAGAGGAGGGCGTGGCGGATCTAGAGAGAGCTGATGCAGATGCTCAGGTCAGCTGGATTACTATTGGTTCCATTCGATTTCATTCATGTCATAGATTTCATAGATTTCATTCTTGTCTAATTAATTATGATATAGTTTGCTCAAGCTGTATATATTTCATCCATTTATTTTCTTCGGTAGTTCTGTTCTACTGTATTTCCCTCTGGGCTCAATAAGATACTCTGTATCTTACCAGCTACCGCCTTAGTTTTTCAAAGGTAGAAGAATAATACTCCTATTTGTCATTCTTTAACTCTACAGGAACTTGCAGACGCGTGTAACGCTGAGTCTGATGACATGGAAATGAAGTTCCAGACCATTCTGTGCACCAGGAGTTTCCCTCATCTCAGGAGAGGTGAGGAGCAGCCTCACTTTCTCTCACCTGATCCCTATTCCTCACCCTAAAACCGCACCCATAAAAACATTCAACATGTTAGCTAACCCTAACCCTAACCCTAACCTGGGACTCTGATGCCCCCTCCCGTCGGCTGGTGGCTCCAGAATAGGTGTCCTCATCTTCTCCACTTCTCCCTTGTTATCCTTTTTATTCTTTTATTTGCCTTTGAAAATAAAATACCATCAAAATGTCTGATAAAAGAATGACATGTAAAAGAGCGAGTACATAGTGCCAGCGCCCCAAGGGTCACAGACTCTCAAAAAGAAACACCATAACCTGACCCGTCACAAAAGCAAGTCAAATAAGCAATTGATAACACCCTTTCACCATGTGCAGTGTTCCAGGAGTTTGTCCGATTCACCAATAAGGACATCGAGCAGATCATCAAGAAGGAAATGTCCGGTGACGTGAAGAATGCCTTTTATGCCATAGGTAAGGAATGATTAAAGAAATGCTTCCCGTATATGTATTGGGTGGTATCAAGCTACACTATGCTAACTCTTAGCTCTTCCTGTCACAACCCTTTTCCTCCGCAGTCTGCAGTGTCAAAAACCAGCCATCCTACTTTGCTGACCGTTTGTACAAGGCCATGAAGGTGAATTATTTTATAGGGCTGTTTTTTACCACTGTGCTCTAGAGAAAGTAATACACACAAAGTCAGCCCTAAGGACTTTTTTTAACAGATTGTTTGCAAATGCATACAAACAACATCTAAATATCATTTTTGTGAGGCTGAAATGTGATTCCGGCCTAAAGCTCTCTGAATACCCTTTTGTGTTTGAAAGGTGCAACATGAGTAAAAAGGCCTGGCGAGGCCTGGGTGATACAGCAGCGTTGATACATTTGGGTTTCCTCCACAGGGCCTTGGCACAGATGACCGAGCCCTGATCCGCATCCTGGTGTCTCGTAGTGAGGTGGACCTCTTTAACATTCGCAAAGAGTTCAAGGAAACTCAGGATGAGTCCCTGCATGATTTCATCCAGGTAGAAACCATGGTTGTAAGTTCCACATTTTGCCCATTAACCCTCTCTGTGTGGTTTGCAGTGTTTCCGTCTGCATGTGTATGCTATCTCGGTAAGGGAACTTCTTGCTCTGTGCGTGGTGTTTTTTCATTTGTTAAGCAGTGGTTTTCCTACCAGGGGTCATGGTTACAGATTAGGCCCAGATAGGTGGCCGGAAGGCTGCATCAAGGCTCTTGTCCGATATTATTTTAGAATAATGCATTTTATTGTAACATATAATTATAATTATAGGCCTATATAGGTTTAACGGTAAAATAATTATTTTTTAACGTATTCAAAACCAAGCCATTTTCTCTCTTTATCTCGTATAACAATTGCTGAGTTCTACGTCATAGATTATGAGGAACCAGTAGCGGTAGAGACAGAGTTCCTGTTATGGCGATAACCAAATGTTTATTTTATTTTTGGTTAATCATAGCAGGCTACGCGACAATATGGATATGCTTGAGAACTTCTGTTGTAAACGATATGTGCTGTATATCACGCACATCACCACACTTTTAGTGTGCGGGCAGTACACATCTGTTTAGGAATTTCCCTTCTGCGCTCGACTTCCTCTATCCGGTAGTCATTGCTTACCTCCCATCGAGACAGGAAGTGCCCAATAGCAGCACAGTATTAACTTGCCGTTGAAAAGCACCCTGAACACTGTGGGCTGTTATTTGGGCGTATATTTTGTGTAATTTATCAACCGCAAGTCATCTATTGCAGATAATAAATAGCTAGCATAATAGACGATTTCTTACAGTACCAAACACAAATTGAAAATAAGTCGCTCTTCATACATTTGTATATATTGCACTTACCAAGCTATCAGGCCGATTTCATTTGATTAAATGACTATTAGTCAAAGTAATTTGATGTTGATTTAAGGATGGAAGGACTTAAAGAGCTGTCATATGTCTGTTACTAACCCTGTGTTTTTCTGAATGTGTGTCAGTGTAATGTTATATTGTTTATGTTCAAGAGTCCTATCTATATTTGAAAATAGTTCTATCGCTGTCTTATCATAATATGTAAATAATATAGCCAAACTAATCCAGTAAATGTTTCTCAATGAATGAAAAACATTTACAAAGAATAATTATAACATATCCTAGGCACGATCATAGTCTATCTTTCCATTTATTGGCCATTTCATGGTTAGCCAGGACAATACATCACATCTATTTGACCCATGTTAAAGAGTAATCAAATCCAAAACATCCTCACAGGGCCCTAAAAATGTCTCCAAATAAATCATTAAGCGTTCCTGTGGTTCAATGTCTCTTTTGTTATTTCCTCCTCTTCCTCTCCCCGTCGCCAGGGGGATACGTCAGGCGACTACCGTAAGACCCTGCTGTTGCTCTGTGGAGGGGAGGACTGAAGCCAGTGGAGTCCCCTTGGAGGCCCCAGGAAGAGCCCCCCGTTGTTATTTGCCTTAAACCTTCGCTGCCTCACTTCTGCCACCCTTCTGCCAATCTCCCTGGTGAATGACCGTAATCCAGGGTGTTCTGCTAGCCTATCAACTATCAATGTTCTTTTAGGACACGCCTTTTTTTCATGCATTTCAAGTTTTTATTTGTAATAAAATCCCCCCCAAAATATGAAGCTGTCGAAGATATGCTTGGCTAAATGTGATGTAGAAATCTATTGGACATAAGGAATGGAGTGAGCATAGCACATGCGTACTGTACGGATTCATTTTAATGTGGACCTGGATTAAATACATGATGAAGGTAATTGTTGTGTTCCCCTTTTTTCTAATGTTATTGACTGTCTTTGACTATCTCTTCATGTTATGATCTGATGAGGTCTTCTTTTACGATTGCAGGGCAAACACAGTTTGGATGTTTTATGGTGCCATGTGCATCATGGAGCTGTATCTGTATGGGAGTAATTAGCCTGGGGTCTTGGCATTCAGATGACATATATAACTTTACAGATAACCAGTGTGATCCCATTCAAACCTGATTGAAATCATGTTGAGACAGCCTGTGCCAGGCAGACCAGGTGCTGATGACCATCTGTCAGTTTTGTTCCACACACATTGTTGCTATGCGTGGGTGGATGGTTGCTTTTGACATTTAAAGTGTGTTTACACTGCAACGGTAAGCATCTCAGAAGATGCAGACTACATCTCAACATGTCTTTTAATTGTTCCGTAACAGAATGGATAATCCACCATCCAGTTATTAGATTAACTGAATGACATAGCATTATAATTAGTTATGTACAAAAAGAAGTCTACTTTTCCCTCCCTAACCAGGCAGTTTATATGGGCTCTGACCCAGGAGTGGACCCCGGTCCAATCCACACGGACCCTGGATGAGTTTCCTTTCTTCACTGATGGTGAAGCTGGCTGTGTCCCATGATTACCGCCTCTGTGTGGATGGGGTAACGCTGTTGCTATTGAAAGTCAGGCAGAATAGAGATGGGAAAACACAAGACCAGGAAACTCCCTGATTTTCTTTTTTGTCCTTCCCATAAAACATTGAAATTGCTGATTTTTTTTTAAATAAAAGATTTCCATTGTCCCTCATAGAGCTACAAAGTTATGAATTATCTTATATTTAGGTAGGAAGTCAAGAATGCTTTTTTATTTGATATTTACAAACAAACGTCGATTTAGGACGAAAAGACAGTATTTTGTTGCGTTCAGAATAATACAATATATATATATTTTTTAAATGCATACTAAAATATATGTCACTGCTCCAACAAATCATAAGTAGCAGAAACCCAACCAATAGTATCTCATTAAGTGCATCTTGGTAAACTAGTCAAAAGACTGCAGAAACTCTTGTCCGGTTCTGTTCTGTTCCGTTCTCCTTTGTTCTGAGTCTCGGCTCACTGCATGTTTCTGAGCACAGCTGTTGTCAGGCCATCTTTGAGTTAAAAGAGGAAAGAAGAAAAAAAAAGCGATCTTTGCGGTAGAGGAAATCCCCCGCAGTAGGTTAGAATCCAAGGCACAGTCGGGCTTATGTGACATTGGCATGGTTAACTCAATGAATTCACTAAATGTGAAACACTGAAGAATTTAGATAGTACAATCATTGAATAACCGGCCATGCAATCGATTGTATAAATGGCAAATGCAAAGGCGTTTTAATGGAAATCCACTTCATTGGAAGTTATACAAACACGAGGATGGATGAGTATCGTATAACATGTAGCCCTCTAACATGTTAAACATCTCGCACTGTCAGAGTAGTTTAGAATCTTGAAGATAGCTTCTTTTCATTTGTAGGCAATGTCAAATTTTAAATTGAAAGAAATTGAACACGACATAACAACAGGGATAGACATAAACGTGCTACTGTGTTTGTGCATGGTGGTCTCATTGTTACCATTATCTTTGTACCTTATGCATAAAATGTGCTGCTTAGAAGTCAAATGTTGCATGCGTGTAAACAAAAATTAAGTGAGTGCAGTTATTTTGTGTGCGTGTGTGTGTGTGCTTGTCGATTTGAACCAGGCCGTGCAGTTGGACACATACCAGGTTCTATGGGGTGATGTGGGAATTCCCCACCTTAGTATCAGAGTAAAAGCTTCTCCCCTGCTCACTAGTTTCCTTAAAAAGTGTCTCTGTGTAACCAGCGGAATGTGTGGGTGAGTGTTGAATTTGTTTTGTTATCATGAAACATAAAGATCCTGAACTATAAACACCATTATGTTGGATTCTCTGCTTCAAATGGTCAAGATTTCGTTTGCTGAGGTTACTCAGTAGTGTTGTGTTGTGTTAAAGGGTCGATCGATTCCGCACAGGAATATAGATTACTTATTGTTATTTAATGTGGTAGGCCTATATTCTACAAACAAATCGTTTTTTGGCGTTGTTGTTGTTTCTTACTGTTTTGTATGAAGGCCTAAACTAGTGACAGGATTCTCCCTAAATTTTCTGCTCAAGAATGCGGGATAAAATATTGAACTAATTTTTTGGAAAAAAAATAAATAATAATGGGTCTTTATTAACTTACAAATAATATATGTATATATATATATATAATCATTATGTGGCACAATCAACATGATTTATGATATAAATCCAGAAAAATGACATTACAATACTGACATACTCTGACATTAGTGCATTACTACATGGATATGATATGAAATTAGTTTAATTTTAGTAGTTAAAATGTGGATCAACACTATTAGTGTTCGTATTAATGAGTAACATGAAAAACATGAATCAATATTTCATCAATATTTTTCAGAATCCATATTATTACATTATATTAAACGACATCATAATGATGATTCTGAATTAAGGAGCATGTGATCAATGTGACTGTAAGTAATTATATATATATAAAGATTATCTTGTATTTTTTGTTAAAATATGTTTTAAAGGATTGCTTTTGGATTAATATTCTTCAGTCATGGTCTAACAAGACGTCATATTCAGCGGCCAAACATACGTAGGCCTATTTATTCTGGATGTATCTGGTGTATAGCAGTAATATAATAATGTTTGGATTACAGAGCTAATCCTATTAGATTGATACAGGGCCTACACCCTGTACTATGACAAAATAACACTACGTTTTTTTTATTTTATTTTATTTTAACTATAAAAACATTAAATATGTTATTGTTTAGAAAATAAAAAGGAAAATATGTAGGCCTATTTCATCAACCATAGTCTTTAGGGCAGGGGACATTTCTTAAAACTTGCTTTGCTTTGTTTGCTATGATACACACTACTGTAGGCTTGGCTTTTCCTATTCACTTCAGATCTCGTTGGAAGTAGGAAGTGTTATATATTATATAAAGCAGAGTAAGAATATTGACAAAGCTTTACACCAAAAAACAATACAATTTGGAAACAAAAGTTCGACAGGTTGGTCTGTTTAATTTACTGACTAAACTGTATTTTATGCATGCAGTATTATATCCCACAAGATGGCACTCTTGCAGGAAAACTATTACCTACTTGTTCCAACTCATACTACAACTTCCAGTTGTAGTATGAGTCTAGTAAATGGACACTTAGGCCGATAGATTTTATATGATCGATTATTTAACAGTTAGTACAGTCAGTAATTTAGTAAGTTGTAAGTTATATATAGGCCTATATATATAAAAAAACATAAAATTAGTACTGTTTACTATGAGTATTTTCATTTTATGTTCTGTATGTCTTGTCTCTGTCAATGACGAGGAGAAAAGCTGACAAATTTCTGGTCTAAAATGACAACTTTATTAAAACATAAACCCACCTAATAACTTTACATTAAAAAACAAATCTCCCTCCCCATGTTGACATACTTGGTGCGGTCGGTCGCCGCCAGGCTGAAATAGGATCCTGAATTATGGCGGTATCCCGGTCTACCGCAGCGCCAATTTCCGGCCACCTACTTCCTTTTAGCTGTGTACCCCAGAGCGAGAATAATAGGAACACGACAAGAATAAAAAAAAAACAAAGACAAGGAGAATACATATGCAGTGTTGTTGTTGTTGTTTAAAAAAAATATATTGACAAAGCAACATCCTAGCATTTAACGAAGACGGATACCCCTCTACCGGCAGTCCCGCCTCTTATCCCTCACCATGAAACTAAAAGTCCTACCTCTCTTTCGCCAATAACGCTCATTTGGAGCATCCCGTTCCGTCGTGAGACGAGAACACCTGGGAATGAGGTTACGTGGTGTCGCCACTGGTGACATCCTGTGCAACCATTGGCCCACTGGGGTACCGTTCAGTGCTGTTCATTGGCTCACCGAGCTGTCACTCAGTGCTGTCCATTGGCTCACCGAGCTGTCATTCAGTGCTGTTTACATTGAGCGTTTAGCGAGGTGGAATTTCCCAGGTTACAGCGCAGACCACTTCCGCAATAGATGTCTGGGTAGGAGAAGACAGGCCACTCCACTGAAAGGTAACTCACAAAAGACATCTCTTTGTTCTTTTGTTTGTCGTCTAACTTCGATGCCAAACCGAGGAGTTTGGATCCGAATAAGAGCAATCGCGGGATGATGAAGGAGCGACTCGCTGCAATTTCTCGAATGGCCATTTCATGTTAGCCAGCCGCTAGCCAGCTTCTAGCTATTTGCATGACAACAGCGAAACCTGATATTAGCCATGATTACACATTCACATCGCTAATATTAGCTGGCTTTATACGAGAAACAGATCGTAAACTTTTTTTTTTCTTGAATGCATCTCACACGCCGTAGTTTTACCTCCTATTTGCTCCTGTGCTCTCGTGTATATAAGCGGTCATAGCAGATGTAGCCGACATAAACGTGAGCGTTGCCTTGTATCGAGAGCTCGGATGCTGCTATGAGCGTAACTCGCGGAAAGAGGATGTGATGCTGTTGTTTGTCTTGTTATCACTGTCTCGGTCATTGCTATCGGCACATCTAATCTTGTCGATTGGTACATGTCCTCTTTTGTTGTTTTTGGACTGAATATTTTAGACTCTCCGTTCTATGAATTATGAACGAAGAGAGGAAAAGAGGTCGAAAAGACTCCAAGGGGGTAGAGTAACTCTTTACTTTGAGGGGTGCCTGAGTGCATGCCGTTTCTGCCATCCTACATGACGGGGACATCAGTGGTTGCATTCCTTTGTGGTTATAATTTTGGCACAGCTGCACTATTCACAGTGAAATGCTTGCGTATTGTAACCTTGACGGAGATGTTGTGACTGCACTTCAGTGGCTTCAATGTTTAGCATCATGCCATTAAAATGTCATCCTTTTTTCCACTATAAATATAATTGGGTGTGCGACCACAATAAAGATGTTTTGTAATTAAAGTAATTGTAGTTGTAATGTAAAGCGCCTCTCCGCTTGCAGTGTTTACATTGTTTTGCTCCCTGACAAATGATAATGCATTGTTTCGCATGTCTGTGTTTTTGTTTTTTTCTCACTGCTCCTCCCACCAATCAGAGTCCATCCTCCCAGCGTCTCATTCACCACCACATTAGTACCTTCTTCCACATTTCCCTCACTGGTTCACTCTTCCCTTTTCAGTTCAGAGCACCATGCTTAGTAAGTGAAGCGGTGGCGATGGAAGGGAAAGGACCCTACCGGATCTACGACCCCGGCGGGAGTGAGGCCAAGGCCAGAGAGGACTTCAGCTACCGCCAGCTCCTGGAGGAGAACGGCATACTGAGGGAGAGGATGAAGGGGCTGAAAAGCTTAGGTAGGTGCTTTTCTTTTGGGTGACTTCCACGCCATCATAGCAATGTATAGAGAGAGGGAGAGAGAGGGGGCCAGCGGCTCTTAGTCACCTTTTGTCGCAGGTGTCCGGTTCCATGATCTTACATGACCGACGAGGGTAGTTGTGGTTGTCGCCTGTTGATAATTGAGTGCAAAACAACCTCTCTGGTTTTATGAAGTTATTTATTTCTTATGTTTTGCATTTCACATGGGTATTATGACATTAGACATTCTGCCTAATAACACGTAGTTGTGAATTGTGTTTGCGTGTTGCGTGGTACAAAGATAAAGGGGAATGCGGTGAAACGGGATTCTTTTCATTGGTAGGCGTGCGGTCATGCTTGCATGTGAGTCAATCTCAAGTGAACATGTCCCCAGGGAGTACGTGACCCTTTCATTCCATGAGTAACTGCATGCCTGGGTCCTCCCTGCCACAATTCCATGACACTCCTGCTGTGCGTTTTATCTTAGGATGCCAGTTTGGTCCTGTCGGTTGGTCCGGTATGTAATCTTATTCCATCAGATGTCCCTGACGTGTTCTTGTTGTTTTTTGTCAAGAATTTGATTTGAAGATTTCTTTGAAGAAAAAAAAAAAAGTAGATTTGCTCTTTCTTCCAGTTGAGCAGGAAGTTGTTAGTAGAGGCTCCACATGTACGGCACGCCCTAACTGAATTATCTGTATTGACGGATGGCTTTAATAACTGATTGATTGCAATCACACAAATGCATTCAGCGTACCATCGGATCCCACAAACACAATGTTAAAATTGTCTTCTGGGTCCCGAGATGAGAAAAAGTGGATAGGAACCCCTGATCTAGACCAATCAAAGCCTTGGCATGGATGGTCACTGAGCAACCGATGTGTTTTGCAGGCGACCTGTTGGAGGAGTCCCAGACGGAGGCCTCGCGGCTGCGGCAAAGGGTGGAGGAGCTGGTCCGGGACAATGAGGCCCTCAAGTCCTCCATCTTCACCACCAGCCTCTGCACGGGAGGAGAGAGGGACCGGGGAGGAGAGAGGGACCGGGTAGGAGAGAGGGACCGGGTAGGAGAGAGGGACCGGGGAGGAGAGAGAGACCGCGGAGGACCGAGCGAAGCCCAGCTGACGCCTCACAGGCTGTCAGGTAATGGTGATGCGTGTCGGGGAGTTGCCACGTATGCTCTCGGATGCAGTATGGGATTATTTCCCCAGTGCAAGAAAAATACAAAATACAAAAATGAGTGTAGTATGTCTAATAATGTGTCATTGCTTTCTTGCGTCTCAAGCGAAAGCCCACGCGCTCATCAGCCAGGAGCTGAAGGAGGACCCGGCGTGTTCCTCAGGCAAGGCCCTGCAGCCTGAGAAGCCTCTGGTGAGTCAGTCGTTCAGAGGCAGCCCTGGACGGGGCGGCTGATGGCTCTCTGTTCCATAATGGACAACATGGAAGAGAAAATAAATCCCGGCTTTGGAATTTAGACTTCTAAATTTGCGTGTGTGTGTGTGTGTGTGTGTGTGTGTGTGTGTGTGAGTGTGCGCGCCTCCCAGCCATCTGGTTCTTTCCAGTTTGGAAGGGTTCTTCCTTCATTTCAAAAGGCTCACAGATCTCTTCTGTTTTACAGGAGGGCCTCACAGAAGACGAACTGGTACATTTAGAACACAAGGCGTTGGAAGGTCACAGTGTGAGTACTCAATCATTATCATTGTTTCCTTGCATGACTCGACTACACTTCTACTACACCCTTTTAACAAAGGCGTGATAAGTAAATATAGAGTACACCCAGTAATTCATGTAATCCTGTGCTGAACAATCTATTAACCATGACGTTTGTTGGTATACATTGACCACAGTTTAAGCCAAAGGGTTTCGTTTCATACTAATTTCCTGCGGATAAATTTAGCCTCTCCATGCTGTTGATGATTGGAACTCGTCCTCCTTTCGGTGACTCAACCAAAGTACAACTCAACACTGGTACTCCCGTTCTGAGTCAGGCTGAGGGGAAAGTACAGGATTATCACAGACAAGAACTGTCGACGCATCCGCATAGTCTGTGAATCAGACGTAGTTTGTTTATAGAGCAGCTTGATTGTGTTGTAAGAACGTCCTTCCATGGGACATGGGGTCTTGTGATCTGCCTCCCGACTGAATTAGCTCCCAGACTGTTAAGAGTCGACGCTTGGGCTTGGTAGCTTACTGCCACGGGACTAATGAAAAGACATTCCGATTATCTTTTAAATTACTTTCAACAAAGTCATTTAGTATTTACCGAATAGTGAGTGGATCGATTTCAGCATAGCTGAAGCTCTGAAAAAAGGCAAAGCGTAGGAGGTCGACAGTAAAGCGCTCCCTCTCATAAACCCGTCTGCGCGGTCGAGAATTTGAATGGAGTCGTCCGCGGCTCCACCAGCAGAGAGGCAGCCCGGGGCTCATGCTCGCCCCTGTGTTGCCCCACAGACGGCAGCGGCGGCGGCGGCGGCGGCCCTGGGTGTGGTGCCCCATCAGCCCCAGGACAACATGGAGCTGGCCAGCCAGCTGCAGAGGCTGGAGAGCTCCTTCAGCGTGTTCGCCGAGGAGTCCAACCCCAACCAGCTGCTGGCCCACCTGGGTCGCATGGCCGTGGAGTTCCACCACCTGTCCTCCAAGGTGCAGAAGAACGAACAGCGCACCTCGCTCTTGCAGGTGGGTCCGTTGATTGCAGTAGGGTCACAGATGGGATTCGACAGGAAAGAACCATTTGGGGGTGGGATCGAGAGGTGGCGGTATTGGGAAAACCCTGATTGCAGTTATTTAATTATGTCATATTTTATTAATCTAATCTAATTTGTTGTTGTTGTTATTATTTTATAGCTTTTATGTTGTGCCTTCATCGCCATTTCACTCATAAATAGGATATAGACACAACTATTGTTTGTCCTTCTTTTAAGTGTAGAGAAATATAGTTTGTGCTATGCTGATGGACTTTTGATTTGCCTATTAATTGCTAGTTAGTCTGAATGTCGTAATGTAACTTTTCAACCTGCTTGTAACTTAAAATAACCTGCATATATCAGTGGTCAATGCTGATCAATAGGGATTTAAATAATGTTATCTGAAAAATCTGACTTATTTACTTAATCCTCCTAACTGGGCTAAGTTTGCTCAATCTAAGTGTTAGAAGTGTCATCAAGAATGTGTCCTAATGAGAGAAAAACAGCAGCCGATACATTTGAAAGTTTTAACTTTTGTAAAACCTGTATCGTAAAAAGGAAATCCACTACAAACTTCAGTTTCAATATGAGCTATTCTATTTTGGTTTGGCTGTTCATTTCGGTTTCCATCTCTCGTGTAATAGACTGAATGTAATGGGCCGGAAAAAACCAAAACAAACGTATTTTGTTTCAGACACTTTGTGAGCAGCTCAGACAGGAGAACAATGAGCTTCGAAAGAAAATGGAGGAGGATCACCAGTTCAGGAATCGAGACTTGGAACAACTGAGGTGACTTTTTGTTTTCTTTCAAACTGATGAGCATAACACTAGTGTAAACGGTCATGTTGAATAGAGCATCACTTTCACTTTGACCGGATTTGGGTGCTACTGTTGTTGTGGTATCTTGGGGTGTTCCCGGTGTAACACACAAGGCCTCTGTTTTACACTTTTGTGTATGTATGTGTGTGTCTTCCAGGCTTGAGAACCAGAAGCTGAAGGAGCTAGTGACCGGTGGGGCGGACCCCGCGGTTCAGACAGACAGCGAGCCGGAGGACGCCAAGGAGGAGCCAGTGAAGGAGGAATCCCCCAGCGTCAGATCCAAGATGGAGATGACCACTCCCTCCAAGGTCGGCAAAATGTCCCAACCTTCACCCCACTGAAATGTGGGCCCATATAAGTTAACATCTGCCCTATAGTGAGTTTAGTTACTCTTATTTATTTAGTTTATTTTCTCTATGAATCTTTATTCAATGTCTGACATGCCCCTCAATGGAAGGACACCAGATTGCCTGTAGGACACCCATGTGACCACTGGGGGAGGGCATGTCAGCTCCACAGAGTTCCACCTTGCAAACCCCAGACCTTCTCGCTGCCTTCTCTCTGTGAGGCCATGACGAGCCTTCCTCTTGTATATTCACATGGATTCTTCCACAGTGGTGGGATTACAGCCCAATCAAACGCCAGTGCCCCCCCCCCCCCCCCCCCCCCTGCACGGCTCCTAGACGCGGGTTCAAAGAAGTAGGCCAATAAATGTGGATGGGAATTCTATTTCCCTGTATTGGATCGTAATTTAGTGCTGCCTCTCAGAAACACATGCATGTTCTATGTGAATAGTGTGTTTAAGAACCTCTTACTATTTGCGCGACTCGCAGTGAGTTCAGCTGCAGGTCATTCGGTTTTCTATCCAGCTCAAGGAAGCCTACAAGTAGATCTTGCCCTTTACGGCTGGAAGACGAACAGCTTGTCCACTACTACTACTAGTACTACTGTCCAGCCCCCATAGCACTTGGTAATGTATTCCTCTTAGATTCTTATTATTCACATGTGTTATATTTATGAACTCCTCCCAGAGTGCGAAAGCTGTGGACAAAACCCCAGTGAAGTCATGTGACCCGGAGGTGTACGAAAAGAAGATCAAGCTTTTGGAGAAGCAGAGAAAGGATGTAAGTCTCTCTCGCCCTCGCCCTCGCTCTCACACTCGCCCGCGCTCTCTCGCTCTCTCTCTCTCCACTCATCCTTGTTGCTATGATCAGGGAAAGTCCGGCCTGGACATGTGGTCCACACGTGTGGGTTTTATTGTTTCAGTCAGTTTCATTCTGGCTGCGTTTGTGTCTCCCAGGTGCTGGAGGTGAACAAGCAGTGGGACGTCCAGTGGAACAACATGAAGACCCAGTTTGAACAGAAGGTATGGCGTTTTGTGTGGGGGTTTGGTTTT
This sequence comes from Micromesistius poutassou, assembly GCF_964030765.1. Taxonomy (NCBI): domain Eukaryota; kingdom Metazoa; phylum Chordata; class Actinopteri; order Gadiformes; family Gadidae; genus Micromesistius; species Micromesistius poutassou. The sequence continues at coordinate 3,984,771 of NC_140276.1, read as the reverse complement.
ATGGACACGCTGGAAGTAATTTCTTAGCGATCAGTTGCTTCTTAATCATTTGAGTTTGTAGCGTTTCATGGATGGGTTCGATGTTTGTATAATGTAGGCCAAAATGTTGTGTACAAAATGAGTATATAAAGTACCAGTAACATTTTAGCCCCTGGCTATTTCATAATAGTCTGCCAATCTGATTCTGGGACGGTAATGTTAGTCAAATAAAATAATAGTAATAACAACACATTGATAGAAATACAAATGTTAGGAGAAATAACAGTTCACAGTTAACAGTACATGTACCAAACCAGAGCCTGCTAAGCGCGGAGTTGCCCGGGTAACCCTCTGTAGAGCCCCTAGGTGCTTCCCTAGGCGGTGTTACGAAGGTCAAGGCAACAAACCGGCCTCTCTTTCTGTTTCTTTACGCCCCTCGCCCTCGTCCTTCCCCTCCCAGATCACGGACCTCCGGCAGCGGCTGGCTGACTCCCAGAAGGCGGTGGTGGAGCTGGAGGCGGAGCGAGAGCAGCGGCAGCGGGACTACGACAAGAAGCTCCTGCTGGCCAAGTCCAAGATCGAGAACGTCCAGGTGAGAATATTACACCACACACACACACAAGCTGATCACACGCAGACTGTAAAGAGAGCTGTGCGGTCTGTTATGTCGTTAGAGGGATGGAACCCAGACAATACAGATAGCTGTACTGACTGTCATAGTCAAGGAATGGAACCCAAACAATCAAAAACCAAAGACATTTTGCCGGCAATATTCAAGGTCCTTGAGTGTAGGATACACAGAGCAGTCTAGTGTAAAGCTACGAGTGCACCGAACGCGCTGCTGTGCGCCGTCTACTACTGGTCTAGTATAGCCTGGCAGTTTCTAAAGATGAGCCGGGGGCGGCGGCGGTGGGGTTCTGTGGTCTGAGGCTGTATTCCCGTCCGGTGTCCAGGGCGAGAAGGAGTGTCTGAACTCGGAGACGACGGAGCTGAAGCAGAAGGTGCGATACCTGCAGGACCAGCTGCTGCCGCTCAGCAAGCAGAGGGAGTACCAGGAGAAGGAGATCCAGCGGCTCAACAGGGTGTGTGTGTGTGTGTGTGTGCTGGAGGAAGTGTGTGTGAGTGTGTTGTGTTCTAGGAAGTGTGTGTGTGTTGGAGGAAGTTTGTGTGTGTTTTATAGGAAGTGTGTGTGTGTGTGTGTGTGTGTGTGTGTGTTATTTTGCTTACATCACTCAATGCCATCTCTCACCACCAGGCTTTGGAGGAGGCCCTGAATCTGCACCCCCCCGCCGCCACCCAGCCCCCACCTGGCCAGGGTAACCACGGGGACGCCGCCAGCAACTTGAAGAAGCAGGAACTGCTCACTCAAGTGGCGGTGCTCAAGGAACAGGTCAGAGGAGGCATCATTGCTGTTCGGACGCCTCCGCCGGCCCCCGCGGGCCGCGTGTGAATGCCGTACCCTTGTTAAACCCGGGGGGGTCTGTTCTCTGCACTCCAGGTGAAGATCTTTGAAGAAGACTTCAGGAAAGAGAGGAGCGACAGGGAGCGCATGAACGAAGAGAAGGAGGATTTGAGGAGACAAGTGGAGCGGCTTCAGGGTCAAATGACTAATTTAACCAATCAAGTAAGCCGGGATTAAGTTTGGAGTATGCAAACCCTTTGAAACCGCGTGTGCAAACAAGTGTTTTTCGCACGGACGCAAGCCTGCGCAGCAGTATGTAGCATCGTAGGGCGCAGATGCTTGGCGACAAACGTTATAAATGTAAACGTTGAAATTATGAGAATACTTATATATGTATGTCATATACAGTATATGTCCTCATAATTGTACCATACTTCATTAGTTAAATAAATCCCCATTTGGATCAAATTGTGCTGTGATCCTACGAATCTTCATAACGTTGTTGTTGTGCGACCAGCGGAGATCAGTCCTTTATCTGCAGAAATAATAGGTGATAAAAACATGTTGTTTTCATTTTTAACAAAGAAAGCATCATAAAAAAAATGCATCCAAATCGGTTGTCATGTTAGGTAATCTTGTGTGTGTGTGTGTGTGTGTGTGTGTGTGTGTGTGTCAGCTCCACCAGGCACAGAACGAGTGCCAGAGAGAACGGACGGAAAGGTGTAAGCTGGAGAGACTGCAGATGCAGCACCACAAACAGGTACGCCCTCCCTCGTAGCCCGCGCTGCTAACCTCTACCTTAAGCTTTTCCACCAGACCACACGGTTTAAAAAAAATACATACTGAAGATCAACGGGTTTGTTCCACTGCTCTGTGCGGTTCATTGTAAGGTGTACCCAAGGTTACTATGGATTCCTTCTTTATAGCAAACTTTGCTTTGGCCCTCAAGCGAGTACCGTGGCCCTCTAGTGGCCCACAAGAGCATATTTGCGCTCTGCAGATGTCTGGCCCCTGTGTGGTGCTGTTGCACTTTGTGTGAAGTGTGTTTTACATTTGTGTGTTTACACAAGGGTTTACATTCGTCGACGGCCGGTGGAGTGGGAGGCGGTTTGAACAGTGGGAGGTCCGGAGGGAGGTTGGGTCGGGTCGGGTCGGGTCGGGTCGACTGGGTGGGAGGCTGGTTTGGGGGGTGTGCAAGCCCAAGAGAGTAGTGTCCACATGCAGCCTTTGATTGGTGTTTACTCATGACCAGGCCTGTCACAATAACTAAATATTGCGATAAGCGATAATATTGTAGTTTTGAGACCATTTTCAACTAATATAATGATATTGAACGGCATAATAATGTAGTACAACCTTTCAAAGATCAATAAACTGTTATTTCTAAAGAATATTTAACACTGGAACTGGAAGACATTTTAAATATCCAAAATAAACAAAACAACCAAAAACAATAAATAAAATGGACTTACCCAAAAATGCACAAACACAACTAAAAACAATAAATAAAATTTAAATAAAAACTACATGAAGTGAACTACACTGTCTGTGAGTGCGCACCACTTGGACTGTCCTGTTTGTACTTTTGTTTGTCGACTAAGCGCCCCAGTGATTGTGGACTGTCGGGAAGACGGAGACATCCCATGATCGGTGGTATTTTGGGAAAACTGCATCGGATGATTATGCTTTAGGTGCAGATGCATGTTTGTTGTATTGGCGCGTTTAGTTGCTACCGTTGTACAACAAATGCGATATACCCGCTCTCACTCAAGTGGTTCACCGCGGTCATTCGGTTTGAACCAGAAGTGCTCCCACGCGGCAGCTGTCGCGTTCGGCTTTGAAACCAATTCCATCTTTGTTTTTCATGCCTCCAAATCTCAACTAGCGTTTTCTCTGGCTTGCTACTCCTCACGGGGCTCTCATGCTGCACTCTGGCAGAGAATGTCTAGGAAGACACGCGGAAGACAGGCGTATAGACGGGCTCTGACTCTGTAACGCCAGGGCTCCGCCTCCCCAGTCCCCACACAAAGACCGTGCGGCTGACAAGTGACTGACACGACTCGAGGGTTAACTCCTCATCAACTCATTCCGCTAAGGAAACGAGAGGGGTCTGTCGAGACCGACGGTCCGGAGTGAAAACTTGTCATCCAGTGTCATCCATCCTTGTCATCCAGTTTTGATAGAAATGATCGTCTCATTTTAATTGATCGTGCGATTGATTGATTTAGTGCTTATCGCAACAGGCCTACTCGTGACCCCCGACCCACCCACTGGTAGAAGCGGCCAGAAGGCAGCATGTGCCAATGTCGTTCCCACCTCGCGGGGGAGGGGGGGGGGGATGGTGTCTCGGTGAGCAGCCGGCTGAGCTACTGTGGTCCCTCTGTGCAGGTGGGCGCGCCGGGCCTGGAGGGCTGGCCTGTGCACTTCCCCCCCCGGATGCCCAACGCAGCGGGCGCTACGGCCGCCGCCGCCGCCGCCGCAGCCAACGCGGCAGCACCGCCCCCCGGACGCGACCCGGTAAGGGCTTGATCTCCGGAAGAGACCGAACCGAGCCCCTCCACTCCCCCCCCCCGCCCGCCACCCCCTCCGACCAAACTTTAGTATCATTATCAGATGACATCATTTAGATTCATTATCTTCATCGGAAGAGTCTTCATTCTCGCCCCGCCAGCAGTAGCTCCACCCTGCGTTGGGATGGGGGTTCTGATATGGAGGGTCTCTGCAAGGGAGAGGATCAAGTGTAGGGCAGAAAGCTGCAGGTCTGGTGGGTTTTAGTCCCAGGTGGTTCAAGGGGAGATGATGATGATGATGATGATGATGGAGTCCCTCACTCCATCGGTTTCTTTATTTATCTCCATTACTTTATTTTTTATCTCCTTCAATTTTTCTCACTCTTGCGTTCTTTCTTTCTTTCTTTCCCCCACTGTAGGGTTTTCCTTGGCAGTCGTCCTTCCCCCAGCCCAGAGGGTCCAGAGTCACCGGGGAGGGTCCAAGACCCCCACCAGAGACCACAGGTATGGTCAGAAGCTATCACCTTTGCTCCCCCCCCCCCCCTGTCTTGGGAGATCTTTCCTTCATGGTGTTGTTGTTCAGGGGTGTAGTTGTTGGGTACACGGAGAGTGTACCCAAGGCGAAGTCTTAGTTAAGGACTGGGCGATCAAACAATCGTAACCGGATCTCCTGGCTTTACTCAAACGTTATAAAGCATATCATGAATAATTCCTTTTACTTATTTGGCCAAAGAGTATTTAGCGTGGGCGCGCCTGTTTGGAATGTAAACGATTGCAAAACTGCATTTGAGTGTAGTACTGCAATACAAACTGTAACTGTTTACCAACATGCGGCGGTCAGAGTTCAATCGTAAGTCATTTACCAAATGTTTAATCACAAAAAGCAAAGCGCTTTGTGGCAGGAGTGTTCACTCTAAATGCTCTTAGGCAGAGGCGGTATGTAGTAATTAAGCAATCTTACACGAGATGCCGTTCTTGAATGTCATTATTGGTACGCAAAGCACAGCCGTCCTGTGCTTCAAGTACCAATAATGACATTAAAGAACGCCATCAAGTGTAAGATTGCAATAACACATAACACAAACCATCTTCATTATCAACAATACTGTAAAATATTTTCATATTGTGGGTTAATTTGCCCTCAAATTCAAGCTTTCTGCCCGAGTTCATCTCCATCAGAAAATAGTTCCTATAGTAACGATAGCCGACTCTTCAGTTGAACAATGGTCAGTTGAACGTTGTTATGGAAACTAGGCTCATGAAAGTAGTTTTGGCTAGTTAGCGTAGCGATACTTTCTGTAATTAGGCACGATTTTTTTGTCCGTTCTTTCACCAGGCATTTAAACATGGTCAAGAATGGGAATTGACCAATCGGAGTGCTTGCTTAAACTTGCGTGTTATTGAATTTTCCTTGATACACACCATCTAGTTGGCTTTACTGGGTTCCTCCAAAACCGTGTGTGTGTGTGTGTGTTGATCGTTTGTTTAACCTGTGTCTTGTTTCTTCAGATCAGTCCACGGCGGCAGGATTCGGAAAAAGGGAAAGACAGAACCTTGACCCTGGAAAGCACTAGAAGCATCACTGATCCAACCAAATGAAGCTTGGGTAGTAGCATGATTCAGTTTGTTTTGATTTGACAAGGTGTAATTTGAACTATAATTTTCCTACTGAACTGTAGATATCGGAATGTTGTTTATACTTGCGTTTTATAAGCCTATTTGTGAAACACTGTTTTCGCTATTCTGAATATATATACATGATATATTGTTTAGATTTTTTTAAACTTATTATTTTTGAGACTCAATCTGCTTCATATGATTCTATGCAGGAACCGAAGTCATTTGTTAAATAGGTTGGAAACTATCAACATACTTTTTTTTTTTTTCTGACAATATACCTACGTGATTGTCTCTGCAGAAATGTAACAACTTCACATACCTAGTTTGTTACTCGTAGAGTTAAACGGAAGCCATTCCCGATTTAAGAACAAGACCACATATATTCATTCCAACAAAGAATGATTATGTAGGTACATTGAATCATAGACATTGTAATGTGAATGTTATTTCATTTATGATGATTTCTTCAGTACCATTGATGTTCTAGACCTGTCCCATATGTGTAACTGTTCAAAAGTGATTGTTGAAATACTAAAATTTTGGGAAATTAATTTTGATGGTATCATGGCAAAAAATACATGATTGTGATTATTGATAATTTATTTATAATCTAATGTTTTGATAGTTGCATTGACTCAGTGTAAATCATTGTCTTTAGTAATGCTGTTCTTTCTATGTTGTTACTGTAATCCCAATATATTGTAGCTATTGGCATTGTATGTTTGTATCAGACACACAATACTCGACAAAACAGCACATACACATACAAACGCGTTTTTTCACTCTAATGGACCTAATCTCATAAAAACCAACACTTTAATTTACCGCACCTGATTTAATGATTTGGTCACTTGTTCTTACCTTTTTTATCCTTCAGCATCCTATAACGTTGTCCACAACAAATTCCCATCCTTTGTAGAGATTAGCCAATTGAACCCCTTCCCCCCTTTTCTCCCCCCCAAACAATTGATCCTTTTCCTCCCATTCCTTCAAACAAGGTCACTTGCGGTGAGTCAAATACCGATTTAAAGATCAGAAGATGAACCCCCCCCCCCCCCATCATATGGTTGCCTTCAGTTGTCTTTTTAGAACACATGACCTTGTGTTGCAGCTCTCTCTGTGTGTGTGTGTGTGTGTGTGTGTGTGTGTGTGTGTGTGTGTGTGTGTGTGTGTGTGTGTGTGTGTGTGTGTGTGTGTGTGTGTGTGTGTGTGTGTGTGGTCAGTGACCTGCTGCAACACTCGGTCCAGTACTGACAACAAGCACAGCTTCGGACACCCGGCCATTTGAAACGGTTTACTCGCTATGTTAACTCCTTTCACTTTTTGTTTTGATTCACAATTTAGCTCAGTATTCATACAGTTTCCCCTAGTATGTATTGCAGAAGACGGGATGGCGGGCTTCAAATTGTCTGTAGATTATTTGGGACAACTTTTTTTAATCCAACAATTTATTGGGAACAAAATCCTCATTGGTGGGAGCTGAATTGAGACATTAGCTGAATTGCACTTTGAAAGGTACGCTGTAATTATTGGCAGTTGTATTTTCTTGGTTTGTAGCCTAGTTATGTTTTTCTTGTTCCTTTTTGCTGTAGGCAAAAGCACATCTTATGTGAGACTTTTTGTATTTGACCAGCTTAATAAATATTCTAAATGTCTGTCTTCTGTCAACTCTGAACGTCATATTTGCTCTGCTAAATCCAGATTGCAATCTCACACACACACACACACACACACACACACACACACACACACACACACACAGGAAGTCAGTCTGCATAACTTTGCATATTGCTTGAAGCACAAATTTGAGTCAGCAACTGTGTTTCCCTCAAGCTTTATTGAAGGTACTCAGCAAACCAAGGTTCTCTGCAGGAGGTCATGCAGCAGGTTCTGCCGCGGTAGGAGATGACATGACGCTGGGATCAGCAGAGCAGCCCCGATGCACTCCAGGGCTGGCTCCGGACCCCCCAGGCTCAGAAGAGGCTCCACAGAGATCCTGCTTTCAAGCCCCATCTTCATGTTATCATGCCAAACTCTCCGCTTCACAGAACCTGTCGCAGACCGTCAGAGGAACACTCCTCCACAACACCTGTGCCTCGTCTCCGTGAAAACAAGTTGAGTCGCCAGTTGAAAGTTTAAACATTTGCTTAGGTCCCATGACATGCCACCAGGTGTGAGTGTGATTAGCTGTTAGAAGCTGTTTTGGAAATCTGCCCCTTATGACATCACACGTGGGCGTGTCCACCTAGATGTGTGCTCGATAGATCAGTCGACCAGCGTACCCAGTGGACTGTAGCAAACGTTGCTCATCTATCCGTCACACATCTAGGTGGACACGCCCACCTGTGATGTCATAAGGGACAGATTTCCAAAACGGTTTGTAATGGCTAATCACACCACACCTAATGGCATGTCATGGGACCTTTAAGATTTTAAAAAGGGGTTAATCTGAATCTCTCTGGCCGTGTAAAGGCCGGAGGTAGTCCATGATGAATCTTCTGATGACGGAGACTTGGACCTCGGGGAACCACCTCCTGACTGGCTTCCCGTCCGGCCCCACCAGGAACTTCTCGAAGTTCCACTTGATGTCGCTCAGCTTGAACGGCTCCCAGAACAGGTTCCCGTACGCCGTTCCCAAGCTGTCGCCGACCGGTGGGCAGGCACTCTGCAAAGCAAAACACATTACTTTCACAGACCCCCCCCTAACTAGACATCACACTAATGATTAGGCATAGGCACATGTCTTATTCCATGAGGGGGGAGGGGACTCGCCTTGAGAAAGGTGTACACCGGTTGCTCCTTATCTCCGTTGACGTCGCCGACTTCAAACAGCTGGAACGTGGGGACAAATCCCTTGCCGGGTCTTACATGTCTGAAACGCAGGAAGGGATCGTCTAGTCAGTGGAAAATGACCACCGGTGAGACGATCAGGGCTTGGGCCCCCAGTGCCTCACTGGGCCCAAGCACTCCTTTAGTAGTACTTGGGTAATGCTACATTCTCTTAATGCAGCCTATGGATTGTAGAACCACTAGCCTGGCTGCTTTACTCCATTGAGGAATGCATAGAGAGGGGGAGGGATTTAAGGGATTAGGGTTAGTTCCCAAATTGAAAATGTTGCAGATTGACAGATATCTACATTCATAGATCTAATGTTACATACCTTCATTGGAGCCAGGTGTCAGCGAATATATGCTGCAACTCTATACTCCCTGATTCAGTTTCATTGGTTGCATTGCTTATGTGTCTTCGGCGAGCCATGCAGAGAGAAGAGGATTACTTACTTCATCCCTGGTAGGATCTCAGCATTGGTCCCTGGTTCTTGTTTTCCAAAATTATTACAGGGAAACCCGAGAACGGCGAATCCATAGGGCTTCATCTCCTCGTGTAGTGCATTCAACTCTGATGGTAGGTAACAGAAGAAAGTTAAGATGATGTACCCTCAGAGGTGGAAGAAAGGGGTGATTGTTTATGGTGGACTTAATGAAGAAAGCGTTATTCAATGCTCACCCACATACTGGGGGGTAAAGGATCAGTATGTAGCCGTGTTGACAAAGAGGACTGTCTGCCCGACGTACTCGCTGAAGGAGACGGTTTGACTCCCATTCAGTGTTTTTGCCTGGTACCCATAAATGGTACCGTTTACTGTTTCACACGGCTGAGGGAGGGAAACACACCTGCTGGTTAAAAACTATTGTCTCCTTTTTATCAGGTCAACAGCAACAAAGTCGGTGTGATATCAGGTTTGGTTGAATCACCAAACATCTTCGTATTTAAACAGGTCAAAAACATCTATCTTGAATAAACGGCCACAGATGATTACACAAATACACAAATGAATATAATTACTGTTTTTAATGTTGTCTTAGCTACTAGTCATTGTCTATTTTAGGATTTCTTTGCATTTGCAAATTTTATTCAGTGTTAGATTTCCTACATTGTCTTATGAAAAGAAAAATATATTGATAACAAACAAAAGTATCAAAGTAAACATGTAGGACTACTTCATTCAAGGCTAGTTTGAGATGATTAGGCCTACCTCATGCCTATTAGTTTTAGAGTGTGTACATTTTGAATTTAGGCCTAGTCTTTACGGTCAGAAACACCTAATTGTGTCTGCAGCAGTGATCCAGTGGCTCCCAACCTTTGGCTTTAGGTGGAACACCTAAATGTCAACAAGACCTTTCGCCGACCACCTTGTACGCGAAAGATAAATACTCACAGTGGCTGAAAGAGTGCCAGCACCTTTTAAAAGACCATGGCCCAAACAGTGAATAGTGAACGTCAGTTACCCTGCTGTGTTTATCTAGCCAACACAATACACAAAACATCAAAAGAAAAAAAATACAAAATAAATAATATGATGGAATCCACAAAGTGACACTATTTTTGATAATGTGTTTTTTTACTGAACAATATAGACTTTTTTTATGTCTTTATTTTCAATTATCTATTATTTTATATTGTTGTAAATTCAAGAATAACAAAAACATTGCTCTAGTCGATGTCCTGAGGCAAGGTCCTTCAGAGTTTCTGATAGTGCTTACATTGTTGAGGCTTATTGTCTTAGTAATTAATATGAATGACTAACAACGCATTGTGTCACGTTACATGAGCACCTAACAAGGCAGGCTAATATACTTAATGGTTTGGCCTATGCTTAATATGTGTTCCTCTGAAGCTTTGGATTTTATTTTCATGATGAAAAGAAAAGGTAGGACTACCCCATAGGCCAACTCTTTAATAAACGGATATTCTTAAAGCCATCATAGGTTATGCTTGAACGCAGTATAGCTAGGCTAAACCCTTTTTACTAATCTTAAAAAAAAAAGGGATCCATGACCTCTAATAAAATAGCGTACAGGCAACATAACTGTAAACATGGTGGTGAGAAAACGATATTTTTACGCCGGAGTTTGTTCCCGCGGATGTAGGCCACCTACCTGGGTCAATGGAAACACTGTGCCCATGCTGGGTCGGAGAAGACCCAGCAGAACCAAAGGTAGAATCCGCATCCTCTCCATCCCGTCGTCTCGAACCGTCTGAACCCTCCGTAGGCCTTCCTAAATGACTCGCTGACTGCAGCCGAGCCGAGTCTGTTATTTTTGTAATTTCGCAGGTTGGGGTTACTTTTATACCTACATGCTGCACTGAACAAACTGACGCACACCCCGTCTGAACCAATAGGGATTCAGCGATCGTGAACTCATCTTTTGGGGTCTCCCTAGCAATGAGCGAATCGTGACTCATGGCCCTCTGACCTCCCTCCCCGCCTATCATCGCATCATCACATAAACTGTGTGTGCGCTTCAGTAGAATATATAGACATAGACAACGGCCCGAGGTGCAAAACGCATCACAGCGGAAAAATCAAACAATCCCAAGTAAACAGACAGGGTTTCTGCATGTTTCAACAAGTCAAATTAAAGACCAAATTTTTAAGACCATTATGAATGCAATTTAAGACCTATTTTACGTACATAGGCCTACTGGCAAAAAAGGACGACTGATATGAAGGAAAATTAAAGTCCCAGAATTACTTGCAAAGTAAATAAATGTATTCACGTTCAACCGAGCATGACTACACAGGACTGTGTGCGCAAGAATTGTAGTAGCCTATAATATGCGATGCTTCGTTAAACAAAAACGATCCTACTAGAGACATTGTAGACGAGATAACATTTCTGCAGTTAGTGGTTAACCGAACTGTTATAGTCGGCCACTGTATGTCTGGACTGTGAGAGAAAGTCTGAAAAACGGTGTGAAAACTAGGTAACCAGATGTCCTAAACCAGCCAGCCAAAAGGTTCCCACAATAGTAATGTGGCTTACACGACCCAGGTGTATTATATGGGGTCAGTTCAGTCTCATTAATAATGAATGCACAGAGAAGGATTCACAAATGTGATTTATATACAAATGACTCTCTTCTCACAAATACACATACATTCAATGCACACATAAATGGATATTGGTATAAATAAAGTAAAATAAATCCATAAACAAAAATAAGTTTCACAAACACATTTCTGTGCACACACAAATGTGTCTAGTTTTAAATAATATAATATAAATAATATAATAATATAAATCCATATAATATAAATCCATAAATATATTAATTGAAAATATATTTGCAATTTTCATCAAAAATGTATTTGGATGCGTCGAGTCTCCGACTCTCTGGTACTTCCACAACAAATGAAGACTCGTAGTGGGGTTATCTCGGCCATGGAGGAGAAGGAATTGGGGGAAAGGAACTTTGGCCTCGACTCTGAAGAGTGACAGGAGGAGAAAGGGATTGTTGTCGTATGCGGACTCCCGGAGGAGCTCCTCCCGCCGATTGATACATTAACGTTACGAGTTCAGTCAGAAGTCAACAGCTGAAATATGGATGATGAATCGTTGATCATCGAGGTGGAAAAACACTGTGTCCTTTCCTGTGACGTCTCAGCCGTAACGTGTCCGGACCGCTTCCAGTGGGGATTGCAGTACGGAACACATCCACTTCGCTGCCGTTACGCCTCCGTGACGGTTCTGGTGGAAATTGGCCTTGAGGGACTGCAGTCATGTGATTGGCTGAAAACGAGGGAGGCATCTGATTGGCTACAGAGAGTTCCTTGTTGAAAAAAATGCATTCGTGAATCCAGCCACGTCAGGAGAGTCTCAAAAATCCACATATAAATACAGACCAGTTGACACACAAATGCAAACAAGTTCACAAATGAAAAGCGTCTTGCAAATTCAAGTTTAACAGTTTGTATATAAATGTAACAACATCCAACTGCATTTTTGATGAAAATTGCAAATATATTTTTAATTAATATATTTATGGATTTATATTACATTTATTTAAAACAAGACACATTTGTGTGTGGATCAGAAATGTGTTTGTGAAACTTTTTATGGATTTATTTTACATTTGTATACCGATATCCATTTGTGTGTGCATTGAAATGTATTTGTAAGAAGAGTCATTTATATATAAATCACAAAATACATTTGTGAATCTTTCTCTGTGCATTCATTATTAATGAGACTGAACTGACCCCATAGTATTAAGGTGGTCTCGGATCAGTTTTCTTTGATTATACGTGCAGTGGCGGTTCTAGACCAGTTTTAATGGGGGGGCCTGGATGGGGCCGGCTTTTGTGTTAGAGGGGCACATACAGGGATGTACACAGGAGTTTTGAGGGGCAGGTGCCGAATTGTTGACGGGGGGGGGGGTTGGATCGCGAACGAGCGCTGTTGCCGGCGCGATTGTTGGGGGGGGGGGAGGGGGGGGGGTTGGATCGCGGACGAGCACTGTTGCGGGCGCGATTGTTGACGGGGGGGGGGGGGCCGGGGGTTGGCTCGCGGACGAGCGCTATTTATCATTGACGCAGACTCCTCGTTCGGGGGGGCCACAGGGGGGTCCGGACTCAGAGTTATGGGAGTCCCCAGCAGAACCACCACTGTATACGTGGCTATACTTTACTCAAGACTGGCGCTACACAAAGAAACCGTGCACTTACTGTTGCGCAGTGTGTATGCGTTTCACTGCGATTTTTATACATAGGGTGTATTTAAAGGGAATCCCCTCATTTATAGAATAAAGCAGGTTGGATGTTGCTTTTGCATTTTGAAATCATCATCACTCTATTGGGAATAATGGCGAACAATTCTGCATTTGGCATAGTTATTTACAATTTGCAGAATATTTTCACTTAGCAATTTACACGATTGGCTGTTTTTTGCTAGCACGCCTCCCTAGCCTTATTTTGTGCAACTGTGTTGCCCTTAGCTGTTATCTGATTCTTGAACTCCTCATAGGAGTTCATTATGAATATCTGTTCCCCTTGAGGGAAATATACTGCTCTTATAAAACGGGTGGCTTAAATCAAGCGATCTGATTGGTTCCCAACTGTTGTATATTGAGCGTTTACACAGCTATGTGTAAAACCCATTCAGTTTACAGAGTTCCGTATCACTCCGCGCCTAACTTGAACTGTTGTTTATTTATATATAAAAGCAATAGCATAGTTCACTGAAGCCTAAAAATATGTTGATTGCTGGAGAGGGTGGAAATGTTGTAAAGCAATAGGCACAGGGTGAGTGAACTGCTCGATAGTAGGCTACCGTCTCTGAAGGACACTACAGTGTGTTGCATAGCAACCGCCACGCACTTTGCAGGCAGCCAGGAGGGACTACATTTTTGTATTTGCCGTGTTCTTTAGAAAATCGCAGTCATGAACGCTTTTAACTCACTTTATTTGTTAAAGGTCCGGTATGTTATCTACGAAGCAAAAGGAGGGGAATTGTATAAGCATGCGTGGAGATACGCTTAGTAAGGCATCTGATAAATGCATTACCTGGAGCGTTCTGGTCCCTTGAGCTATGTGTCCGGACTTTAATAATGGGCAGGCGTGGTCTCCGTAATGTGCTCTGATTAGCTAAGCATGGTGCTGAACTCCTGCCTCTTGGATACCTGTATGTGTACTCAGTGCTGGTCCCTTCTGGCTATGTGTCGGTATTACAACTTGGTTTCGGGCTTGATCCTGACCTCTCGTGGCTAGGCATTACGCTTGTTTTCGTGGCCTTGGTCTCTGGGCTTCTCAGACACCTGGCCTGCTGATATCTCAAGAAGAATTGATACGTGTATGAATGGCTCTACACATGAACGAATGCTTCACTGCTGACCATTCTACAAGCCATATAAAAGTAGAAAACATGTATAAAGCAAAAAGAAATCTCATGGATACACCTCCATGTAACAATCATCAACACCACCAACCGACAAGGAAAACTCCCAGCCCGATTTGGAGAAACTCATTGTCGCGTCACTAATCATGGGACTGTATTCACCTTGGTTGGTCACATGGAACACGCAGTGGGCTACAATGCCGCACTCAAGTACAAAATAGTAGACACACAATCACTATGTCATACAATCATCAATAAATCAGTAGGCAGACAATCATTATGCCATATAATCAACAATAAAACAGTAGTCATAAAACAATCATGTCATTCAACCACCAATTATAGATTCAAAACGGCACACAGATAGGATCAATCATAGAAACACAAAACACAAATAATACTTATAGGTACTTCTAGGCAAAAAATTAATAACAAAAATACAATTAAAAATGCAAAATTCCCTTCAGTCATGCATGGATTTGAATGGCACAGGTGATCTTCATGTATTGGTGCGCCATGTGTATGGGGTTTTGGACATTGCTGTAATCGTCGCTCCCGTTCCCATTGTTGTCATTAGTCCATCAGTCCCATTATCAGTGCAGTGGTACAAAAACAGCATGCTACACCAACACCACCCAAACATTACTATGCAATGACAATCATGACCCACATTGATTATATAATGATTCGTTATTTGATTAGACCAGGTATATTGATTATAGTAGCGATTGGTGCAATACATCATGGGGCCCCGGGGACTATTCTACATTCTCCAGCCAGATCAGGTCGGGCCCCCCTGGTGGACCCTTGTCCAAGCCCACCGGGTCATACTCGATGCCCATGTAAGCCTGGATGGCACCTGGCAGACCCGGGGCACCCACAAACATGTTCTCCATCCAACTAGAGAAAGGGTTATTAATGCTGGAGTTCTCTGCCAATTCTAATCTGAGGGCCTGTAACCCTGCCAGCGTTCTGGCCACGACCCCTCTGGAGCTGTGTTGTTGGGGATAAAAGTACAACATGTCATCCCTATCATCTCGCACACCCCTCCTTGCTCTGCCAATAACATGTCCAAGGCTAGCCTATTCTGATAGGTCATTCGGGAGGTGGCATCCAATTGCTCGGATATTTTATCTAGTCCAAATATCTCGGGGCTGGCCTTTCCTATAACTCTTTCACGCCTTCCCGCCAGCTGATTCCTGGCTGCTCCAGGTCTGTACTGTCACTTTGGTTTCATCCTTCCTCTGGATCCATCCTTGGGCCAGTGGGATCTACACCTGGGCCGGGATCATGGAATGTTGGCTGATGCAGTCCTATGCAGATTCAGCCTTTCAGACAATAGGTTCTGCTCACCTGTTTTTGTGGCCACGTGGAAGGGGTGGCAAGCCTCGCGCCCGCCGCTCACCTCTTGCCCTCCCGGTCCTTGGCCTTTCCTCAGAATCACGTCTGGGTCACCAAATTGCCATGTTCTTTAGAAAATCGCTGAGTCATGATCGCTTTTAACTCACTTTATTTGTTAAAGGGGTATTCTCTGATATTATGAATCTTACAGACTGCGTCGGGTTCTCCGACTCTCTGGTACTTCCACAACAAGTAAAGACTCCTAATGGGGTTTATCTCGACCATGGGGGAAAAGGAATTGGGGGAAATTAACTTTGGCTTTGACTCTCTGAAGTCCAGATTGAAACAAACGTGGAGGAGAAAGTGATATTTCAGCAGACAGCTATCAGTTCACTTCAGGTCCATATCATTTGTCCGACGCTCCACTGTTTCGACCTCTCGGTCTTTTGCAGACTCCTCCACCGGCAGAGCAGCCAGAGTGACTGGTGACTGAGTTGTCTCTCAGATGCAGGAGCACTGAGCCCCAGGCACCGACTGAGGACTGACCTGGAGGCCCCCCCCTCCCGCTGAAGCCCCAGGCCCTCCCTCCGAATCCCCGGCTAATTAATATTTCAGGGGCCGTATTCACAAAGAATCTTGGGGCTAAAAGTAGGTCATAAGTGGCGACTTTAGGAGTAACTCCTAAAAAGAATGGAAGTGTCAGACTTAAATTTAGGACTCATATTTTCTTTTACTAAGAGCAATTCACAAAGTATTTTAGGCCTACAAGTAGCACCTCTAGGAGAGCTTAAAAGTCTGGACTGACTGGGTTTGTCACATAAACTACCTCAGGCCAGTGATGGTTGGCAGACAATTTGCTCTCCTAAGCACATGTGGTTTATAGTCTGTTTTATATGTATAATTAAGTTAAAGTGCATTACAGAGTACCTCACTTCTTCATATTTTATATAACTAGATGACCATGCATTCCCATAAACAGGCACACACCCACACGCTGATGAGAAATGTACTTGCTATTTGTGATATAACTATTGCCACATTAATACGTTTTATGGCAGTGATTCACTGGCATTTAAAAGGTCCTCATTACGTAGCGGGTGTGGGGCATCAGTATATATCTATGGGTGCTGGTCATGACTCCACTCCTTGACTCCCTGACTAGAACGACATGTAATGCGGTGTGTCATGTGAGTATTTCATATGGCAGCAAAAGCTTTAAACTCTACAGTGTGTAGTGTGTGTGCTTTCAGTGGCTGAGTTGTCTCTCATATGCAGGAGGACCTGAACAAATTTGTTTAATTTCCAAAATAGTTCAAAAAAATAAAAACTTTCCTCCATACTTTGAGTAGTTTCATCTTCTATCCTTTGAAGTTATTAGGATATTTGAATAACACCTAATTAATATTTCAGATTCATATTCACAAAGAATCTTGGGGCTAAAAGTAGGTCATAAGTGGCGACTTTAGGAGTAACTCCTAAAACTAATGGAAGTGTCAGTCTTAAATTTAGGACTCCTATTTTCTTTTACTAAAAGCAATTCACAAAGTATTTTAGGCCTACAAGTAGCACCTCTAAGAGAGCTTAAAAGTCTGGACTGACTCCTAAGGGTTTATAGTCTGTTTTATATATGTATAATTAAGTTAAAGTGTATTACAATCAGAGTACCTCACTATCTATAACTAGATGAACATGCATTCCCATAAGCACGCACAAGCACACCCACACACACACCCACACATGCTGATGAGAAATGTAGATTTTGTGAACTATTGCCACATTAATGAATACGTTTTATGGAAGTGATTCACTGCCATTTAGAATGCGGGTGTGGGTGTGCCACCCACACCCGCATTAATATTACGTAGCGGGTGTGGGTCGTCAGTATATATCTATAGGTGTGTGGGTCATGATGACTCCAGTCCCAACACTTCCACCGGAGGTCAGAATTGTAAGGGTCACTTCCACTGGTGGCCACCAGAGGTCAGAATTTTAAGGCTCACTTCCACTGGCGGCCACCAGAGGTCAGCATTCTGCGGGTAAAGAATTCAGAAAGTGCTACTACGACAGCGATAACGTCAAGACTAGAGGGGGGGATACGTGCTAGCGAGTCGTAGCTAGGCTTCTGACAGGCAGTCCAGTTGCATTTGTATATACAAATTTGTTTAATTTCCAAAATTGTTAAAAAAAAATAAAAACTTTCCTCCATATTTGAGTAGTTTCATCTTCTATCCTTTGAAGTTATTATGATATTTGAATAACACCTAATTAATATTTCAGATTCATATTCACAAAGAATCTTGGGGCTAAAAGTAGCAATTCACAAAGTATTTTAGGCCTACAAGTAGCACCTCTAAGAGAGCTTAAAAGTCTGGACTGACTCCTAAGGGTTTATAGTCTGTTTTATATATGTATAATTAAGTTAAAGTGTATTACAATCAGAGTACCTCACTATCTATAACTAGATGAACATGCATTCCCATAAGCACGCACAAGCACACCCACACACACACCCACACATGCTGATGAGAAATGTCGTTTTTGTGAACTATTGCCACATTAATGAGTACGTTTTATGGAAGTGATTCACTGCCATTTAGAATGCGGGTGTGGGTGTGCCACCCACACCCGCATTCATATTACGTAGCGGGTGTGGGTCGTCAGTATATATCTATAGGTGTGTGGGTCATGATGACTCCAGTCCCAACACTTCCACCGGAGGTCAGAATTGTAAGGGTCACTTCCACTGGTGGCCACCAGAGGTCAGCATTTTAAGGCTCACTTCCACTGGCGGCCACCAGAGGTCAGCATTCTGCGGGTAAAGAATTCAGAAAGTGCTACTACGACAGCGATAACGTCAAGACTAGAGGGGGGGATACGTGCTAGCGAGTCGTAGCTAGGCTTCTGACAGGCAGTCCAGTTGCATTTGTATATACAAATTTGTTTAATTTCCAAAATTGTTAAAAAAAAATAAAAACTTTGCTCCATACTTTGAGTAGTTTCATCTTCTATCCTTTGAAGTTATTAGGATATTTGAATAACAACTAATTCATATTTCAGATTCATATTCACAAAGAATCTTGGGGCTAAAAGTAGGTCATAAGTGGCGACTTTAGGAGTAACTCCTAAAAAGAATGGAAGTGTCAGTCTTAAATTTAGGACTCCTATTTTATTTTACTAAAAGCAATTCACAAAGTATATTAGGCCTACAAGTAGTACCTCTAAGAGAGCTTAAAAGTCTGGACTGACTCCTAAGCATGTGGTTTATAGTCTGTTTTATATATGTATAATTAAGTTAAAGTGTATTACAATCAGAGTACCTCACTATCTATAACTAGATGAACATGCATTCCATAAGCACGCACAAGCACACCCACACACACACCTACACATGCTGATGAGAAATGTAGTTTTTGTGAACTATTGCCACATTAATGAATACGTTTTATGGAAGTGATTCACTGCCATTTAAAATGTCCTCATATTACGTAGCGTGTGTGGGTCGTCAGTATATATCTATATTCACATTATATTCATATATATATATATTATATTCATATTTTAGTCACTTCCACTGGTGGCCACCAGAGGTCAGCATTTTAAGGCTTACTTCCACTGGCGGCCACCAGAGGTCACCATTCTGCGGGTAAAGAATTCAGAAAGTGCTACTACGACAGCGATAACGTCAAGACTAGAGGGGGGGATACGTGCTAGCGAGTCGTAGCTAGGCTTCTGACAGGCAGTCCGGTTGCATTTGTATAGAGATGGCGTCTCTCCTGCAGCCCGATAGAGTGATCTATCTGGTCCGCGGGGAGAAGAAGACCAGGTCTCCCCTGTCCCAGCTGTATTTCTGTCGCTATTGCAGCGAGCTCCGGTCCCTGGAATGCGTGTCTCATGAGGTTTGTTTGTCACCACGTCTTCTGTCAGTGGTCATTAGTGAGCTAGCGTTAGCATCGGGAGCTAGGCTAGCTACAGTGTTGTGGACCGCTGCTGATCAGCCTGATCAATTGATTTGACAGGCGGTCATGTGTCAAATGGCTGAGCCCGTTTCACCAGAGGACCCCTTTCCTTCATTTTATTCAGTCGACACTTACTCTACACGTTCTCCATTGATCGGGAATGTTTAAAACGAAATGTTGTGCTCCTCCCACATAGCTAGAAGTCTAGTATGAATAGGCCACATATATCCGCCGGTGCATCGCTGTGTGGAAGCAGTCGGGATAGGCAATGTTAGCGAAGTTGTTTATTATTTCTATGTTTTTGTATATCGTATTAGGCCATGGCCTAAAACGCAGGTCACTTGTGTTTTAGCTGCTTTATGCTTCAATCGGTTTGGCTGTGTTCATACTGACTGTAGTCACCACACCCATACAAGAGCGACCCAGATACTAGCTTTATATATTTGTCAGCTATGGCATAACACTGGAATTAAAACATTACAACCATTATAAATATGTATATAAAAAAGTTATGCTGGTAGTTTTATGTATTCTGTTCACATATTCATCCTTTAGCCTTTGAGCCCATTGTTTGCACTTTAAACGAGTCCTACACTGGATGGTGTTTAGGTGGACTCTCATTACTGCCCGAGCTGCCTGGAGAACATGCCTTCAGCCGAGGCCAAACTGAAGAAGAACCGGTGAGCAACATCTATATTTATACAGCAGCGATTCCGTGAAGAACCAACCATAAGTGTCTTCAGATTCTTTGATGCTTTGGGGAAAAAAAAACAGTCCATGAAACCTCTCCTGAATTCCCTCTTCGCTGCAGATGCGCCAACTGTTTTGACTGCCCGTGTTGCATGCACACCCTGTCCACACGGGCCACCAATATACCAGCCCCCATGCCCGACGACCCCACCAAAACGACCATGAAGAAGGCCTACTACCTTGCGTGTGGGTTTTGCCGCTGGACTTCCAGAGACGTGGGCATGGCAGACAAATCAGTTGGTGAGTCACATACTGTTATGACACACTGAACTTAATGGCTGTATTAAGTTATTTAGCTTTTACCCAGTGCTACCTACAGTGACAAACAGATACAGATGTCACTGAGGAGCCGGTACGGGTTACCCGTGTGTGCAAGGAAGTATGTACCCTACATGGGGATGTACCCAGAACCTTTCACCAACCAATAGACTTTCTTGCGATTCCTGCCCATATTTGAGACTTAACTTCATTCACGATATCCATAATAAATAAATAGGGAGGGACATTTACAGGACAATTTCATAGTGCGGTTCCAGCACTTAAAATATAATTCTCAAATCTTGGCTTGAGAACTAATTTAAGCCTTGCTAGCTGTTGTGACAGTGGACCTGAATCGTGTTTTTGTTTCGTTACAGCCAGTGGTGGATGGCAAGAACCAGAAAACCCTCATACGCAGCGGGTGAGTGGAACTCTGACCTTCCACATGAGTCTGGCTCACAAGACCTCTGGTCCACATGCAAATAGACACACAATTACCCCATTATTCTCATCCTTCCTTATCGTTGAAATGAAGACGCATGTGATTTATTATTAAACTGTTGATCCCTGGTGGTTCAACTTGCAGATCAACAAACTGATAGAGTACTACCAGCAGTTGGCCCAACGAGAGAGACAGGAGCGAGACCGGAAGAAGATGGCCAGGAGGAGACAGTGCATGCCGATGGCGTTCTCGGTACACTACAGCAGGCTTTCAGCTCACTAAGGCGTATGATCTGGAGTAGCACAGCCATTTACGCTGTGAAAACGGCACCCTCCTTTCTGATTGGGTGGTCCATGTGTTGCATTATATGAAGTTATAAGAAATTAACTCTACTAACTTTGTTGTATAATTAATAAGCATGCATTGTGTTTGCTAAAATGTTGAAATTTTTCCATATTGCACTGACAGAGAGACTTTTATATATCCCCAGGGACAAAACAGATTCTTATCATCATTTCAAACACTTTGGTTGATTCCACAAGAAATATTTTGCAATGAGGATATTTCTAATGTAAAAATATTTATAATAATTAGTGCTTTATTGGTTTTAAGTGAATGAAAATTGCAGTCGAGTCCTGCAAGCAGCCAAGGACTATTGTAATTTATTTCAAAGTCACATTGAACTTTATAAATGGGTCTGCCATGCAATCAGCTATTAAATATTTGATCATCAAGGAAGTTGACCTCAATTATCCATTTTATTTAGGTCAATGTCATACGATTTTTCTTTTATCATGAGTTGTTTCATGATGTTTTAAAGGTTGGGGGTAGTTATAAAGTCATTTATTTAATATTATCTGTGAGGTTCGGCTGCTTTCAAAGATGGATTTTGTTGCCTTTGCATGTCCCCAGATGCAACTCATGCTTAACTACTTTGCTTCCTCCTGTCTTTTTAACCTGTTTCCCATTTTGCTTGTGTGCAATGATTCTTATTTTTGATTTCTTTACCCTACCAGCAACACACTATTCATGTGGTGGTGAGTTGTATTTTTCACAACTTTGGGTAGTCTGTACTGTGTACAGTAGCTCTGTCTTCTTCTCTTCTCTCACTCTCTTAACTCTGACTTCCCAGATCACATGAATGTCTCCCTCTAGCTAAATGTCGTTGATTCACACAATAGGGGCCTTTTGAATTGGTTAACGAGTAGCAAACCCATTGTAAGCCCAAGTGTAGTTGCACCACGAGTTAAAAACATATAGGTCAACATTGATCATATGTCTCACCAAACCACTGCCACCCCTCTATCCTGACCCTTTTTAAAGCCCCTATTTGTTCCCATCACCAAGGTGGATTTTCTGTTTGCATCTTTTGCAAATGTACTTCTAAATGGCCTTTTTTTATGGCGACATTGCCTTTTAATATTCTGTTGTATGTTAACAACATGAGTACTAATATCATAGATCCCGCGCCATAGTGCATTGAGCCTGACAAGCCTTGCTCTCTCCTGTAGGAGAAGTACGGCCTTGGCACCAGGCTGCAGAGACAGCGGGCCGGAGCTCCCATATCCAACCTGGCCGGCCTGACGTGAGTCTCCAATCACAACGTGTTGCTGCATTCAATTAGAATCTGTGCAAACTGAAAATTTAATTTGTACGTTTTGGGATTTTTTTTAACAACCATTTTTCAATATCGGGACACTGCATACCTGACATTCTGTAGACCTGCTTGCCTTTGGATATCGGTTGGATCTCATGTTGGCTTAGAGGGAAATCCGTTTGTCCCGCTAGTCTGAAAGAAGGCGAGGACCAGAAGGAGATCAACATCGAGCCAGCCCAGGCCCTGGATGAGGTGGAGCCCTTACCTGAGGATTGCTACACAAGACCCATTAACCTACCAGAGGGTAGGTGCCAGTTCCCCAGAGGAGCCCGGTCGGCGGGGCCTTGTACCACCGGGTTGGCCCTGCAGCGACGTGCTACATGTCTGCCGGTCTGTTGTCAACTCTCTTTTTCGGTGGCGTTCCTTGCAGTGACGACCCTGCGGCAGCGCCTGCTGCAGCCGGACTTCCAGCCTTCGGGAGCGTCCCAGCTCCACCCCAAACACAAGCATCTCCTCATGAAGAGGTCGCTGCGCTGCAGGGTACGTCTTTGTTTGTTTGTATTTTTTATTTAAAAAAAAAATTCCCCCGTGGGTCCTCTGTGGTAGAGTCACACTGACATTCGTCTTTCCTTTCCTAGAAATGCGAGCATAATTTGAGCAAACCGGAATTCAACCCGACTTCGATTAAGTTCAAAATTCAGCTGGTGGCTGTGTGAGTATCCGTTTGGTTTTATCAAACTGTTATCTTGGTTTGTCTGTCAAAGAATTTGAATACAATGTATAATTCTGAAAATTTGTTATGCATTATCCATTTTCAGGTCGCTAGGAAAAGTTTCCCAGTGATCAATGTTGTAGAAAATGTCTTTAGAATTGGCTGAATTTTTAAATTCTGAATTGGTGATTAAATAATAGTTTTTGGGTACATAGGTTGTAAATTGGTAGTCAATTCTGTGATAACGTGGGTTCTTGGTAGTGTTGTCATTATTGGCATGTTATATGTGGAAGCTAATTGGTTTCCATTTTGTTCACAGGAGTTACATCCCAGAAGTGAGGATTATGTCTATTCCAAATCTCCGATACATGAAGGTCAGTGTCTCTGATTCACTATATATTCATGCCCAAGGCCTTCACTAGCCCATCTTAAAAGTGTATGTATACACGAACATAAGGACAATACTGGGTGATCAAACCATCATAACCATCAAATGTTTTAGTGACACCAGGAGAGACCGCAACAATAGTTAGATCACCCAGCCACCATTGACCTTTTAAGATGCTGCTGCCAACCTGGAACCTTTTTTATGCAAAGAAGTACATGAGCTTCTTACTCGACATCAAAAGCTTTGAAAGGCCATGGCTACTTACAAACACATGCATCCTACATCTGTCCTATATTTGGTTAGGAGAGCCAAGTTCTGCTGACCCTGACCAATCCAGTGGAGAGCCTGACCCACGTTACCCTGGTGGCCTGTGAAGAGGGCGACCCGGAAGATGTAAACAGCACTGCAAAGGTATGCCATGGAACACACTGTTTCAATTATATCTTTCCTGCACTGATGCTAATTGATTTGTGTTATCGGGTCACGGTGATAACTGGGTTATCATAGGGTCCCGATGTCGCACTTGATTATAGAATTCCCATATGGCCCAAGCCTGTATCCTAACTGGAAAGTGTGAGAAATTGTCTCCTACGCGTGACATATTTTTAAAGGATTGTGGTTGTTGTTGTAGGTGATGGTTCCAACCAAGGAACTTGTCCTGGCAGGAAAGGATGCGGCCGCTGATTACGATGAACTAGCCGAACCTCAGGATTTTCAAGATGACCCAGAGTGAGAGAGACGCGCACACACACATGCACACACAGACACACGGACACTCACACACTCACACACTCAAACACACACCCCTCTGCCCAGGTCATTGCTCATTTAATCCTCACCTCTTGCACCCTCCCTGTCCTGTCTGCAGTGTGGTCGCCTTCAGGAAATCCAACAAGATCGGCTTCTTCATCAAAGTGGTGCCCCAGAAGGAGGGCGACACGGATGTCTGGGTGTCGTTCAAGATCCGACACGACTTCCGCAACCTGGCCGCTCCCATCAGGCCAAACGACGAGGCGGGGGACGCCACCACCGAGGCCATCTGGCTCACACACCACGTGGAGCTCAGTCTGGGACCGCTGGCTCCCTGAGAACGCCCACATGAAGACCCACCACCTGCCTGCCGGTGCCTCACCCCCCCCCCCCCCACCCCCCTCCCCGACTTAGTTCCACAGTCAATCGGAATTGAGGGCGGGGGTTGTGGGGGAGTTGATCTAAGGGCAAATCTGTCCGAATCGCTTCTGCTTTACTCGTAGCCGAGAACCGCTACTGCAAATCACACACTACATGCTTTTCTTTGTAGCGTAGTTTACCTGTGAAATTGTTGGACTCTGTTTGATTAAATCTTTGCAGCAGAGGATGATGATGATGATGATGATGATGGAGATGACGGTGCGGCCGTCTATCTTTGTCTTGCATCTTTTGACGGAACAAGACGGTAGCGCTCATCGTGGTCCAATGCAAAACGATGTATCAGTATCTCTTGCTACAGTCGCTACTACGTGCACATCATATTCTCATTAAAAGCTTCTGCGTGCAATGCCTCTAAACTTGGTAAAGTGTATTACTGCAGTACCGTTATATTTTAGGGTCACTTTGTTATTGTTTTATGTTTTTTCATTTCAGAAATATTACTTGTTGCTCTAACTTAATACAATTTAGTTCACTTTAAGAAGAGTTCCATTTTGTGACTGAAATGATCATCAGAATCTTAATGGATAATCATAATAGATTAATAAAATTGATAAGCGGCTTAATCTTGGGCCACATCTATGTGATTCACAACCATGCACTGCCCATCGCTGACACATGCTCAGACATCCCACATCCTATTAGTATTCACCACGTTAATCGTTGATTCCATAAATGTCACATTTGACATAAAATTATGAATTTAGATCAAAATTTGACATTTTTGTTAAAGGAATAATTATTCTCATTCCACATGTTTGACAAGAGTCTGATGTGACATTGATTGGTTTAATGGGTTTAATGTGTTAATCTGTCTAGGGTACCGTTGGTTATGAACTATGCAGGTGTCTTCAGCTGCTTTCTTGTGTTAACTGAATTCTATATGCTTTGTAGTCCAGCAGACCCACAACAACGTTAACCTGTAGGACTTCTGGCTAATAAAATATAATACTGTTAACCTTGTTTTCACTATTACTTGCAGCAGCTTGTCTTTCATTTTACCCGGTCCCAAACATATACTTATTTTTAAGTATTTATATTTTAATTTGATCTACTTTATGATTTTTACTCAAGTGATTTTTATTATGGATGATCAGCTTTTACTAGACTCACTTTCAACCCCGCTATCTGTACTTAAAGTATGACTTTCAAGCTGGCATGCAGTGCAACCCTTCTCACCACTAGATGGGGCTGTCGGCTAAAGATGGCTGCATTACTTCAATCGTCAAGCGAGCAAGTCTACACAGGATAAGGATACTAGAATACATCCACCACGGCTAGAACCTTGCAATAAATCGTTATTAGTTCCCCTTTACGAATTAGAAAAAGGCTTCATTTTAGAAAGTCATGATTTGAGTAATACAAATCATGAGAAGGGGCAGAGCGTGTGGCGAATCGAAAACGAAGTAAACTATCTTTTAATAGTTTATTTTCAACCGCTAGTGGGCGACAGTACACATAAGATCTTTGCAAACAGGTAACAGTGAAGTAAGGTTTTCATCTTTGTGTGTATTATATGATGTCATCATGTAGGTACACTTTCTATATTTAATTTTCTACATTTGCAACTAAGAAATTCAAAATTGTACCTACCTGTGTCTTGTTTTATCGGCTACAATGACACGGAAGCTTCTTTTGGGCAATAGCACAAACCGACAACATAATGCATTCTAACAAATGGTATATTTCTGTTGCAATGTACTGCCTATACCACCCTTGTGTGCCTTCCTCGGCAAATATATGTTATATACCAGCATGAAAACCAGATACTCAGAGACTTGGCATTGGCTGTGTGAACAGATCCACACAACCTGAGTAATAATGCAGAGCTTTTCTTTTATCTTGGGCAGATGTTAACGGCTCAGGAGAGAGGGGGGGCCCGCGAAGGAGTCATAAATTGCCCGCTGAAGATGAGGTAATAAGGAACACATGCAAGGAACCCATACCAAAATTACTTTGTTAGCAGAATACATGAACACTTGACCTTCTCAAAGGACAATTGGTGGTGCTCAGCCTCCCTTCACTATTCTGTTATATATATATATATATATATATATATATATATATATATATATATGTGTGTGTTTAAAATATATACATGTTGTCCTCCAAATGCCATGTATAAATGTATGTATAAAAAAAGGAATTAGCTAAGTCAAGGTAGGTGTAATGTAAACACCTGCACCGTTTGCATTAAGTATAGAATGGTTTTCTATCTTTAGAACGAAAGCTAATTGCTGGGGGCACTATAGACTAATTTGTTTTCATGAGATGTCATATGCTTAAAAAGGTCAGTAAAAGATCATTCTTGCAAGATAAGCCTTATTCCTGTGCTCATTAGCAAACTCTACCTTGGAGCAGAAAATATAACTGTCAATTGTCGGCCTGACAGCATAAAATGTAGTGTATAGTAACTTACTTCCATGTGCTCACTCCATAAACAAGTAGTATCGAGTCTGGTGACAAATATAGGATTTATTCTGTTATGTCTATTACTTGCCCATGAACTTGGGCTCCAAATGTCCAAAGCAAACAAAAGAGAATCACAAATGTAGATGTCTTTGTGTCAAGAGGTTAACATGATGGTTTATGGGTAAATGTACTTCATGCTTTATATGTTTCCCCGGTAGATGATAAGATTGTTAACCTAGCAGGTCAAGCACATGTACTTTGACCTGTGATTCATTATTGATATTACCAATGAGTCCCGTTTGGCAGCAGTGTTTAGTAAACAACATGGCTTCTGCCTCTGGTAATGACTTTCCCTTCCTCTCTCTCGTCCGCTCTCCTGCTCCTCTCCCCTCCTCTCATATGATGACTAACATCTTTATTTTTAAAGACAGCTCAGCCAGCCTTGACCAGATGAAAAATTCCTCACTGACTTACAAGTTTGACTGCACCCGGGACCTTTCCACGATTACGTCACTCCCCCCAAACCGCTAGTAACTCATGCTTAGACAGAGGATGCATAAAGCAGAAATGACTGAACACAACCAGAATACACCTCTGATTTGAGGCTGTGGCTTCAGCCCACCTAAAACAAGTTGCAAAAATGTCCATCTCTCTCTCTGCGTTTTCCTTCCCCTCTCTCCCCAATGGCCCTACGGTATGGATATGAAACAGGGATATGGGTGTGTTGTCCATTAAAGTCACTCATTGGGGTCTAGTCAAGTGGATCAGTGGATATTGGCAATTTCATCCCCAGAGGGATACATACTCTCTGGACCATGATGTTTCCAATGTGCAAATAGCAAATCTACGACTTGGAAAGGATGGAAATGCAAAATACACACTCCGTGGTACTTGTGGTGCGCAGTCGGTACTCTGCACATTTTTCTCCCTTTCCGCCTCAGGTTGAGCTGCGAGGCTCAAGGTGCTCTTACTGATTAATCGCCTACTAGGTTTTCTGCTCGGTGGACCATCATTCGGTTAATTTGAGGTAATTGATGATGTCAGATGAAAGACTGGGGGCACATGTGGACCTCTCAAGTAGGAAATGCTAAACACGTGAAACCGTAGATGTTAGAGGAAAATCTACCACCATCCCACAGCTTTTCCTGCAAGGTTTCTTTTTCTCTGCTCATTCTTCATCTTTGTTGCTGCTTTTTCTCTCTCCCACTGGGCCCTGACGCCTGTAGGTTGGTTAGATTGTTGACTTAAGAGGCCCGGGTGAAAAGGAACGCTTTGGGTAAGCAGTGGACCCCATCCCCTCCCCTCCCCTCTCCCAAGCCCCGGTCTGCACCAACTGACACAAACGCAAACTCTACTGAATGTAGCTCTCCTTTTGACAACTTGATAGCTGCATTCGTTGTGCAAATGCTCAACAGTGTCTGAAGGCGAAGAAGAAGAAAGATATATCTTTAACAAAGTCTGCAAAGAGTCAATAAAGTGTTACTTTCACCGATACCCTTGGCTGACTTAGTCCAGATGTATGGATCTAGATGCATAAAGCGTATACAGTGCATAGCCTTCGCTTCCCAAGGGGAAAGGACATAGTTCCGCATCTCTGCTTTAGTTTCCATAACCTATTTAATGGGAAGATCTAACAACTCTCG
Organism: Micromesistius poutassou; assembly: GCF_964030765.1. Taxonomy (NCBI): domain Eukaryota; kingdom Metazoa; phylum Chordata; class Actinopteri; order Gadiformes; family Gadidae; genus Micromesistius; species Micromesistius poutassou. Next base: position 3,955,894 of record NC_140276.1, on the reverse strand, counting down.
ACTCTGAGAACAGTATTACCATCGATGTCCAACCCAAGTTTATTCCCTGCTGGCCTGAGTTCAGTCTATGTACTATCGACCAGAACTACATGTCCAACAGAAAAAGAAAGACCGGCTCCAGCATTTAATGTTTGTTCGATAAATAGAGGATTTCAATTAAGGGCAGACATTGTTGCAGAAACCATGTGGTTTCCCTGCCGTTAACAACGTTTCCATAGTCTTCCATAGTCAGGCAAAGACCCATTTATGCCCTGCTAAATAGAGGCTGGCCGCTGAGAGAGAGCAGAGAGAGAGGGGTGGCTGTAGGCAGAGACGCATCCTGCTACTGCCTTTCCAAGACTGCAAGCCAAACACACCACAGCCCAGCCCAGCATGGTCAACCACCCTGCCACGCCACAATGGCCATTATCTCCCGGTCCAAGCGCACATGCACAAGTTTCCTTCCCTTGAACAGCATTACAGTGACTTTAAAGTTCACTGCATATCCAAGTCCATAGACATAATATATTTAAAGATTCAATCCTGTCAGGCAATACCAAGGTCAAAACAACTCAGATTATAGATACAGGAACTACTAGGAGAGGAGACGATCAGGAGACAAGGTTTTCCAACAGGATTCAAGAAAAATATAATTTTTCAATTTGATATGAAATGTATGCCTGGAAGCTAAACACGCAGCAGCAGAACTAGGGAAAGCTCTGCAAATGCAGCGCTGAGGTGAATAGATCTCACTTCTGATTTGTGAGCCTGGATATACAGAAGGGCTAAACAAGTACATAAAAACGGTAAATACGGTATCGCTTTAATTCTCACCAGATTTTCAAAAGCGCTACGAGGAAGACGTGAAGTTGTTATTCAGCCTTGTAAACCTGCTTGGGTTGAAAAAGCCCTATCATACCTATGGGTCTAGGTTTTCCATTCAACAGTGATTGCCTTGCTACAATTTAAGTACCCCTGATTGCTGGTTCCACACTATGTACTGTAAAGCCGTGCCCACGGGCTTAGGGAAAACAAGCTAATTTTGTAGATGCCAGTGAAACAAGCTTAAAGATACTTATGAGAGCAAAGCGTAGCTTGCAATTAGCTGTGGAAGAGGAGTGAGATGCAGGATCCCACAGGGCTTGTGGTTGGCGGAGAAAAGAGGGAAATACGCTGGAAATTTCACGCTCATGCTCAAAGAATTTCGTCAGGATGATAATTTTCATCTTCGTTTTGTAGGGCAGGATGTTGTAAAGGCCAGAGTCAATAATAAAATGTGACAACAAGGACCTTGAAAGAGGGAGTTTAAGAGAGAACCACAGCCAAGGAAAAGCACATCCGTATGTATGGCATCTGCTAAATAAAAAGCACTCAGACACAGTTGAGTTGATGTTTGTTCCCCACCAAATAAGCTATGCTAACATGTTACAGCTCCTCAGCAACTCTGTGAAACGTTGTGTTTCTTTGTTCTATGGGGGAAATACTGTCTGGGTAATCTTCACAGAGATATTCATAACACAATATTTAAAAAACGATTTTCAAAAGCTAAGTTATTTACAGAAGCAGAGCTTTTGTTTAAGTGCCCTGATGGTGGTTTATATTTGACGCTGGTCTGGTGTACATGGTGTCTGACTCTTGAGAACGTTGCTAGGCCTTGTTCCTGGGCTGAAGTTGTGGGGGGAGTCTGACTAGATGTGACTGTGGGCTGTTGCCTAAGCCATGTCTTTCATTTCCTGTTAAACTGGCTCACGTGTTTGATTTCCTGTGAATATGTATCTATATATCTACTTATCTATTTATCTGTCTATCTATCTATCCATCTTTCTTTCTGTCTATCTATCTGTCTATCCAGCTTTCTTTCTGTCTATCTATCTAGAGTATATATCCGTCTGTCCGTCTGTCTGTCTGTCTGTCTGTCTGGCTGATGGTCTCTCTGTGTTTTTACGTCAAGATATTCCTGCCCACATTCAAACATGCACTCAGGTTGAAGGGGTGTTCCTCGTGGTCCATCGCTGACCAGACAGGAGGTGGCCTTTCCCAGTGGTCTCTCGCTGGCAATGCTCCTTAGTACCTCTTGCCTCTTGCCAGAGGATGGATGAGCTTGACCCCAAGTGCTTGACCTTGGTTCTTCTGAAGCATGACAGCGAGAGGTTCCCCAGTGACGCACATCACTTTCATGGGCCCGCTGGGGTGCATTAGCCTTGTAGACTACTTGTTTCAATTCCTGAGATGCCTCCAATTTGTCCATCGTTCAACAGACAAGACCAACTTAGGAAGTGTCTTTTTACAAGGAGGCGAGTCCCGGGGACACTGCCTGGTTGTGGCTGATATGGAGATTATGCTTGAGAGAAAAGGAAATGCAGAAAAGAAAGAATTTAATGTGGAGCAAAGATGGTGAGCCGAAGCTTGGAGTAACTTTTTGTTTTGGTGCGGCTTGTGCATTGCAAACAGGAACCGGTGCCAGTGAAGCTCCAAAAAGCTCTGTTATTAGAGTCCTCTTCATCTCTGCTCTACTGGCCTCATAAATGTTTTCATGCTGGGGGTTATCATAACATGACCTTATGAAAAGCAAAACAGAAGTATTCTGTCTCCTTGAACATTCAGCACATATCTCAAACCATCTCACACTTTTTCTTCTTACAAACTCCAAACTCTGGTCACTTTTCCTTTTTAATTGTCCAGATGTTCTTTTTTTTTCTACCTCCCACACACCCTTCCATATCCTTTTCATGGAGCTAAAATAGGCTGTTCTGGTGAGACCCAGCATGGGTTGGCTGCTAGAGCCTTCTCTGGCTGCTCTGCCAATCCATGGCCTTAAACTGGGTCATGGAAAACTGAACCCCAGGGCAGAGACTGTTGCTCTCCAAAAAACAACCGGCTCTCGGGGGTCTGAGAGCTTAAGGCCCTGACCCAGAACCCCACAGCGAGGTCAGCCAGCACCCCTGAAAAAACCCAGACACTTGGGGGACTGCGGTGCTGGATTCATTAGCTGGCAGGTTGGACGCAGGCTTCGATGTGGTCCGCTCAAGTTAGCCTCAACAATCATGCTATCTGTTTTCCAAATGTTTTGGTTTTCAGTACTGTAACTAGATAGGGCAGGGCGATTCAATGGGGAGGGCTTTTGGGTGGGATTGCCTGTTATCTATAGACAATCCTTTTGTGTGACAATGCAATATCTTTGCTATCTTTGCAAATATGGCATTGCTTATCAACATGTCAAAACTGTTAACTTTTGCTCTACATTGTTTATATTTTTTACACAAACATTTTCCTCATTTCCACTGGCATTGACATCACAGAATGCATCAAAATGCTAACAATTACAACCTATAGCCTTTTGCATTGGCAGGGAATATGACATGTAGCACTCTTGATATTTTTGCTTTAATATTTTGACTAAACAGGATGTTTTCCAAGCTAAATTGAATTTGTCATCCACTGTTCTATTCCATGCTGATGTTGATAGACTTTGTGGTCTCACCATACACTGTTAACAGTTTACGAGGGGAAATATCGAAGAGCCCAAATTGTGAGTTCAGCCCTGGCTGTAGTCAGTAATTAGACGTGCAGTTGGAAAGCATGCAAAATGGTTAGTGACTCAGTTTAAAGAGTTTGGATTAACTCCCAAACAAAATGTCCTGCTGTTTTCAATAAGCATTGCAAACTTGTAGCTTTTCCTTGAGCTATCGATTGTACTGTGCTGTATTGTATTGTTAGCCATACTCCTATGACTCAATTTAACTCTACACTGCATCTGTGTGTTTTATACTGTGCTAGAAAACCCCCCAAAATATGTTTCAAAATTAGACGTCCAGTGGTGCATTCTTGTGTATTCTTCCTGGCGTGACACGATGACCTTCTGGTTTTCACCGCAGAAGTCTCAACCCTGATGGCTTGGCCGGCATTCATCCCTGAGTAAATCCATTAATCATTTGGTTGATAGGAGTGTAGCCTAGACCTTATTAAGTAGTAAGTCCAGTATTTTCTCAGGAAGCGTTTGGCAGAATGACGAGTGTTGGTCAGTGTTTCTGCGCTAATGGAACCCGACCCTGGCCAATGTCTACTGCCCTATGCCAAAGTAAGAAGGTGGGGTGGGAATGTCTGGGGTGAGGGGGGTCCTTCAAACACAGGACAGCACCAGTGCGGGGCTTTTTAATGTTAAAACAACATGTCTGGGAGACAGAGAAATAGTTTCCATAGGAGGGGGCCCGAGATGCATTGCGTCTATCGTGGCCTGCCCAAACCTACATGTTGGCCTACTCCTTCATCCAGCTGCACCTCTCGACAAATATTACACTTCCCTATTGTGTTTCATTCAGCGCGTCGGTCCTCCAGGCGTCCTGTGAACCGCCACAACCTCTCACCTTCATTTATTATCGGACTGCACCGGCCTGGTGTTAAATGTCATTAGAAAGCACGAACACTATTCCCTGAATGATTATCCATTGAATGCTCTACCTACACACAGTCAGTCAGTCCAAATCAAGTGTGAGTTATTGTGTTACGAAAAGTCATGCAGTAGAAAAAAAACAAAAAAGTCCTAAGTAAGTAAGTAATCCTTTTTCCTGGAAGAGACTCACAGTCGGCCCACGAAGTCTTAGTCAAACTTGATTTTCTCCCCCTCCTTTGAGATGGCGGAGTCAGAGAAAGGATGAAAAGTTAGTAGCTGTAGTAGATGGTAGCTGTGGCCACGTATAGCTGACTTCACTTCGGGTTCTGGGGGAAAAAACCCTGATCCAACCCATGCTGCTCGGTTTTCCTAACTTGAAAGCGTTCCCATGGCAATACATAGTTCCCCCACATCTGTCTTTGCTGTGTGATGCTGAATCAATCCTTTTGTATAGATCCCAGATGGCCTAGTCTAAAAATTGCTCTCGCCGTCGTCGCCGTTAACATTATCCGCTTTGAAAGGCTCACAGATCATTCCATCCTAATGGCAGCTTTCTCTTTTCGCTGTGTAATGGCGGTGGGTCTCTTTTATTTTCTAAAGATGCATCTGAGATTGACTCAATTTGACCAGATCTACCAGTGGTTTCTTTGATGTTGAAAGCATCCATCCTAGGGACCTAAAAGACTTAGGCTAAATTAAATCACATCTTTTGTCAGATCGTATACTTCGTGAAGACGGCCGACGCAGAACTGTATCCGAGTCGACAACAAGAACAACACTGATCAAACACTGGGCTGGCCTCTCTGTATATGCATCGCGCAGATATGGCACCGAATCTCACATCAGGATCCTGTTATCTGCCAGTGTTGGTTATACGCTTCAGAAGGCGTGTAGGGGCGTGTAAAGCTGGTCCTGATTTAGTCAAATTAAATAGCCAACGCAGCGTTGACACTAAGCCTTCTTGATAGTCTTAATAGCTTTACGGATCATTCTGTTGAGAGAGAGAGGGGGTGAACGAGGGGACGAGGGAAGCAGACACAGGCACAGCAGCGAAGGACTTATCCCGCCATTGTTGAGATGCAGCTCTGGCACCCCAGATCAAATGAGCGGGGCCGTCGACCAGGCTCATCCCATGCCCACCTTCCCGACACATCTGTGAGATCCTAGGTGCTCAGTATTCTGAATCAGAGGCACAGGGCTGAGCTTCGGCCTCAGACTCGGCTGCTCTGCCGACACTAGACCCGGGCCCGGATAAGAGAGAGAGAGAGAGAGAGAGTGGTGCACCAGAGATGAACCAGGGTTCATGGTTGACCTCCCCACCACACACACACACGCACGGACGCACGCACGCACACACACACACACACACACACACACACACACACACAAACCCAGTGTTGCCAGCACCTCCACTAGCAGCAGCCACAGGTCAGCAGGGCCGCTGTCTGGAAATTACCAGCGGCCCGGTGGCTGTTCTTCATCAGGCTGAAAGCCTTTTCTCCACGATTGCTGGAGTATGGCGGCGAGCACGCATTCAACAAGAGCAGAACGGTTATTCAAACAAAGACCGAGGACAGCAGGGAGGGATTGGGGTGGGGTGCACACTGGGTGGACACTGCACAGTTGTGTCTCTCCATTTAGTGACTTGTTTAAGCATAATGTCTGACGTCTTTTTTTTTATCCTTTCTACACCCTCTCTCTCTCTCTCTCTCTCTCTCTCTCTCTCTCTTTTTCCCTTGCTCTGCTCCGCTCCGTCTCGTGGCCGCCATATTACGGTATGTGTTTTCATTGGGTAGGAGAGGAAGTCGGGGTATTGTCTGGACAGGATCATGGCAGAGATCGCCTGCTCAGATTGCTCGGCGGTTCAGGGCATTGCTGCTGGAGCTAGTGACATTAGCTTTGTTTTGGTTGGACCTCAGGAACGCTTTGCAAAATCTCTCTGAAGAAAAAAGGGGGGAAAAGAGAAAAAGAGGGATGCAGGAGATTGGAATGAAAAACAAGCAATCAGTTCAGCACCATTGTTGTAACACAATCGATACACACAACCGGTACAAATAGTATGAATTATTTCAGCTTTTGGAAATACTGATATATATTCGAAAATAAACAATGTATGTAGCACCAAAGGTTGGCTTGTTCTGTTGAACTGCTTCCCCCTTTCCTAATGTGCCAATAAGAATAATGTTGGCGAACACTACCTCCCTTGTGGCTTTTTTGGGGTTCATATGTTCACGTTTTAGATTTCACCTTTGGCTCCCTGAGTGTCTGTTCTCTGAGCATCCCGAATTTCTGATTTCACGGTCAGTTTTGGCCCACCGTGGACTCAAAGATGTTTCTTTATTGGTGTGTGGGACTGCTGGCCTCTCTGTCCAAACAGCCCATAAGACATGCATTGGGGTCTCTCTCCTTCTCACTCTCAAGATACAAGCAAACCAAATAACATTGTTTCTTGTGCTGAAGTGCAGTCAGTGCCGTCAGTGCTGTGAATTCACTGGTATACTGCAGGATTGTTGGCCTGTTTGGCCTTGGGTAACACAAACCATATGCTGTTCAACCCGGAGTGAATTTGCAATGCGACTAGACATCAGATCACATTTCCCTGCCTAACTAATCTGTTATGCAGGCTATAGGATACACTGACTCAGGGTCAAATATGCAGGATAAGGCATATGTGCATGTAAGTGAGCTGCATATAGATGCATAAAAAAAACATTCTTTGATACAAACTTTGATGTGGACATCAAAAACGTCAACTGATGAAAACCTCCATCTCCAGTTTGTTGTCACACTCAATCATTCAATGGCAGACTAAAAAAGATTGCTTGTAGCAAAGACACGATCATAAGCAATCAGGATCTCTGCCGCGTCTGTAAAATGTAAGATTTCCTATTTCTTGAAAGTAGACACAGCTGATGCGTATTCTAAGCCCGGCTGCAGCATGTCATTTCCTGTATGTAAACCATGAATTAGTTGTGTCACTTCCTTTTGTACTCCCAACCAGTAGCCCAATTGGCACAGCGCTCTCCCTTGCTTAGTTTATGACTTTGTTTTTGTTCCAATGGCATGTCCACTGCAGTCAAAATGATGTTCTCTTTTTCCTACTATTTTTCTGCTCATTCTTCATTCTTTTTTTAACTAGTGGAAAAAATTGTGAAAGTCAGAAGAAGTATGGTGTCACTATCCGTGCAATTACATTTCCAGGCTTTTATTGGGGCATTTAATATCAAGAGATTTAATATCAATGTCTTGGCCAAAGGTCTTGGCTGATCTAGTGTTCTCCAAGTGCTCCGGATACAGTTCAAGGTATCTGTGCTGACTGTTTTTTGCTGAGGCTTATATGTGAGAAAATGTAACTTACAATTTTGCCTTGTGTCATCCTTGCTCACATGCCAGCATGTTAATGAGGAAACAGTTTCCTTTGAGTAGCATTATTCCAGAGCACTCTTGACTTCCCTCATACAGAGATACAGCACTCTCTCTCTCGCTTTGTAACAAAATGCCAAATGGCCTCGGGATGGAACAAAAAAAAGAGTGAAACTCCAAACTTTTCCATCCAGCTTCAGGGTAGCCTCTGGATGAGTGTGTGGAAGTTTTAGTAGGAGTCAGATGGGCTCCTAATCAAATAAATACGACTGGAAACTTTACCAAGTCCAAATGAGGCAAACGGGACTGTGTTGAACTGCATGATAAGGCTTCAGTGGCAGAAGCAAAGGAAAAATGTTCTAGTAACAACAAACAAATTCAGAAGAAGTTCATACTCTGTGTTTCTGTGGCAGGGGGCTCTACTGAGAGATTTGCATAAGAAGTCTGGGATTGTGTGCTCAATGTTTTGTTGGCAAGGTTAGTTGCCAGCACAGATTGTGTAAACACTTTACAGGATGGCAACTGGTAATGGTAATTTTAAGTTTACAACTCTAATCTATCTGGCCGAAGTAACAACCTAAAAAAATGTGTTTACAGTCGAGGCAAGTTTGTTTATGTAGATCTTTAACAGTTGTGGCTTCAAACGAAGCATTCAGGAGGGACACCCTTATGCAGTGCATCATCTAAAACCATTTTCATGTATTTTGTTTAGATTATGTTCAATTCGAGATGGGGACCGGCTCCAATGATGATTGGATGCAGCATTCCCCATCATCATTTCTGTTGTGTATCGATCCGCCTCAGAGCGAGGGCACCGTGGCTTGTGCTCAGCAGATTTTGTGCTGCTGTTGCTTGTGTAGCTCAATCTCTGGTAACAGAACAAAGCCGCTTCCTCTACTGTCAGACAATGACATACCGATGACCAAACCCCCCCCCCCCCCCCCCACCCCCCCAACAAACACACCCCGTCTAAACTCTTGTCCAGTCTCTGTCACGATTTAGAAGAAGCCTGCGTGTTATGAAGCAAGGATAAATCCACAAGCGAAGAATTGTAAGGCCTTTGCATAGTTCAGTGCAAAATTTACCGACCAGTAAATAAAAAAATAATAAGTTTGTGTTCTGGTGGAGAATTATTTGCTGGGAGTAGATGTGGAAAAAAAACATAAAAAAAACGATATCCTTTGGATTTAATAGCGCAGGGCTAAGCAGGGGGACACCAGCCAACGACATGCTACGATCTCATGTGGAGCAATGACAGATTTATCAGAGAGCAGAGCATACGGCCCTCCGCCTCTGCCAAACAGAAACAAATGTCCAAACCGCAGGTCTCTTTCTTGTGCTCGCAGACTAAACACACTGCTGGGACGCGAACACACACGCGCGCACGGGCTCCCGCCCCGTCGAACACGACCACAAACAACACACACAATCACCATCAAAGATCAGTGTCACATGGCTCGCCCCGGCGTCCAATGGGAACGGCGTCGCGTACGAAATGTCTTTGTTCATCTGCCAGCCAGAACATTCAGCCTAGTGGAGGCTGAGACTCAAATCATCCACTGAGGCCTTTCAGGGATGTGTTCTCTGGACTGAGCTGGGACAGGTCCAAGGAGAGTGTCTCTGTGGTCTTAGAAAGCTCCAATGAAGCGGTCGGGGTGGGTCGCCCCCCTCTCTCCTCCCCACACACAGGGTTGTGAGGACGGATTTGGGGACAGAGCTTTCAGGATGGCTGCCCTCACCCTCTGGAACTCCCTTGTCTGAGAGTCCCGCTAGGGGTCCATTAACTTCATTAAAAAATCTCCCAAGACTATTCCCTTTTTAGCCTGGCCTTTGGACATCCAGATTCTTTTGGATCTCCCTGGAGTCTCTTAAAAGCACTTTGAGTATGTCATTTTTTTTAAAAGCATTTGTATGTATCAAAATTATTACGATTAGCATTTTTATTATGAAGCTCGATAAAAATAAAAGGGTTCAGAGTCATTTCATGTGCTTAACTTCAAGAAGAGTATTTTTTCAGGCCTGTCCTTCAAGCCGGGGTTTTCCAGTGCCTGCACTGCACTGGAAGAGACATCATCTGGGTCAGGGCATGCTGCATAGTAGCCAATCACAAAGAGCAGGGCTGTGTGATTATTCAACACCATTTCCAATCCACATCTGCCAATCTAGCAAGCAGTCCAGTCCACTCTCTTGCCACAGCAACCTTCCGATCCGGGGGCTTTCAATAGAAGTAATGCCTTTCCACCCACACTCGAAAGGCATTTCTGGCCTCATGGGCTGCTTGGCTGGTAGCAGCTGTGGGTGGGAGCATTTCTTGAGGGTTGAATAGCTTTTCCGTTACAAATTGTATCAGGTGAAAAAACATTGCAAATCGCTTCAAGCCATACCGTCGCAAACCCATATGGCAGGCAGATGGGGACGTTAAACCCACCCGCCCTTCAAAGTCAATTATGACATTCAACAGCACGGATGGCCTAACCGATAAACCTCTCTTTAGGAAAGCAAATTATTTCCCATTAAATACAGGAGTGACTCAGTTGACGGTATGATGGAGGTGTGTATCAGGGCTTGGGGACGGCACGGCACACAGAGTGAGGTTCGGCTGATGAGAAATGTGTGGCAGAGTCTTCCTCCCCCAGACATCCAGGGTTACGGGCAGGACTGCAGCCTCACAGGGTACTATCTCTGGGGTTCTGAGAGAATACAACCTTTGAACACGGTTTAACGTGCACTTTCTGAACTTTGTTATCGTTGATCTTGGACCGCATTCCAGAAGCATTTAGAAAGGGTTTCTTTGAGATGCACTGATCAATTGAAAGACATGCACAGGCAAAAACACATAGACATGCACACACACATACACATACACATACACATACACACACAGCACCCAGCACCCACCCTGGAGCTCCAGGTTCAAAGACGGCAAACGCAGACGTGCTCATCTTCATTTCAGACAGACATTTCAGACAGACAGCTGGACACAGAATCAGATAGGCAGACTAATAGACTGACTCGATGTCTGATCATTCTGTGAGCTTTGAGCTCACACGTCTGAATCATGCAACCACAGCCTAACTTTGATGACAGGCCGGATGCATGAGAAATGGGGGACCGATTCAAGGAGGTAAATATTATGGTCAGTACACACGTTTTATGTTGCCATGTTCTCCATGTGGTTTGCGTTCCCGTCTGGTATGCACTTGGTCCAGGGAGCATTGTTATGGGTTATGTTTTGTTAACAGACAGGTTAATGAAGGGGAACCACAGAGAGGCCAGTGAGTCAGGTTTTATAAGGCTGTGGCTGTGGAACATTCAGCTATGTTGAAATCCAGGCTTATTTAAGATGGATTTGGACCCGAAATCTGTGTACGAAAGCGCTGCCATTGATCTGGGTCTGGTTTTAATTTCATTTTAAAATTAAATAATTTCCTGAAGTAATTGATGATTTACCATGATTATAACTGACTGCTGTGTCAGGCATTTTAAACCAACTGTCTTTTATGTTTATGATGTTATAATTAAGAAAGTAATTTACATACTACTACAAATAGCACATGTCTAGCATTTCCCAGATGTATTATTTAATCTATTAAAATTGTGTAATGACATGAACGACAATAATGTTCACATGAATCTGAAACACTGTAATAGTTGGGACTTTGCCACCGGGGACTGTCCACGCTACATTACATATTTCCCGCGATCAAAGAAAAACAGAATTCGGTGGATTGATTCAGGATTGCTCAGTGACTTTAACAGGCGATTAGGGGGGCAGTCATTGGATCCCAGGCATCAGTGTGGGCTAATTGACAGACTCTGAACTCGTAGCACAGAACGCTTGGGGCCTTGGAAGAGAGTGTGTGCTTCCCTCGCACCTAAACTTCGCAAAGCGTTCTATTTAGCCTGCAGTAACAAGCCACCCAGATAACAAGGCTGTATAAAACGATTCAACGGATAATCTCATGCTCGGATGACATATCGGTGCATGAGCCAACAGACACAAACAGAAATAATCACATTCAACTATCATTCCCTCCTGGTGGGGATTTAGAGGTCAGTTGAGCATGGTCTTGTGGACCAACCCAAACACATGCCTGGTTGGGCCCGGATACTCAATGACTGTAATCTATGTAAATAGAATAAATGGACATTTTCATTCATATATTCAGTGGTCTCGTAAATGGTTGGGGTCAGGACATAGCTTTTGCATAGAAGAGTTCTGCGTGAGTATGTACCTCAACCAATCCCTCAACCTCTGCTTCCCACTAACAGCCAGACAGTTTAAATGACCTGCCAGTGCACGGTTAGAATATCAGAGGAAAGACGCATAGCTACACGGATAGCTACTCGCATGATAATCCTGCGAGACATTCTATTTCTCCCCTGCCATACCTCTCTCTCTCTTCTCTCCAACTATCTATACCTCTTTCTCACTCTCTTGCTCTTCTCTCCCTCTCTCTCTCCCTCTCTCTCTCTCTTCTCTCCCTATCTCTCTCTCTTCTCTCCCTCTCTCCCTCTCCCTCCCTCTCTCTCTCTCCCTCTCTCTCTCCCTCTCTCTCTCTCTTCTCTCCCTCTCTCTCTCTCTTCTCTCCCTATCTCTCTCTTCTCTCCCTCTCTCCCTCTCCCTCCCTCTCTCTATCCCTCTCTCACATGCATATGTTATACTGTGATACTGCAATGATCAAAACGGATTAACTCGCATGTGACCTTTTTAGAATGCGCCATAACTTTTGCGTTCTGTTGTCAAGTTGCTCATAAAACATTCAACAAGGACATATTTTCGAGGCTTTGCGGGGTGATGGAGAAGGCGCTGTTGATAAGTCATTGTGGTTCTATGGATGAATAGCTGAGGCCCATAAAATGAGAAGATGCACCGAGCCCCATTGCCTGTCGGCAACTTCCCTGGGACCGAGGTCTCGAGATGATCGATGTAGAAGTAGTGATGTAGGATGTTCCTTTGAGACCTTTTCCATATATTGTACATTTTATTTAGTCTAGTCGCGGTTCCTAAATCTGTATAAATATCATATCCTGTCACAGCCTAAACCGTCTTTATCGTCTCTCTATCCGTGTGTGCGTGACCATGCGGAGGGAAATCGGGGGAGAGAAGGAAACGGCGGGTCACCCCGGGGTTCTGCTCTTTTCCAGGCTATCGGACAGAGAGATCTAAAGGCTGCGGCTGCTTTCACCTGCCAGACAGCTGGCGTACAGTTCAGACAGGCTCCGCTTCCCCCCCGGCGGAGGAAGGACACGACCATATCCCACCTTCTTTAGACAATCGCCTTCAGCCGAGTGCACTCTCTATAAGCCCCCCGTGGGAGCCGGGCTCTCTAGGTTTCCTTCCCTCCTTAATGAAGTCCTCGTGGGCTTCGTGGCCGGCTCTGTCTCCCCCGACTAGAGGAGCCCGGCGAGGCACACAGTAGCTTAGCGAGGGACCATTACATCAAGGGGTAGGCTGGCTGGTGAAGAGCAGAGTGTGCACTTCAAAGGGACTCAGACCTGAGCAGGGGCCTGGCGGCTGAGCACGCCCCGCTCGTACGGCAAACCTTCAGGCGTGACCCAACAAGTGGAATGACACAGGTTGAGCTTGCCGCTCTTTGATCGCCGCAGTCTCGCCCCTAATATTACGTGAGCCGGCCCCACCGACTATTTCTGGCGACGTGAGTTAAATGAAATCGCTGTTTTTATGGCTCTGTCGTCTCGCCTGTTTTTATGTGAATATTTTTGCAGCTGGGTAATTTGTATATGAACTCAGCGAATCTTGTTCATTTATTCCCTGGCAAGGGGTTTGAAACCACACCACAGGGTGGGGGTGGCAGGTTTTACAAGGCGTTCAATGTCCCGAGAATGGGAATACCGGGAGCGGGCAATGGAAATAAAGGTTCGGCGCTGGTCTCTTAATTCAGGGTAAAACTGGTAGACGGCCGGAGACCAGATGACAGGAGGTATGAGATTAATTGTTCCCAGGCGGTGTGTGTGTGTGTGTGTGGGGGGGGGAGGGGTTGGTGAGGATGGTGTACTGTACCGACCACTGGTACAGTATGGGGCGAAATATTGTTACAGGACCCTGGGTCTGAAAGGCAGGAAATTCGCTTGAGAGAAAGCTATAAATCCATTCTCCAGTCGATTTTAAAGGTTTTGTGTTTTTTGTATTTTTTGGTGGGTGCGGCGGATTTTATCCACTGCTATTATTAGTTCTGTTATTAGTACTATTAGTGTTATTGTTGTTGAGAGAAAATCAAGAGAACACAGATGAACAGAATGATCCTCTGGCCACAATGGTCTTCCTGATATGATGACCTCATATATTCTATTGATTACTGTCAACTCCATGCTAGTGAATACTGCTTTGCAGTCAGCCACATTCTCCCCTGTGTACACTAAGTGAGTCTCAGCTGTCAGGCTGTTGCTGTAGTTCCTGGCTAGATTGCGTCATTGTGTGCTGAAGATAGCATACTCAAACAATCAACGTTTAGAGATCAGACAGGTGAACCCACAGTCAGGCACGGATGCAAACAACACACACACGCACACACGCACACACGCATGCATGCACGCACACACATGCACACGCACGCACGCCTATATAGACTCTCAAGAGACCCATATGCACACATAGAACACACAGACACACAGACACACATGTGCAGTCTCAGTGGAGCCTCAATACTGATTGCTGCTGATATCCCCGGCTGAGGCGCTAATGTTGTTTGCGGGGGGGAGAATAAATATTTAGTTAAGTGCCTGCGCTGGGAGACACAGATTCAATCCCTTGCTCTGGTGGCACTGAACCAGGTCGCTGTTTGGTATTTTGTTTTTGTCTCTGGGTACAATTCTGATTACGCCTTGGAGAGCGTTGGCCCAAACAAAGACAGAGGCTCTTGTGGAGAGAATAATTCCTGCCTTGTTCCCCTCCATCTGTGGGGTGGCCCAGCCACCAGGCAGGAAGGCATTTATATGGAACTGGGTCGATGACACCAGAACCGGGCGGGGAGGGGAGGGCACATCTCTTGATCCACAGCTGGGACGGCCTGACGGCCGAGGGATACGCTCTGTGATGTAAGCTTCACAAAATAATGGTGAAAACAAATGTTTTTTTCCCCAAATGTAGACAGAAATGTGTTTTCCATCAGTGATTAAAAAAAATCACACCCATTTCCTTTTTATTCTTCCAAACTTCACTGCGATTCAGGAGAAGGTGAACACGTGTCACTTGATATTCCCTTGAGAGTAATATCCTTCCAAAAGACTCTGAAGTAAAAGTTAATGTGGAGGATATTGCGCAATAACGTCCCCAGCCCGCCCTCCACCTCCCCCGGCGATCTCACAGCATCATTCAAAGTGACGTGGCGTCCACTGACCGACGGCCCGTGTTCACGGGGCTTGTAAGCAAAATGGAGACATACGAGCACATTTGTTAGTGAGTTGCGCCCGGCAAGAGGAAACGAGGTGCAATGAAGGTCCCTTTTGTTTCTCCTTTCCTAATAAAGTGAGACTAACGACCTCAATTATTCAGTAATGTATTTGTAACATCCGTAGTTTGTTGGCGTTGGCGGCCCGCCCGAACCAGCGCTGCCGGCAGTCATTAACCCGGACACGAACACAAGCATCAACCAACCGGTCCCAAGGAGTCAGCCAATAGGAGTGCAGGAGACTAGCCTAGAACCATGACCAATGGCAGCGCAGGAGAACCATGGAAACAGCAGGCAGTATGGGAGGAGGAGTAGCTGGGCCCAGAGCCCGGGTCATGAGATGTATTACCGTTTCTTAATGGCGAGTCATGCGTGGATAGTGTTGCTCGCATGTAATCTATGAAGGTGGATGGCCTGAGGGGAGGAGGAGGCAGCGGGGGGGGGGGGGGGTGGGGGGGGATGTCCGGCGTGTTTTGTATCAGCATCGATTGGCTCCTTCAGTGTTTGAGGTTTAACAGACAGACAGATGGACAGACACGGCCAGCTGTCAGACCAAAACAGTCTGTTGATTAGTAGAAGAGGTATCGTATTGCATGGTCTTCGCTCTGTGGGGTCGAAGCTAGTGACGAACACACATGCACACGCATGAGCATGAACGCACACATACGCATGTACACACACACACACACACACACACACACATATACACACACGCACACACTATGTGTGCATATGTATGAGTATGCAAGCTCACACCAGCACATACAAACAAATGCACAAGCACTCACCAAACCACACAAACAATCCATATGGTTTGCGGTTGTCGTTCCTAAAGAACAACGTTCCTAGTCCCAACAAGCAGCTTCCATTTGCCAGTATCCAGTATGTGAAAGCAATTTAGACCACAAAGCTATGCTTTCATGAAACATTTGCCTTCTCGGGGTAAAATTGGATTTGGAAAAGTTTGGATAATGCCAGCACCCATGACGACTGCCAACTTGGCAATTGGATGCCAGTGTTGTTAATCAAGTGCTGCTCGGTAACACCAGCCGTGTCCTGCAGGCGCACTCGCGTTAGAAGGTCTGGTAGGATTTTCAGCCCCACTCCTAAGCCCCTTTTTGGATGAAGGCGTCAGCTAGATGAATAAATGTGATGCGAACAGCAGGATATCAAGGCCTTGGTGCGACTACAAACGTGTTTCATCTCAACTCTTCACAGCCTTCGCGAGACGTCATCCGACCACGAAACCAGACACACCCAGGCTCTATACAGTCCAGTCATCTGTGCTTTCAGACCACATCAGCCTTGGAAGCAGTTTGTGAGAAATACAGCAGCCCGGTCAACTGAAAATAAACAGAGGCAGCTCTAAACTGGGAGCCAGGCGTAATAACGTTAGACTCTGGACTCCACACTGTTTCCCCACAGACAGGTAATCAGGCTACTCCGTCTTGGGTTACAAGAACAGTCAGACACACCAGCAGACATGAGCTGCTCGCCATATGGAAGCACCGCCAGTACAAATATCCTCAACACGCATGCATGGTTACTTTAGCCTGCGTACCTAAGCAATTTTCCTATTCTTTCTCTCAACGGTCTTTCTTTCTGTCTCTCTTTTTCTTTAGTTTTTCATTCTTTTGGTTTGTCTTTCCTGCCGTCCGTCTGTGTATCTTACACTTTCAGTCTTTCAGTCTTACTTTTGAGTCTCTTGTCAGTCTTTGTTGTCTTTTTTCCATCTTCCTCTGCTTCCCGCCTGTGTTTATATAAAACGCGGGCCCTTTGAACGGTCCCACGGCCGGCTCCTATTACACGCAGCGGGGGCGGGGCCTCGGCAGCCGCGTTGCGCGTCTGCGAGCGGAGCAACAGAAAGGGGGGGGGCCGTGCGTGATTGTAATCAGCTAAGGGCCCCGGGCCCCTGCGACCCTCACTTAATCGACTTTTCCCCGAGTCGAGTGTGGATGGATATGACTTGAGAGGGAATGCGAAGCTGATCACTTAGGAAATTCCACGCTGCTCTCGCCAGCGAGAGCCCCACTTCTGAAGGAATGCACACTCGCGACGCCCCCATAGGATCCCTCTGGCTCCCTCACACACACACACACACACACACAGCTGCACCGGTCGGTGTCATGGCAGCAGGGAGAAGAGAAAGGGGAAATAGATGGACGGACACATCGGGCTGTGCACTTACAGGCGGGAGAGGGGAGGGGCCGGGTCATAAGAAATAGGTGGGAGTCAGACATGATGCACAAGGAAAAGAATGGAGGCCCAGGGAGAGGAACTCACAGGAGAGCAGGAGGTTGGAGGTAAAAGGGAGACAGGTTGATTGATGGGTGAAAGCAAAGGCAGATATGGCAGTGTTAAAATGTGAGCGAGTGGGCAAGATAGAAAATGGATGTGGGCCAAAGTGATGAAAAAGTAAAAGGCAGGTGAGGGAAGATGAGAGGGTTGAAGTGGGGAGGCGGTGGGGATCCCAGAGATAGCCCCGCATCATCCATCATCCATCATCCATCCGTCAAATATATTGGTGAATCATGAAGATCATGAAGCCAGAAACACACAAAAAAACCCACCTATGTTATTATCGTGTCATTCTGAGTGAAGGTTATTCTTTTCTCCTGATCCTTCATTGTGAGTGTGCCGTGGACGGGTGTTTGTCCTTTGGATAAACCCTGTGTGGTTTACAGATCCTTGTTTGAAAAATAGTGGTATACCACAAGCAGAGGACATGCAACATTCGCTAAAAGGGAGCTTATCCCCCCGCCTGCAGGGTAATTGAGAAATTGGTGTGAAAGCCTAAGTAATCGTCATTCTTACCCCCCACCCCCCCGCCCACCCATTAGAGCCAAACAGTCGGCTGCAAAGTTGGAAAACGTTGTCATGTTTATATGTGTGTCATGTTTATATGTTTATCACCAGTCCCCATCGCCTTAATGGCCTTCCAGATGCTCTGTGTAATGCGCTCTGAGATGATGCCTTGTTTGGTGCAGGGGGGATTTTCACAGTTTGTTTGTTCGGTTCCAACATCTGGCGCAGAGTGACGACACTGGATATCCATAAATCTGGAGATCTGAGGATTCCTTGGTTTTAGATACTAGCCAGTTGGCCAGATGTTACCGACTTATGTCTTTAACAACACCTATGGGGGCGGGAGGAGGGACTTAAGGAGGATCATAAGCAGTGGTTTTAACATCTCAGTGGTTTTGCTGCATCTGCGGATGGATAAGTGTTCATGCGCTACTGTCCCCTCTGTGTCAACTACACCTCTTCATAGGCCCCTGAGTGTCTTCGTTCCCCCACTACCCCACTACTTTTTATTTTTCTTAATCCCCAGGTCAAAGATATAGTTTCTCCTATACTGTATATTTTGGGAGATTTACTGTAACGTTGCAGGCCTGTGACTCTGCAGGTAAAAAGGTCCCAGGTCTCTAGCCTGGCTACAGCGCACATTTTCCTCTGCAAATATTTCCCTCATTGTTTGGATCTCTCCGTCCGGCCTGCAAGGCGGGAAAAAAGGGTCGAGGCTGGAGGAGAAAAAAAGAGAGGGGGGAAAGAGAGTGGGGCCCATCGGTCCTCCAACATCCCTGTGTTGAATATGAAAATATATTATGCCATAATGTGTTCAGTATGCAAGCCTGAAGGAAACCATATGAAAAAGGTTCTCGGACAAAGAGCCCTCTGTGTTCCGTCTGCTGCAGCTACGAGCAGCGAATCACCCCCACCCCACCCCAGCCCAGCCCTCCCCTCCCCTCCCCATCCCCTCTGTCTGCCTCAATTGAAAGAGAGAGGGAGAAAGAGAGACAGTGAGGGAGGGAGAAAGAGCGAGAGGAAGAGGTTACCAGAAAAAAAAAAAAGGAAAAAGGGGGAGGTGTGTGAAAGAGTCTGAGGGCTGAGGAAAAAAAAGGGGGCTGTGCGTGCTAACCGCATCTCACAGCAGCCAGACCCACCGGAGCACAGGTGAGAGATGACGCGCCACCGCCTTCGCACGTCCCGGGGAACGGAATAACGGACGCCCGCGTCTCGCCGCGAAACCGCCTCACCAAACTTTGCAGCTGGAACTCCCCTGCACTTCACCATTGTCTTTATCTTTTGGGGGTAAGAGAACTATCTTTGTTTTGGAGGGGCGCGCAGGAATGCGAGCGAGTCAAAAAGAGAGGAAGAGAGGGGGGGAATCTCTGAAAACCCCTTTGTTGAAGTAGATGACAAACATCTGTGGCTCTTGTTGCACTCCACAGAGAGAACCCGGACTTGCAGATGGGAATAGAGTGCTACAGCAGCGCTGTGGTCATTGATAGCCTATAGCCTATTGTTCTTCTGACTGCTCAATGCCTGTAGTGTAACCTTAGTGTCTTCAGACATACACACACACACACACAAACACAGTGTGTAACACTAGAAGTTGTGTCCAATGACAGAGCCGGCTGTGGCGGCATCCAATTGCAAAGATAAGTAATTGCTTCCTGTTTACACAACAGGTGAAAGCCCTGAACAGTTTAGCAGGGGGGACGACAGGAGATTTTGTTCACCATGAGTTGTGGGTAACTCAATCAAGATACTCACTTACAAACATGACTTTGGGATTGAGTCGATGCAAGCCGAAATAACGATTTGTCATCTCAACCTATTCATTGGTTTGCTTCTTTGATGCATCACCTTAGGCCTTGTGAGCGTTTGAGAGTTAGATTCAGTGGTTTCTTCCTCTTGCCATCGGCTGTCCTACACCTACTCTTAACCTTCATCCTTCATCTTTGAAGATCTCATCTCAGATACGATTGGAATGCAATCTTTATTTTTTGTGTAATGAAGATGAAATCCACATAAATAATTGAAGACAAATTCCAATGACAATCTTGCCTTTCAGGTTTTTACCGTGGGGAGATGGCCCCTGATAGTGGGCCTGTTGTGACTCTCATTGGCGGTTGTGCACGGAGGTGTTTTGGATGTCTGTCATCGGCTGGCACAAGCCAGGGCACGCTGTCTGGGACAGGCTCCTAATGACTTCTGAACCAGGAATGTCCATTTTAAAAGCAGTGCTTTATAAAGTGCTTAAATAATGATCCTTTGTATGATTCAGAGAGAGGGAGAACGAGAGAGAGAGAGAGAAAGAGAGATGGGTAGAGAGAGAGAGAGACAGAAAGAAAGCGAGAGAGATGGGTAGAGTGAGAGAAAGAGAGGGGGGTGGGCTGTGAAAAAAGAGCGAGAGAGAGAGAGTGTGAGAGAGTGGAGGGGGTGAAGTGATCTGTGGGTGGTGGGTCGGCAGTTCAGGTGTTGGAGGATTTTTTGCGTGTCAAACGGTAATGGATCCCAGCCGGGACAAGAAATTACAAACACAATAAAGCCTCGGCCCCTGGGGGCCGCCATAAAACCATGGTCAGTCACTGTCTGGCCAGACACCTCGCTACAGGCCCGGCCCTCGATGCACTCGAGATCCCAGGTGGAATGCACGCCCACCTTGCATCCACCCTACCCCCCCCCCCCCCACTCCACCACACCCTACCCCCCCCTCCACATTCCTCCACGCTGTAAATACAGAGCCACCCCCGATGATGTAGATACGCCATAACCACTGCGAACATCTACCGATGCTTTATGGGACAGGCGTGAGCGATTAAAGCTTGGCCGGTCTCCTTGTTAGTCTACGCGCCGCCTGTTCGAGTGAGTCCTCCCCTAATAGGACATCCTCCTGGGGTACAGTATGCAGGAGGAGCCTCCCCCCCCCCCCCCCCCCCCCCCCCCGCCCAGTGTATAGGTGTTTCACAGGGGTGCTATAAATCACAGGATGACAGCCAACGGGAACTCTGTGATTAAGCACTTTAAACGGCCCAGGGGGACGTCTGTGAACCGTAGACCCCCACAGCCCTCATCACGGGGCGTAACGGGTGGCATAGGCGCAGACTTTGTGTGTGTGTGTGTGTGTGTGTGTGTGTGTGTGTGTGCGTGTGTGCGTGTGTGTGAGGCAGATGGGAGTGGGAGTGTGTGTGATGGAAGGGGGGGGGGGGGGGGGGGGGGGGGAATCAGGTGGGTACAGTAGCGTGCCGTTTGAAGCTGGAGATAATTGGAGGGTTAGAATAGAAAAGTGGAAACAGTGGACGGGGTTCAGAGCCCCTTTCGCATGGAGAGAGGAGATTACCGTAACTGCTCGGGGACGATATTAGAAAGTTAGATCAGAGAGGAGAATGACACTGATATGTGGTAATAACAAGCCTGGGGGAAAGTACAAAGGAAAAAGAGTCACCGGCAGATGGTGATTTCAATGGACCATATGCCAGCTTTTGTGAGCCAGATTCCTCAAAGACGGCTTTCTCTGCCGCTGTCAATTTTGCAATTCTTACACTTGTTCTATGTCTTACTAAATATTTGCAGACAAGTTTGAAAAAATGCTTGCCGATTGTCAACTGCAGTGCCGTTTCAACGTGCACTAAATATTACAGCACTATGCTCCAGGTAGTATGTGCAATCCTTATGGTGAACAGTAATGAACAAACCCCTGTAGCAAATTGAGATGTTAATACGTTAAAGAGCCATGCGCCCACCCCACAGTAAATCTAAGCACGGATTCAGGCTGACATAAACATGCCTAATATTTTACACATCTGGGAGAGTAATATGTTTGGTTTCAGTCCAAATGGAAACAAAAACTTGATTTGTCATGGGTCTACCAGCAGGCTGGTGTGTGTGTGTGTGTGTGTGTGTGTGTGTGTGTGTGTGTGTGTGTGTGTGTGTGTGTGTGTGTGTGTGTGTGTGTGTGTGTGTGTGTGTGTGTAGGGGACTGGGACTGGCATGTTAGAAGTGATTGACTGTATTCATTGGGGTCATGTGGGGTCACAGCGGTAGTACCATACATTCCATTCAGTCCACTCTTGGGCCACTCAGTGCCTACATGAAACACAGGCCGAGAGGGAGAGAGAGGGACAGAGAGACCTAGAGAGAGAGCGAGAGAGAGAGATACAGAGAGAGAGACTCAAATGAGTTTATGATGTGTGTGTGCACCTTGAAAAACAAACAGAGAAAAAAAAAGTGAGCAGATGTAGACGACTGCAGTAGCGATGTCTCCCAGGAATCTATGAGAGGAAGGAAAAACATTTAAAAGTAATTGCGGGGGCTGCTTTTTCTGCCTGACTGGTGAAAACCAGTCTGGTGAAAACCTTTCCTTCTTCTGAGTATTTTAGAGGTGAGTCACCAGAATAATAAACAGAGACCTGATGGGCTTCACAGGCAGACAAGTCTGATCAAGGGACCGGGCCAGACAAAAGCCTCAGCTTATTATTACACGGCATCTCAGTGTGTCTTAATGACTTTACAGGGGAGGAAACAGGATCTCTTTATCTAATAAAACGCGGAATGTAACGGGAGGAAGTACACAGGTCAAGTCTGTACTTAACACTGAAGAAATGGATGTTTCGTTCAGATTGCCAGTGTCAGCTCTGCGTCAAATCATGTTCCGCAACCCCGTGGTGGAGATTAAGCTATTCATTATCAGGCCTGGTTTAGGAGACATTTCTCTCTGACATCCATGACTAAATGATTTGTCACCTTCCTTCCTCTTAGCGAGAAGAGAACAGTGGGCCTTATCGTGTTTGGTCTGATATGAAGGCGACTTCTTGCTTCCTTCTCCCCGCCCATTGAGCCCGGCTGCGTTTGTTGGCTGTGGTGAGAAGGCTGCATCTCGAAGACGCAGTCTGGCCCTGCACCTCCAATATGGGAACCGTCTCGGCCATACAGAGATTAATGTCCTTTGACAGGAAGCACATCGTGTTAGAGTGACGAGGATTAAATGAGCGACATAAAGCATTTATTAAAGTCATTGTCATAAGAAACTTGAAGAAGCCAGTAACATAAATAATAGATGAATAGTTCAATATGAAAAATGGCATAAGTACAATTTGTGGACAGTTTCCTCCTCCCTGTTTGCTTTGGATGACGTTGGAGAATGTTCTCATTCCTGTACAAAGCAGTGGGTGTAACATTGTCAACCTATTACACAATAGCCAACCACAGAAAACACAATTGGATCTTATAAGATTGCCATTTGATGTTATATCAATATGACTAGGTTATGTTTCTTACTTGATATGTGTTCTAAAAAAGTGTTTTTCTTTTACTTTGCAGGTTGCTGTGGATATCAACGAAGGATATCAACCTCTCTTTGGATTTCTAGCTCTCATTCCCTCTTCCTTATCAAAATGACAACTTGATCTCCAACCTGGCACTAACACATTAATGTTTCCTCACCTGGATTAAGAAACACCTACCCTTGACAGACACCTACCCCTGAAGCACCAAAGGAACTTGTGAACCTGATATCAGTGTTTAGATACTTGGTTCATGACAACGGCCTAAATAATTTTAAACTGATATCTAAGAAGCCTGTTCACTTTCCAAGTTATAACCTTGGCTGATTTAAATAGGCTATCATAGACAGTATCCCACTTTAGTTGTTAATGTTTAACTTTTTGTCCATAACTCAGTTTTACCTTGATACTATAAAGCAATATGAATACAATGGGTGGGTAGGCCATTTGGATGAATAAAACATACATGATTCGGTGTCTGAAATAGAAGAGGAACACAGGAACATCTGGGCTCGAGAAAACCAACGGGAGAGCGACAGACACAAGCACAGAGAATCTGATGGTTTCTCAGCCTTCTTCGCTGGATTTGCAGCAGAGCACATCCCTGTTGTGAAACTCTCTTGGCTCCCGTCCATGGGAACTCTTCCAGAGTGCCTTGGAGCAGGCTCTCTCCTGGGAGGTCCTGTTAGATTGTGAATAATACAGCGCAAACCCCCAAACTAAGCGCGCACTTCTCTCATCAGCGTTGAGCTGGTTGGCTACAGGACAGCCGTCGCTGGGATTACTGTGATGAGAAGAGATCCATGACAGGACGAAGAAGAAGAAGCCACCCAGAGATTTGACTCTGCTCCTCCTCCCCTTGTCGTGATCATGTTGTTGTAGTGGTTTTTTTTTTTTTTCTGGTACTTTCCGTCTAATTCACTGGCTTGTCGTGGAAAGACTAAGATCTTCCTGCTTCCACTTCGGGGATTGCTATTTTTGTGCTTTTACTGCGTGAGGAAAGGAAGTAGTGAAAAGCTGCGAGGAGGCAAGAGGATTGAACTGGCGGGGACTCAACTCTGTGTGCTACCTTAGCCTGCGGTACGCTGCAGCGGTTTGGAAGGCAGCAGCCCCCACTGCACTACGAGATGGAAAAGGGACATGTGTCCATCAGGAGAGGGGTGAGCTGGAGTCCAGGTGGGGGGAGGAAGTTCCAAACAACGCAGGACACCTCCAACATCAGCAGCAATGCACCATGGGAGAAGTGTGGGTTCCAGGGAACACAAATCACTTGCCCGGAGACGAACCAGTCATGTCGCAAAACGAGTAAGTGTGGCCTCTCTTGTGTGTGTGTGTGTGTGTGTGTGTTTCGTACATCTGTATCGTGTCTGTTTGCGTTATTTGTTATCTTGGATTATATTCAAGGAACACACACATAGTACGAGTAGCCTATGCCTCACACACCTACTGTATAGACAGATACGGCAGTTTCCAACTGTACACACATACATATATAAGATACAAGGAAATGTAGTATTTAGAAGTGGACTCGTATAGGGTAAGAATAGATACCGCCCTGCTTTGTCCTTGTCACTTCAGACAGTGAAACATCTGTTTCTGTGGCTTTAATAATACAGACAGCCCCGACAGCGATGGAAATGCAATCATGCACCACACTTAAAGAGCCATGTCAACATTTAACTTCGCCAGTGACAGAAATGGTCGTACTTGCGGGAAAAGATAAATAAATCTATAATAACATCTTTAGACCCGACCTTTCTACTTTCACAGCTGTTCCCTGGGAAACGAGTGTATGACGACAGTTTTAACACAGAGAAAAAAAAAGAGAAAAAAGATGGATAAGTCGTTAAATCACAATGTGGAAAAAAGAAATGTAGTACACAGAAGATAATTACCTCTGTGCTGTGAAAGTACCGTCTGAACAGATGGGGCTAATCAGGGGAACTAACAAGACATTGTGCTTGTAGGAAGTGGAGGGCTGAGGGCCAGAAAATAGTTTAGATATGAATCTATAACGCTATACCTGCTACTCCCAGCCCTCCCAGCCACTGATTGCTCTGAAACAATGAACCCTTGAAGTCATCATAGCAGACCTTAATAAAGTAAATATAGTGCAAAACGTCTACTCCACCTTTTATCAGCCTTTTGGCCTGGCAATGCCCCTGTACTGCAGTGCTGGAGGGGGCTGGTGTTTCATTTTGTACCCAGGATTGAGTGTGGAGTTGGGTCACATTCAGTCTGATATACCCCCATGCGACCTTTGTTAATCTGGGTCTTTTCATGCCGCTTCACAAATAGCCTGCAGGGCCGGTGGCGAGTCATCCCACTCCCCCTACTACTGTCAGCCAGCAAAAGACAACATCCGACAGGGGTAATCTGAGCTTTGATAGATAAATCCCCCTCGCCAGCCCTTCCCAGCATCACTGTAGCCGGTTTGAGGGGGATGGAGTTTACAATATGAATACTTCTGAGGAAGCAACTCAGGGGAACACAAGGGTGATGTGTTGATAATGACGATGATGAGGAAGATAATAATGATGATGAGGGTGATGATGATGATGATGATGATGGTGACGATGATGATGATGATGGTGGTGGTGACTTTGAGGATTTTGCTGGTCATGGGAACAGGGAGAAAGAAGAGGAAGACAGAGAGGACGTTACTAGAGCCAGGTGCAGAAAGGGATAGGCCAAAGTGAGAAGGGCAGAGGGAGTGAATTACAGAGGGTGAGTGAGAGTCGTGTGTCGTTGCCCGGGGGGCTAAATTGTGTGTCTGCTCGAGGACAACCCAATTCCACCTCCCAGGCAGTCAGCTCCAAAAGCCCTCTTAGTAAGCAAACATGTGACGGGCAAAACCACTTGGCCAATAGTGCTTCCACAGAAATGACCTGCAAATAATGACTTTGGTGAGGAGTCCTGAGGACAGACGGGACATGTGAGGTCAAGCTTATAAGAGGTGTTAATCTCCTGGAGTCAGAGCCTGAATTACATGCAGACCAATTCGGGTAAACATTGGATTCCCTGTCCATTTATCTAGCGACTGACTGAGAAACAGGTCGCAATATTGGGATATGTGAAACAGACATGTCGATATCTTTCATTGATTTCTGGCTACAACTTTTCCAACTCACACAAATAACAATTAATTCCAGAAAGTGTGGCAATGTCCCCCCGGACGAGCGATCGTCTAGCAGAATACTACGTGTTGAACATAACTTGACTTTAAGCAAAGTCATAGGAACTAACTTGCGATCCAAACGTTAAAAGTACAGCGTTGTAGGGGCCAATGTAGTGAGCGTTTTATTTCCAGACGAACCAACCCCTCCCAACAAGTTGCAGTGCTAAGCACGTTGGGCTGGGGGATAAACTCTGGTCCAAAGAAATCCGATCCGCTGCGGAGCTGCAGAAAAAGGCGGCGGGGGTGTGAAGGTATGAGACACAGTTCAATAGGAGACGCCGATGGAAGTGCTACCGCTCTCTCTGAGCTCTGTCAAGGTCTTTGTTTGTGTGAAGGTAAGAGGCACGACACAGCGAGTGATGTAGAATAAGTCCATAAACTCATTTGTAGTCACGTTGTAGGAAGTTCTAGCGAAGTAAAAAAAAAAAAAAAGGAAGAAAGAAATCGACTTTTCTTTCATGCTGATTAAGATGCGCGTTTTTTTTGCGATTTAATATACCGGGGTGGCAGCTTTAATTACAATTTCTGTTATGATGAATAATGAAAGTGAATTGGAATGCTCTCCGGATCTATATTAAGAGTGCACAGGATGATTACCACTCCCTAAAATCGACCTTATCCGGGTAATCTCATGTGATTTGGCTAAATGATGATGAGGATGGTTATTGGTCTCTTCATCGCTGTGCAGCCAGCCAGTGGGCTGAGTAATCAATGCAATGTTAAATACTATAGGCCTACCTAACGTCGTCTACGGTTACACCATATACGTACTCGTCCTCCCTGGGACATCATTTAATCAATGGCGGAATTTGCACCTGCATGTCACTTGCCATCTGGTGTCCACATCCAGATCTAGGCAGTGGTCGCTGTAAACATAGCTCACGAGTCGTGTCACCGTCATTGCAAAGCAGGCCTAGCGGTTGCAACTTGTCACGCTGTAGTCTGTCGTAGCATGTGTTCTGGTTGGATTTAAACGATTGAGACGAAACGGCCTGTAAATAGTCTTTATTGGGACAACCTTGACAGGCGTACGAACTGGCAGAGCCGTGGGCTGAGCTCTGGGACTCAGTCTATAAAAGAGATCAAGGCTTGTTTGGGTGACAGTTGGCTGGCTTCAGTTTAGATAGGTGGCTGGAGGTATCGCTGACATAGACCCACTGCATTGTCTTCTTTCTTTACTTTGTGGAAAGGAAGCTAAAGGTTGTTTTTTTATGTGGTTGTCGAGCTGGTTTTGATATAGTTTTATTGACTTACTGACAGACGAGGTCAATTACCAAATTGTAGAACTCCCTGTTTGAAGTTGATTACTTCACGGATCCCTTAGGGGGAATCTTAAGCTACAGCAGCATAGTAACAGAGCCAAACAGATTCAAAATAGAGATGCAAATTAATAGATATAGAAAACAACAGGAAGGCCTCCAATATAATAACCACAGCAAGAACAATGAATTCAAATGTAGGGGAAATAAGGGTGAAGTACGCTTGAGGGTTAAGGTGCAAATTCAGTTGGAATTCATTGAGAAGTCAAATTTTCCAAACAGGTATGCTTTTTTTTTGTAAAATCAATCAATTTGGTTCGCAAAATCAAAAACAGATACACATTATTCCTGTTTGGCTGGAAAAATCATCATTCTAGGTTTTCTATGAAACACTGAGCCAGGAAAATATGCATTCTCAATATTAACCATGGAAAATCATACCAGAGAATGACAAAGCTTATAAAAAGCAATAAAATAGATTTAATGATGCTTTGTTCTGGCTCTATACGGTCATTAAAAGGGGAAATACCAATATTTCAGACATTATCCAGGACAGTTACTTCATCCGATTCTACAATGTTTCTTCCATGCTGAAAATGACCTCAGCCAACCTCATATAGTGGTGATCTTACCAGCCCTTCTATATTAATATGAATACCATCCAATAATAGTAATATAACGACTATTACAACTGAGCTTGTTATTAATCAAATGCATTCCATAATAATAATAATTAATTTATCCTTATACTCTAGCATTCCGTACCTTTTACAGCACTTAAACTTAAAACATTCTAAATCAATAATAATCTGTATTGTACGAAACATTTAATGTTAGTTTTTCCCATTCTGTTATTATTTCACATCTGAAGCGTAGCCTTGAAGACGTTGACTTAAAAAGAGAAACCAAAGGCATTTTGGAGGCTTAAGCAGGGAATTTACACAGCAGTCTAGGAATGCTCTGGGAGGGACGAGAGCAGATGGCAGAGGAAATGGCTGCACAGACTGGAATGGAGCGCGTGAGCCCACACAATCACTACAGTCATTTTCAGCCAAAACGTGTTATTCAACGCTGTATTCCTCTTAGAATAATAAATGTTACTGCGGAGGGGAGTCATTCCTCAACACAAATAAATGAACCACAGTTCGCATGAGTCCAGTGCCTTTTTGACTGTGTGTGTTGTGTGGAATATTTTTGTGTGTTTTCTAGTGTAAGGTTCATTTGAAAACTCTAGGGTGTAGTTTAACTGTCAACTAGTTAGTTGAGTTTTTCTCTTTTTTTTTCTTGGGTAGAAATCAAACAGGACAGCAGAAAAAAACAAACAAAAAGCAAACAACCGCATTGAACAGAAACTATTTTGTGGGTTTTCCTCCCCAGACTTGTTAAGGCCTTGTCTTGTTCATTTTCACAGTAACTACATTTACAAGAATTCCTTTGAAACCTCCCTTTGGAATATCTTTAGAGAAATGTCTCAAGAGGGACAGAATACCTAAAAAGAACATTTTATAGACCCATTGTTGAGGTTAGCATCTCATTTATTAAAACAGACATTTATTCGTATTGGTTTTGGTGGTTCAGCTTTGATGGTCTGAGTGATGTTTGGCATGTCATGGGTTGTTCATTTATGTACTCATTATTTCCGTCTGCGTTTCTTCTGCCCCGTCTCTAGATCTAACCAGGAGCGCCAGTTTGTCAGAGAAGGAGCTGAAAGAAGCCCGGGTCCGGAGTCAGATCATCGCCACCCAGCTCACCCTGCCCACCAACTCCGGCTCCAGAGGGGTCCAGCTCTTCAACCGACGCCGGCAGAGGGTCAACGCCTTCACGCTGGAGAGCGGCGGAGAGGGTTCGGCCAGGGACACCGACACGGAGAACGCCAACACCCGCTCGTCGCGCGATAAACTAGGATGGGCAGAAGGTGGCGGTAAGCAGAAGGACCGCGAGCTGAACAGCAGGAACAGTCGTGCCGCCGGGCCACTCTGGTCACCCACCGCCAGGACACACCAAGTCGGGGACATCATGGAGGAGCCGGCAGAGCAGCTCCACGAGGCAGAGCAGATAAAGAGCAGCGAGCGTCCCGAGGACAGACACTTTGTTCCGGTTAACGAGGGGGAGGAGTTGGAGGAGGAGGAGGAGGAGGAGGAGCTGGAGGAGGAGGTGGTGAAGTGCAGCAGTGAGGAGGCAATAGACCGAGAGCTTGGGGATCTGGAGGAGAGTGTCAAGGTCGATTTCGCCCCCGCGAGTTGTACTACCTACTCGGCTCAGCTGGAGCGAACCCAGGCCAGGGAGGACACGGGTCGAGAGAGGCCGGAGCCTGCTCCTCCGGTAAACAGCTGCCACAGGACTCCCTCTGGCCCCGTCCCGTCCGCCAAGCAGCCCGCCGTCATCGTCAACAGAACCGCCAGGCCTTTTTTCTCTCCGATCACCGTGCAGTCTCCTGAGGCCACGCCGACAAGCCCCGTCATGGACACCCCTCCGGCCCCTTCATACGCCGCTCCACGACTGCCCACCTTCAAGGCCCCCCATCGAGCGGCCTTCTCCCCCCCCCCGCCTCAGGCTCCCCATCGAGCCGCCTTCTCCCCCCCGCCTCAGGCTCCCCATCGAGCCGCCTTCTCCCCCCCGCCTCAAGCTCCCCATCGAGCCGCCTTCTCACCCCCACCTCCGTCTCCCCATCGAGCCGCCTTCTCCCCCCCGCCTCCGTCTCCCCATCGAGCCGCCTTCTCACCCCCACCCCCGCCCCCCTCATACCCGATGCCCCCTCTGCCAGCCTTCACTAACCAGCCTCCACAGACCTACTCCAGCCCCACTTGCACGTCTGCCGCCATGTCCCCGGTGGCGTCCCAGTACGCTTCCACCGGTGCTCCCACCACGCCTTACACGCCTGCTCCCAGCAACCCGCCGGGGCCCTATTACGGGGCCCCGGCTGCAGTCCCCGGGGCCCATACGTATTCCCCTCAGCCGATCGAAGAGAGGACATCGATGAAAACGGGGATCCTGGAGGAGATGGCGGCCAAGAGGTCCACCGGCAGGAAGTCCATGTTCACGTTCAAAGAGAAGGTCGTCGTCGCTCCGAACCCTGAGCTGCTCTCGCTCGTCCAGGGGGCGGACGAGAGGAAGAAGCACGGGCCCCGGGCCCCCGCGCCCGAGCCAGGATCCGAGGAGGAGCTCCTCGCCCTGGGCGCCGAGGCGTCCAACTTCCTGGTCAAGAAGCAGGAGAGCTCAGAGGGAGCCACCGCTCCGGAATGGGCCTCAAGCCTGAAGAACTCCAGGACCCGTCTCAGGGAGGAGCGCGGGCCGGAGCAGGCCCTCACCAACGCCTCGGGAAAGGGGGCGGAGCTTTTTGCCAAGCGCCAGTCCAGAATGGATAAATTCGTCGTGGAGAATCAGAACGCCAAGCCGGCGCGGTCTCCCTCTCCCACCGTCTCTCTGCCGCCATCTTGGGTCTTCCCGTCAAACATGCCTGGAAGGGTCAAAGCCATTGCCAAAAACTCTGAAATGTCGACTCAGCTCACACAGACCCTACAGGCCCAACAGCAAATCAAAAGAAAGCCCAGTCAACAAGCAGCGGCTCCACCGCCTGTCCCGGAAAGCCCGCCTCTGGAGAACGGCTGTACCAAGATGGAGATGGACCTCTCCAGGCACCAGCCGTACCAGTTAAAGTCCTCCCTCTTCATTCTCAACCCCACTAAGGACCCCCTTAGTTCATTACCAAGAGGGGCACCGGCCGCGAGAGCCCCTGTTCCCACCCAGCCCTTCTCCCGGCAGTCCTCCCTCCCCACCGGCTCCCCGGCCTTCTTCAGTAACCAGGCGACCCTCAGCTCCCCCCACTGCATGTCTCCACGGTCTCCCCTCAGCCCGACGGGACGGATGGAGTACCCCGCTCACTGCGGCACCGCCCCAGCCCACGGCCAGCCGAGGGTGAACTCTCCAGAGCGTCCGTCCTCCTCGCGGTCAGGCGTTCAGGCACCGAGACCCATGTTTTCTACCAGGAAGGCCGGGATTGAACCCCAGGTCTGGAGGCCCTCTCTGTACTATTATTAGTTAATGGGAGGTCCCTAGTGGGGCATCAGATTGCGTAGGCTTTATTTTGACAGTTGCACCGATAATATTAGTTACACAACTGTGGCTTATCGTGTTGATATTTTTCTAGTAGCTCTGATACTTTTAAACCCTGCACTTTATCTTGTTTTCGTGTGCAAATTTTATTAAAACGGAAGCTTTTCTAGGGTAAATAGGCAAAACAGGCAGATCTCCTTATGAGTATTATCTGTGAATTGTTAATTTCAGATTTGAATGATTAGCTCCAAAGTAAAAAAAAATGAATTTTATTTAGCTACATTAGGATAATTTTTTCTAAAGGCTGTATTTTGCAGTTTTCAGAGGCCCAAGCACTTTGGCATCAGGATGAAGGTTTATGAATTACCTTGGCAGATGGTCTGGCATCTGGTTTATGAGCCATCATTTGCTATATAATTTTTGCTGGCAGATATGAAAGTTGCTGCAGGAGGAGAAACTGTATACCTCTACCTCTGCAGGCAAAAGTATTTCACTTGCAAACAGATCTTGTTCTGTTGCTATACCTGTGCCTAGCCCGGACTCTGTGTTGTTGTTTTTAAAGAACACACTGCACTATTACAGCATAACTTTCACGTTTTGTGCATTTTTTTACCCAATATTTATAAGGAAATCTTTAATAATAGTTGAATGCAACATCTTTTTAAACCACCGCCATATAATGCCTACTGTGATTATCGCTGCTTCTTCTTACAACTTCTATTTCTGAATCCTAATTCACAGTTTTCCTGCATCTACTGTTACTCTTTATTCTTCTGATTTATATTTCATCTCTTGTCTGATTTTCATGTTCTCTTGTGTCCTTGTCTTGCCTTGTCCATGTCTAATTCTCTGATTAAAGCTTCCTTACTATCTGCTGTGTCTTTCTGACTTTCTTTTCATGCTTTCACTTAAACCTTTACTTATTCTTACACTTGCAATGCAATGTTATCTTTCTGATTTATATTGACATATCTGTTTTTGAAAAAGAGATCAGTTATAGACTTCTGCTGAATAACTGAATGTGTGTGTGTGTGTGTGTGTGTGTGTGTGTGTGTGTGTGTGTGTGTGTGTGTGTGTGTGTGTGTGTGTGTGTGTGTGTGTGTGTGTGTGTGTGTGTGTGTGTGTGTGTGTGGCTTTAGGAGTGGTCCTGATTACCATTCCATAACCATTTCCTGCTTTCATCCTAACACCCAAAGCTTCCTTGATACCTCCTTTGATAAAACATAACAAGGCAATAACATGCAACCTTTCTGAATATAGCCATTTTGACATGCAGTTCTTTTAATGTAGAAACTAAAAATCCACACGCCTCCAAGTTAGATGTGTATACCAGAAATTCCAGGAGCTTACCTTCATATTCCTGTTACCGTTAGCTGACTTCAAAGGGCCAAATTACAAAGTAACTGGAGAGATGTCAAGCTGTGTCAGAAGGGCAATACAGTAATAAATATGATACCATTAGGACTCAGTATCAACCCTTAAAAATATAGTAAAGGTGGAAAAGCTTCTTGCGATGGGTTGACAACTGTCACGATCGTTAGCAATATTAAGACAATTAAGACATAATCATCCATTTCAAAGTAAAAATACTGCCAAAAGATGGTCCAGAACACACAGCT
Source organism: Micromesistius poutassou (assembly GCF_964030765.1). Taxonomy (NCBI): domain Eukaryota; kingdom Metazoa; phylum Chordata; class Actinopteri; order Gadiformes; family Gadidae; genus Micromesistius; species Micromesistius poutassou. The sequence goes on along the minus strand of NC_140276.1, from coordinate 3,922,572 downwards.
TTGATATGATATTTTGTCATTCCTTAACAAGCCAGATTTTGCCTCTCTGTCTAAATCTCCATTTGTTTTTATCCAACAGACAAAGAAGCAATCATCTCCGGTCTCGGCGCCCAGCGCGACCCCTCCCATGACCCGGGCGCCCAGCCTCGGCCAGCGCTTCAGCAGCCCGGAGAGCCCCGTCCTGGGGGTCTGGTCCCCGGGTCGCCCAGCCAACAAGCCCCCCCTCACCTCCCCCGTCTCCCCCCCGTGGGGCTCCCGGTGCCAGTCTCCAGCGATCAACCAGAGCCCACAGCCCTCTGCCAACACCAGTGTGCCCTATTCCAAGCCCTCCCCAACGTTGACAGCCTCCTCCCCCATGTCCCCCCCCTGGGGCTCGCGCTGCGCGTCCCCCTTCACCCCCCAGACCACCCACCCGCCCTCCACCGGTAAGACTCAGCGCGCGTCCAGCGCCACCTCTCCCGTCTCCCTGTCCAGAGACAGCCGCTGCATGTCCCCCGTCGTGAGCAATCTAGACTCTAAAGCCAACCATCGCCTCCTGGCCAAGAACATCATCAACGCGGCCAAGCGTAAAAATAGCCCGTCCCCCGGCGCCCACAGCGGGCACAGCCTGCCCATCTCTCCCCTGGGCATGTCGCACCACGGATACGACTGTGGCAAGCCGCCCGTCTGCCCCTTCGATACGCGCTCCCTGGGGGCCCTGTCTCCCACGTTCATCAGCCCGCCGCCCACCCCCACTCAGAGGATCTGCTCGCCGGTGCGGCTGTACAACAGCCGCTCCCTCACCGACTCAGATGCCTCGGTGGAGTCGGAGGACTCGGGCCTGAGGTCGCCCGGCTCGCGTACCTACAACACCTGTCCCCGTGGCTGGGGGGGCAGCCTGAGGGTGAAGAGGGGCAGCATGTCCACCGACCTGTAGGGGAGGCCTGGGGCAGCGGCAGCAGCATGAATTTTGTATGGAGCCTTCGCCCACAGGGCAGTATGGGGGGGCGGTTGCCAACTCCTCTCCACCGTCTAGACCAACACGACCAAAGAAGAATACTGATGCAGTTTGATATATCTAATATTTGGAACTGTTTCAATTGCTTTAAAGGAAATTAAGGGAGGCAACAGTTATACTCATCTGGTAAAGAATACAACCTTATGTAGTACTCCCTCTCAAGAACACGCATTGAAGTTGTTGCAGATGCATTTAATTTCATGTGGGTATCTAAAAAAAACAAAAGATAAAGGTAAAAATAAAACCAAAGATATTATAACTCATATCAAAACAGTGTTATATATTTTATTTCTTATAGCCTCTTGACTTATGCAGTCATTATATAAGATATAATTAATGCATATTCATTATTCTTTTGATAACTGTTTCAGGAAAGGATCATGAATTGAAATGATGTGTGCTGGCCAGCCACAAGTCTAAGTGGTTTGAGCTCAATACATTTAAAGAATCTGAAGAATGTAAGAAGTTAGGAATATGTAAATATGCTGCTTATTGGACTGTATTTTTTTATCAACTTTAAAGTTGAGTACTGTAAATCAAAAGAGAATAAGGGGCCTTCGTTATCCAAAATTGAGTTATGATTTGGTTATCATATAAACAACATTCCATAGACTTTAACACAAAGATTGAATACATCATGCCATCTTGGTACTGCCATGATAACAAATGGCAAATTATTCTGTATTTTTTTTGTATTTACAAATATGAAAAAGAAAATTCTTGTGTATCATTCCTGCTGTGCAATAACGCATTTACAGTGTCACAAGGTATGTTTTATGTTTTGTATGTTGTGTGATGAATGTATAGCTGAACAGACTGACAGAGAATGATATAAAGGGAGGATGTAAGGGGAAATGAGTGACAGATGAAAAGATAGAATGTTATGCAGTTATTTGTTGGGGCATTAATGTCAATGAAACACTGTTTCCATAGTTCTGCAAAAAAAACTGAAATTATATTGCTGGAATTCCAAAAAGTGCTAAAAGAACCAACATATTGATTCCATTATTAACATTTGTTTGTATACGTTTACCTTTGCATAGATTTTACTTTAAAGTGTTGACATTTGGCCATATGGATGAACTATCAAAACATGGTTATGATAGTTTTCCCAAAATGCAGACGAGTTTGAGGCTTGGGTGTAGTCCAGTGAGACAGAAGGTTGACAGAAGGTTGTGAGAATAGAAGGAAAGAATTCTGGGACGACGACAGTATGTCTTTCACATGCATACATAGATATAATGCACATGCTCTTGCTTTTTTATCAATTATCTTTGATTTGCACTTATTCCATCATTTAATTTCAAAGACAAAGGTTAGTTTTGTCAACCCATATCAAATATGTGTTATTCACATTAAGGCATAATCTGTATAACTCACTCACGTTGAGTCACCATGTCATACGTGGTTGCAACTTCCAGCAGATCGCAGGTGACTGTTAAAGCAGTCACTTTAGCCATTCCGCCATGCTTGACACAGGCACGGGCAAGCAAGCACCAATTCCCCTGTTCTCTGACACGTAAGCCAAAAGCATCAGCAGCACATTGCTAAATATTTACATGCATCACCAGAGTGACAGGGACACCTGCAGTGCTCACTTGCTCTCCCCGAGAGGAAAACATAACCGCCATGGATTGGTTTCCACCAGAAACGTACGGGCATGTCTAGCACAAGTAACCATTCTCTAGAATGTTATGACTTATCCATACAGGATTGAAATCTAATATGGGTGTAATGATCGTCATTCATGTTTCAGGTTATGAACCTGGCGAACTAAGTGAGCACATAATAAAAACAAATGAGGACACCAGTTTCATATTCAGTTATTGTATTACATTCCCTGCATTTGTTTATACAGAAAATAGCCCTCATCTGTTCATTTAGTTGATTGATAGGGGTACTTAATTACAATCAATCTATTCTTAATGTAGTTTAGAGCCTATGTTTAGAGAGGCTTGACTTGGCTACTTTGGTTTCAATTTTAAGGCTTCTAACACTAAAATGTAACCCTCTACAAATATTTGCAGTCTCCAATAGGCTCTCTAGAGAGATAAGATAATTCAATTATATTTAACTTGTAATTTCTATCTATGCTGCTTCATATTTGAACCACTGTTATATGAAATAGGCCTACATGTAATAATGTGTATTTAAAAGAAAAGAAAACATCTAATAAGTTAGTAGTACATGTCTTTGTAATTAATATCCATTGGCATCAGATCATAACAAACACCTGATTCACTTAGCCTCATGGCTTATTACATATAATAGGTGTTAGGGTTAGGGTTATTTTGCTCTTTAGCGCCTTTTAGAGATACATATTCAAAATAATGCAGTGATATTTGTGATAGACTTCAAATGCAGAGCTGTTCGGTTGTGGGATTGAATGTGGAAATAAATGCCACACTTTCCAATGCTTATGACATTATCTTTTTCATTTCATGGGTATCTACACCGTGCATTCAATCATCAGTATTCATCACACGAGCATATAAGGTGGACAAGAGCAACCAAGGCCAAATGTTTCATAGGGTCATAGACTGCCATCTGTAGGATTGCAGATATAAGTTTAAATAAGCCTATTTGCATGTATTCATTTCTGTTGTGACTTTTTATTGTTATACATCATCTCATACATACAGTATGTATGAGATGGCAAGTCATGAGAAACGATAGCGTCCACAACGCTAAGCCTACTTATGGAAAATAAGAATAAACATAAAAAGGTGAACATGAATATTAACATGAACTTATTTGGTGGTGTGTTTGCATAAATATTGGCATCAATTGCTGGTATATCTGACCATATCTTTTAACCACCATCTCTGAATAAAAATAATCACTATCGTAAATTTGTGTTGTCCAACACAAAGGTTGCCTGCTAGGGCGCTAGAGGTCACTCTTGGCTCTCCTAGGTCACTGTCTAGGGAGAGGGCGACGACGCTACGTTGAAGCTCCTCGTTCCCAGGCGTTCTCTTCGAACGACGAAACGCCTGGAACGGAATACTCAAAATAAGCCTTATTGGCGAGAACGAGGGCGGGACTTTCAGATGCATGAGTTTAGTGGCGAAAGAGAACTTTGCCAAATTCCTCATAAAAAATAACGCTTTCATTTATTTTCATTGTTGTTGTTGTTGTCGTTTATTATTCTCCCCTCCTTCCCGGGACTTTACCAGAGACACTATAGAAGGACTTTGACTTTACACTGGCGGCCTCAGCCCATAAGATTTGAAAGACCGGAAATTGCGTAGCGATAGACCGGCGTAACGCTACCACTCGGGATCCTCTCTCAGCCGGACAATGTAGCGCGTTTCCTTGTTTGACAGCAAGGAGTTGTCAGAACACAACACAACAGAAGGATGAGTTTCTCAGGTTATTAACGTTAACTGCAACCGAAAAGTATTTTACCCAACGAGGTTCGTCACCATGACTTTCTACACGCGACATCAGCTCAACATTTAAGAGTTATAGATTCCTCTGGAGTTAAATGTCTATGCGTTAAACGTACTTTAGGAGCGTTTCTGGAATTGTTGTTGTTAGCTGCTGATGCTAGCAAGATAACTTGCTAGCCACCTTAGCCAACGAGGTGGTTTACGTGAACGAACCGCAAAAGAGTTGCCAATAAGCTACTTATCATTTGTTTATTAATGTTGGATAGAAGGCAGGTCGATGCTGTGGCTTATGGAGCCAGGTAACACTTGTACCAGTGCTTTAAAAACTGGACGTTTAGTTGAGCTGCTGAAGTTCTCTTTCATTAGCTTGGTGAGCTAGCACGAAGGCTAGCGCTTCTGTTTACAATAATGAGTAGAAAACATCAATACTACAGAGGAGCCGAAGTCAGCTGCTGGGTCAAATACGTCTTGTTTGGATTCAACATCCTATTTTGGGTAAGTTACAAGTTTTCCTGGAGTTGGGTGACTGTTCGACTATCTATTTCCTGTCAATATGTATGGTCAGACGTCCGACCGTCCGCCCGTCCATCCATCCATAAAACCCATGCATTCATACATCTATACTGTCATGCATTCATACATCAAGCACTACGAATACTCACTCGTCATGATTTCTCTGCCAATCGATTGTTTGATGTTTTCTCATTCAAATTGTCTGATATAAGCTTAGTTATCGCTAGTTAACGGCTCAGACTTGTAGTTAAACATAATTGTCATTAGTCCATTTTTCCTCGACACGACGGAAGATACCGTTGTCGATTAATTAATTTATAATTGTACTTATTTACACATTTACGCACCAGTGCGTCAGCAGACCCTTGGACTTTCTGTCAAACAGATCGATAAAATAAAAGAAAGCCTTCTCCAAGGCAAGGTCTTTCTTCAAAAGTTTGAGTAAAAAGTAAAAAAGCTGTATAATATAGTGTATGTATTAAGAATCCACCTCAAGGTGTTAAGCTTCTAAATGGTGTTTCCTTGTTGTGCTTCATATCTGATCATCTGATCATAAAATTAACATACTTCTCTGCTTTCTGATTTTTGTGTTTGGGAAATATGTATTTATACATTCATTTATAAATTTTTGGTATTCTTCCATATTCTTTTCCCATCTATCCCCCCATGAATCCACCCTCATCTTCTCAGTCTACCATGAGGCAATAGTCTGGTGTCTGACGGTTTATAATATATGTGGGTGAAGAATGGCGTATGGTGTGTCTGTGCAGCCCAGAGGTTCCCACACACAGTCTGAAGGAAAGGCCCCACAGCCCTGAATACTACCCAACCCTCCTCATTCAGGCAGCCCATTCAGTCCTTCCACCATCATTGTGTTCCATTGCTCTGCACTACGGCATTGTCTTTCTAAAGAAAGCACACACGCACGCACACGCACGCACACACACATACACACACACACAGAACCAAGGCGTGGGTTTGGGTGGGGGTCTAGGAGGCATGCTTGTCTGCTCTGCGTCCTGTCCCCCCCAGATGCTTGTCCTGCTATGCCATCAACAAGCAGATGGGATCCACTCGCTTTCTGGCTTGTTTTTCTCCTCTTCCACTACCTCCTTTTCCTACACCTACACCCTCTAGTCACATCTCACAGAGGAGCACTCAACACCTCTCAGAGGTAGTGGTGGTCACACTAAAGTCCCTTACTTGGATCACATTCTGTACTCTTTTCTTAATATTCTGAATCCTGACTCACATATACTGTGTGAGAGGAGCTCTCTGTCTTTGGTCTGACTTATCAGTCAGGGAGGACTGACTCATTGGGGTGTTGTCATCCTAGTTCGTTTCCGTCCGTGGTACATCCTGTCCAAGAGAAAGACAACAAGTTCTGGCATGGTTGGCCATTTACGTTTACGTTAATCACCCTAAAATGGTCTCCTCTTCTCGTGCTATTCAACCGGCGCCGTTCCATATGGATAGATATTACAACACCACCCCTCCCCACATGAATTTCCAAGCCACATTTAGGGTTTTTCTTGGAATGATTTTGAATTGGAATCGAAAAGGTTGTCTAAACATGGCTTCAAGGGTTGAGAAGAATGCTAATGCTATTTTCCAGTTTAATTTATTTCTCGGCACTTGAGCCTGTTGACAGTCAGATGTTCTCACCCAGGAACAACATGCCTTGTCTGGGGCTTAGAATAGACACATTCCTTGCATCGAACCAATAAATCACATCTTCTCCTTCACCGTGCTGCTGAGGATGTTTGGGCAGCCTGTGAATGTGGTAATTAAGAGCTTGTTAGCCTGTAATCGAGTTGCTGATGGTGGTGGAAGCGCTGGGCTGGTTGTTATTAGCCAGGCCTGCTTCTGCGTTCACCGCTGTAGAGACCCCCGTCTTGACTGCTTTCCAATTGGATACATCCTCCTTCTTTGGGGGGGGGGGGGGCATGCACCCCCATGCACTTTTTGTAAACGGCAAACAAATTAATACCAGCTTGGAACATCAACGAGCCTCAGATTCATCATCAAGCAGGGAGAATAGAGACTGTAGAATATAGGACTTGTCTTGGGATGCAGTGAAGCGAATAGAAAGCTTGCTTAGGTAAGCCCATTGGTCTGTGTGTATGTTGTGAGTGTGCAGTAGCATGAAGTGGAGTTCCTTTTGCTAGTTAGCAGAGGTTAACAGGATCAGCTGGCTTAGAGGAGCAGCCACTGGACTGTTTATAATCCCTTGGTCCGTGTAGGGTAGAGGGAGCCCCTTGTTGTGTGCGCACACACACACACACACACACACACACACACACACACACACACACACACACACACACACACACACACACACACACACACACACACACACACACACAGAAAAAACAATAACACAGGCATCCACTGCTATCTTGTATTTATTATATTTATTATGACTGATAAGTGAACCCAGTGATTAAGGAGGTATTAAGGATATTATACTAATATTTTTATCTCCTGCTCCCAAACTAGGGATGCACGATAACTAACTAATTTAAAAACGATACAGATAACTTTCAGCTCCTAAAGGCCGATACCGATACTGATAACACACACACACATATCCATATATATGATCATGACCTAAGATCATGACATTGTCGCGCAGACATCAGTAGAATCAACAGGGGGTTTAGGGGGGCTGGCTTGCAAGGGGCGGGATATGATGTAGAGTCGAGGTTCACAGTACGGCCCCTGTCACTTAGGTGTGTTTTGGTCTGACTGCAGACGGCAACAGAGGCAGAATGGGCAGAACTCATCACGATCATCTTAAATGTTGCTGCAGCGATGCATCATATATTTCGTTGCATCCACGACATCCGCATCAATCGATGAAAGATTGGAGCATGAGTTACAGACAATTAGAAGAAACAACGAATAAGAAAGGCATCGCGATGACTCCTCCGAGAGAGCGTCTTTTTTGGCTTCATTTCACATCTAACAAACACTGGGACAAATGTAGTTGATATCTGTGTTTAACTGAGGAAACAGGGAGTGGAAGGACGGGACCCTATAATGTTCAGCTAACTGTTGTCAATAATAAGTGTTGCGAGAGTAGCGTATGTGTGTGCACGGGAATGGCAGTGTGTGTGTGAGTGGACGAGCGAGGAGAGCGAGCGGTAGCGTGTGTCAGTTTAGTGAAGTAATGAAGGAGTCCGGTTGTGTCTGTGCAAACATGTATTGTAACTTTAGTGAAACTAAGAATAAAATACCCAGCCTGTCAATCATCGGCGGCCACTTCATTCCGACCATATTCCGACCTATAAGCAGACCCACTGCCGGTCAAAGTGAAGGGTGGTACCCCCGAGAGAACATCGACACTGTGCTCCTCGACTACGGTCTGGGAGCCGACAGCAGGAAAGGTGTAACATAATAATAAAAAAAAAACATTTTCTATATCCGTGTGCAGTTATGAACTGTACACGTGCAGTTATGAATTGTAATTGATTGTATGATGTGTACTTTTAGGGTTACGATAAGACCTTTAATTTAGCGTTAGTGGGAGCGGGGCACTGAAATTATATAGGCTATGTTATCGGGGCTATTCATCATATCTGACTTATCGGAATGACGTAATAATTTCTGTTATCGGCCTGATAATTATTGTACACCCCTATCCCAAACATTACATTTTAAACCAATTAGCATCTGCCACCATCTCTTAATGACAATGTCCCAGTGAATGAATGTGCATCACACCAAACAGTGATTAGTAGTGTTTAAAATAATTAGGGTGTCTTGTTATACACAGGACCTTTGATGTGACCTTTATTCAAACCTTTTAAGTGCTCATACTTTAATAATCAATAATGGATCATCAAATATCTATATCTATGAATCTAAGAAATTGTATATCCTGTGCATACCAGGCACAAGGTGGGGAAACACAGCATGAAGATCAAAAGCATACACTGCAAAACACTATTCAGAATTTCAGGTGGCAGAACTCCTGTTGTGCAGGTGATATTCATAAAATAATACAACACAAGTGAATTCCTGTGGCATGAGGTTGGCTATTTCTGCGTACTGCTGTTTAAACAAGCAGCAGACTATTTGTATTCCGCTCAGAGTAAAGTTTCATTGTTCAAATAATTGGTTTGCTACCCGTCCTGCTGCTGTTTGAGTTTAAAGGAGAATTAGAATTAAGATGTGAATTACAGAGGAAGATCAGTTTCAGATTAGACACCTGCAGAAAGAACACAGCGGATTTAGTTTAGACATAAGCTAGACATCCCCTTTTGAGGGGAAAATCATTATACACAGGTTTCCATACCAAGCAAAAACCCTTCGTTTTACAAATTATTTGATTGTCATTAATATTTGTAATATATTTCTGTATATCTATCAATATAGATATTTATCTATATCTATATAGATATATATAATGTAAATAACATTTATTGATATTTTTGTTCAACCCTTAAGTTGTTCCGGCTTTTTATATGATACTTATTTAATCCCTTTCAGTGATTTCAGCTGCAATCAAGACATTCAAATCAGAACAGGGTTAAAATCAAATCTCAAAACGACAAAACGCCTTCACGCTAAGAGAGCCTTTGCGCAGGTCACTTCTCGTTGTTGCTTTCCTTAATCTGCAGGGATTATTCATAGTCAAGAGGCTAAAGGGATTAATACACACTCTCCTTCTCGAGTCTGGATCGTCTCCCCGCTCCCCTAGCCTTCCCTCCCTCTAGCTCCCAGCCCTGCACCCTTTTCACCAGCACAGAGAGGATGTCACTGGGCCAATTCAGGACATTTTTGCATATAGTGTAGCATTGTGCCTCTTGTTTTGCGTGTGCTGACTAGCTTCACTTCACGTCACTTCTCCAGATTGAATCAGCTTTTCTTTTTTCTAACAATTTGGTTTCTTCAACAACGTCAGGATGTCTCATTCATTGTCATGGTCATATGCAGTCCATATGATATATTAGCGGGATGGTTACTCATGTGGTTATGGTGTTGGACTCCAAGCCAAAAGGTTCTTTGTTTCAATGTACCTGTAGGAATCCTTTAACATACCTGCTCATTAATGACATTTCCCTAAAGGAAAAGAAAAGTCCTTTCGTCGTAAATATAATGAGTATATATGAGCTCCCTCAGCAATAGTGGGTTTTCTTTGGTGTGACTAGAATAGAAAGGGGCTCTGCAGAAGAAGAATCTGCCTGCATTTGCAATATATTTGGTCTCACTTTGAAACCATAGTTGGGAGAGCTATTTGAGTAGTGTCCCTGGAAGTGATATTCGACAGTCATTAAGTGAACCAACCAACTAGAACATTGGAGCTTCCCCTCTATTAGCATTTCGGTGGGCAGACACCATAGGCTTTGCATGCTAGCTGATTACAGGAAGGAGTGCATTTTTATAGCCACTCTATGAAGACCCGACCTCAGAAGCCCTCACACTCGCTCCACGCGTTCTATTCAAAATAACTAATTTGCCAAGTTCAGCGGCTGTATTGAATTTGGGTGCGTGTGCATGCCTGGGGGCATGCGTATGCGTACGTGCATGTCCATATGCATGTCTGTAGGTGTGCGTGTCCATATGCATGTCTGTAAGTGTGCATGTCCATATGTATGCCTGTAGTGTGCGTGTCCATATGTCTGTAGGTGTGCGTGTCCATATGTCTGTAGGTGTGTGTGTCCATATAGGGATCGACCGATTCTTTAGGGCTGATACCGATTTTTTTTCATCAGCCTTAGCCGTTTACAGATTTTCTTGAGCTGATATTTTGAGACGATACTACCCTGGAAATCCAGAGTTCACAATTTTAATTTGCTCAGCGAGTCACTCTTGGAATGAGCAATATACTCATTAACCAATCACATAGGTGTATCTGATATAGGCGGGCCAAAAGCGTTGCTGTTTTACCGATCGGATATGGCAAGAGTCTTATCTATTGGTTAGCTCCGCTGGTCTGGATACGTCACCCCTTGTATTCTTCTCATTGCTCGTAGTGTTATCCAATTGCGTGCAGTGATATTTTCAAATGCAGGCTTGGTGCCGCCCCTCGAGTTGGGCCATTTTCATTACTCGTTGCCAGACCCTACAGCTTTCTAGATGTGGGTCTGGATTTCCAGGCTAAGCCGTTACTGCTTTTGCTCCCTCAATTTACATCATAAAAATTACACAATGATGATAACAAATGTTACAAGTCTCGATTTAAAAAAGGAACATTTATTGAACTGTCTGTAAATAATGCCGGGAAAAAGATATAGTAAAAAAAACGGCCAATGACGATACACGTAAAAACCGCAAATATTGGCCTGCCGATAATATCGGCCTGCCGATATATCAGTCAATCACTAGTCTGTAGGTGTGCGTGTCCATATGTTTGTCTGTCGGTTTGCAGGTGTACACCGCTGTTCAAATTTGGACAAAAATACAGGTATTATTTATGAATCGTGTGCATTGCAAAACTAAAGTGCTTTACAGGATCGATAGGTAATGTCGTCCCGGAATTACAGGGAAAAAAAGTGAATCAGCGTTTAATCCAGTTAACTATTCTCAATACCTATAACTCAATACCTGACTGCACCTTAATATCTTTCTCCTTTGTTCTTTGTTGCAGTTACTCGGTGCTGCATTCCTGGCCGTTGGCCTGTGGGCATGGGCGGAGAAGGTACGTATCCTTGAGAAAAAAAAATAACAACCACTCCCTTGAACTCTGAATGCGTTGAGATGATTGCTACAATAACATAGCTCACATTCCACCCCATATTCATCACTGTGTTGTGGTCCTCACCTACGGCAAAGCAGTGCTGAGAGGAGAACCGCCGGAAGTGGGGGAGTCGTTCAGGGTGATTACTGTTGCAATCCCCCCCCCAAATCCCTCAAGGGCACAACGAATATTAAAAACGTAGTCTACAATGCAAGTGCAGCTGATGATGGTCCTAAAATACACGATTCGCACCCCCGCAAAGTATATTATTTTTATGTACCTCAAGTGAGTTATGCGTCCGTGAACAGCGTTCGTGGAGCCTCCATTTTAAAAGCTTGCGTAAACACCATTGCCCTCGGCTTCTGAAATTACCAGGACCTCTTGGATGGGTTGCTGTGTCGTATCATAATCAATTCAATGAGCTATCCGGTCTTAAGACGAAAGGAGAAACCATAGGGCTAATATCGTCTATTCATTTAATTTAGAAGCTCCATGCTTGATGAATTCTGCTCCTAAATGGATTCTAGTGCATATTAGGCCAAATAATTTGTCCAATTATATATTGTTTTGTGGTGGTTATTTCAACGGCGCGAAGCCACATCAAGGCCAGATGGCTCGATTGCCTTGTCAGTATTGAAGAGCTATTGCACAAGTCAAAATGTGCCTCCAAGCTGAAGTTCTCTCATTAGCCATTCAAGGGCTACACCAGTTGGGTGAGTGAATAATGCATCAAAGAGAGCACGCATAACATGCAGAGAGTCACCATCACAAACTTTGTTTACACTAATAAATAATGGAGGACTGAAGATAAGTCCTTATGTTAAGAAACATTATTATTTTGCAAAGATGGAGCCCATGATTTGTAATGTGGTAAAAAACAGGGGACTACATTTAAATCTCTGTATGACTGGGACCATTACTACCAGCCATGTTGCCTCAGGACTCTACAACTCTGATTTAAAGTTGAAGATTTTAATCAAAACCAGTTTTCCGCAGCATCAGATTCATATTGTTCCAAAAAAAACAACCGTGTCGTCGTTATCCGGCCGTGTTGTGTTCGAGTTTAGTCAAAACATAGCTTGGGTAATATTTCAAACAGATTCATCTTGTTCTGGTTTCGGATTCGTCATGGAAGCAAACAGGATGTGGGCACAGGGCTGACACCAGAGGCCTGACAGGAAGCAGACTGGGCGGCCTCGGGGTGGCTGCTAGCACAGCTGTTAACAGGGGAAGGCCCACTGTCTGTTTCTGAGCATGTATGGGAGATTGTGGAGCATGCGATTCCCCTTTTTGACAATAATTTAAGGGGCCATAGGCCCAGAGAGGATCTTCACACCCGCTACCAGTATCCCACGCGCTTTGAAGACAACCTTGTAGACAGGATTAGAAAACAATTGTCACACTTTAGCAGTCTGGACATTCGTTCAGAAAGCCTTTCGTCTATCGAGTGTGTGTGTGAGAGAAACAAAGGGACAACATGACACTTGTGACGCACCTTTGATCAGGTTCAGTGTCTGTATTGATTCTGAACCCTGAATACAGACGATATCCACTCCTGATTCTGATCTCCTACCTTTACTGAATAGTACTTGCGGGCTAGTAGATTGGGCTAATTATAATTTAGGCGGGAAATCGAATAATTCTAATGTATTCCCCCTTTTACAAACCGATGGAAATTTACATTTTTGGTGTCTGACATTGACAACAGGGTCTCTGTGTCTCACTTTTTTTGTATTGGTGTGATTCTACCATGACGCCCCCTGTTCCATCCCCAGGGAGTGCTGGCCAACCTGTCGTCCATCACCGACCTGGGGGGCTTCGACCCGGTGTGGCTGTTCATGGTGGTGGGCGCGGTCATGTTCATGCTGGGCTTCGCCGGCTGCATCGGGGCTCTCCGAGAGAACACGGTTCTGCTGAAGTTTGTAAGCCACCGCCGCAGATGCTCATCGACACTTCCTTTCCCCCCCTGTGTCACGTCAAACCCCCACGCACATTAGCACCCGATTCCACCCCTCTCACACCGGCACTTCACACCTTCACGGCTGTGCTTCACACCAGAGCGCACACACTCTGTCGCCGGTTTGCACTAGAGATTTTCCATCGGAGCCACTAAACCTCAATGTTTTTCGAAAGGATATCTGCGTGTCACTTTTGATCCGTGGCACATCGCTATACCTTGCAGCTAAAGACTTAAAAAAGAGGTATGTCTGAAATTGAAGCTCACACCCTGCCCTACCCTCGCCGCACAGCCGGGGCGATATTTATCTTCCCGCTCCCACCATAATGTTTTTCTTGAGATGAAAACAACTTGTCATGTCGGCTTACGATCCTGTCCTGAGCCGACCACACGCTCCAAAGCGTACGTCCCGGACGAAGCATTCTGGGTCATTTCGTTATTGGAATGGCCTGACTGCGTCGGGCTGGGCCGATAGCCGGCTGCCACTCAGGGCAGCCATTAGGTTCTCCCCGGGCCCATTAGCACGGCCAGTGGGTCCGGCTGCAGAGGAATCGTTCAGGGGCTTTAGTGGTGTTAAGGGGAGGTGTGCTGAGACTTTACGATATGGTGCATTTATCGGCCAGACCCGTAGTCTTGTTACGATTACTGGAAAAAAGGAAGACTTAATGGAACACCCTGGGATGGTTGTTGTTGTTGTTTCCGCCATCTGAAAGGTCCCACTCAAGTCTGGGTTGATCCATCAATCAGGGCTGCCCCTGCGTCGCGCTTTTATAGAAAACCACAAATCTGAGCTGCCTCCCGCTTATATTTTAGGCATTATGCACATAAACAAAAGGTAAAGGAGACAATTCAGTTGATTGAGTTTGTGCCAAATTAAACAAGTGTGTGTGTGTGTGTGTGTGTGTGTGTGTGTGTGTGTCCGTCCAGTTCTCTGTGTTCCTGGGATTGATATTCTTCCTGGAGCTGACCGCCGGGATCCTGGCCTTGGTCTTCAAGGACTGGATCAAAGACCAGCTCAACTTCTTCATCAACAATAACGTCAAGGCGTACCGCGACGACATCGATTTGCAGAACCTCATTGATTTTGCACAAAACTACGTGAGTCTATATCATCCCCCCCCCTGATCCCCGCCACCGTTCAACGCTTTATTTTCTGTGATCGAGCATTGTTTCCTCTGACTGAACTCTTTGAACGGATTTTCAGATTAAGAGCCGTGTGACAGCTTCACCGTTGCATTACGGACATTTAATCCACTCTCATCCAACTCGGGGCTCACTCAGGGGTGAAGCGATCCGCGCGACACCCTTTTACACCCGGTTCATCCCCCTCCTTCAAGGCCTCCTCCGATCGCCGGCCATCGTGTGCGCGCTTGTGTCCTTACCCGGTGTGTTTGCCTCCACAGTGGTCGTGCTGCGGAGCCCACGGGCCCAACGACTGGAACCTCAATATCTACTTCAACTGCACCGACAACAACCCCAGCAGGGAGAGGTGTGGGGTTCCCTTCTCCTGCTGCATCAAAGACCCCGCCGTAAGGCTCCACCCCGCGCACGGCCGACGCTCGGATGAATCTGCTGTTCAAACAGTTCGCCTCTTCCCCCCTGTCTGCCATTCCGCCTCTTGGAATCACTGGAGACGGTGGTTGGTGCAGTGCGACGAAAAACAAATATGATTCCTGCAATCACACCCAGCCATTCATTACATTTCATTCTCCGGTCATTTCAAGCCATTGCTTGAAACTCATTAAAGCAACTCATTGAAACTCATTAAAGCAACTCATTCACCTTAATCGTGTTTTCTAGGTGTTTGTATACCCTCTAATGCCTAGAAATTGCGTCTTACAGTTGGAGTCATCACGACCAACCTGCGGTGAGCTAATTGTCCGTGTCTCTGTGCCTTACAGGAGGACGTCATTAACACACAGTGTGGCTACGACGTGCGGCTTAAAGCGGTAAGTATTTTCTTGCTCCCCCCCCCCCCCCCCCCTCTCTTTTCTTGTGCTTCTGATCTAGTGAGCTGAGCCACGGCAGCCCTCCATCCCACCACAAAAGCCCTTGGTTGGCGTTTCCTTGCGGACTCAAGGATGCGCCAGCGTCCGTGGGTGCCGGTTACACTTAATTGTTCTCTGAGCGGAGGGGGGTCGTATGTGTATGAGCGTGTGCGTGCGTGCGTGCACTACGTTCAAGAGATTTATGCAGTTGCTAAGGGAAGGCTGCCAATCGAGACAAAGTCCGCTCTTGTCTCTTGAATGCGCCGGATCAGGATAGGGTGTTTGGTCTGCGTACAACCAAAGCAAACTTGGAAAGACTGTGATCCGGTCCGTAGCGCATTGAACAACAACTGAAAGAAAAGAAAAGTAGTTTTCTGTTTTCGTAGTTGTAACGGACGGTGTCTTTATTTATTTTCCCATGTATAGAACTATGCATGCATGCACGGTTAACAGGCCGACGGGCTGCACTCGCTTCGCCCTTAATAACAGATTGTTCTTCTAACGGGGATAATTAGACTCCCGTTATAGCACAGAGAGAAGCCCGACTGCACTCTGTAATCTGCAGCCTCGCTGGCAGGAGTGTGTGTGTGTGTGTGTGTGTGTGTGTGTGTGTGTGTGTGTGTGTGTGTGTGTGTGTGTGTGTGTGTGTGTGTGTGTGTGTGTGTGTGTGTGTGTGTGTGTGTGTGTGTGTGTGTGTGTGTGTGTGTTTTTCAGGGTGAGTGTGTGTGTGTTGAGATGGGGTGGGTGTGGTGGTTACAAACGCACTGCAGTCAGGAAGGGCTGTGAGGCACTGTTGCTAGGCACCCTGCCATAACGTCAACCACCTACCCCACTGGATGGTTTAAAAAAAATATATAAATATATATATTTATTTATATACGCTTCCTCTGCTGCGCTCGACGGTGTACTAAATCTGTCGGTGGAGCACAATCGTTCGCTGTAAATATGGTTTATGAACTGTAGTCGTGCGTTGGGACGGAGGAAGAGCAGTAGGCTCGGGAGGTGGAGCAGGCTAGCACAACAATACCGACCGGGCTGAAATAGCCTTAGGGGAAGGTCACCATCACAACAACAACACTTGGGCTTCCTGCGGTGCGACTTGCCGCCCGTGGGTCTCCTGCGACCACCCGCCAGGTCCGACTGGACTGGCCGGGTTTTGTTTTTCTGCGATGGAACAAAGGGTGTCTCCTCATAATGTCACAAAGAAAACATTGCAGCGAGCGACCTTTTTAACAAGCATGAACCCCTTTTGTTTAGGGGACCCCTGTGCCTCTGACCGCTGCTGACGCGTACGCAGCACAAATGGGGGGGTAACGACACATAAAGAGTTTGTGTTGTCGTTTTTTTTTTTTTTTCCATCAAGAGCCACTGGGAGCATCGCTCTCATAATGTCCCTCTTGTCGTCATCTCCCCGTGACGGCACAGTGCTCTGGCCAGCCCGCCAGCCAGACGAGATGGCAGGCGCTAAACCATCCCCCGTTAGACAATGTGCTTGTCACTTGTGTTAGTCAAAGGTCACAGCCCCAGTGTTCACGGTGACTCACGCTCCGTCCAAAGGCCCCAGTCGTACGCAGTGATGCTTAACATGAAACACAGAATTTGTAGTTGGCTGTTACTGTTGTATTTTTAGATGGATAAATGAGTCCTTCTTTTGTCTGTGTGCTAGGAGTCGGACCAGCTGAAGTTTATCAACACAAAGGGTTGCGTGGGCCAGTTTGAGAAGTGGCTCCAGGATAACCTGATCGTTGTGGCTGGAGCCTTTGTCTGTGTTGCACTTTTACAGGTGAGTGTGCCTCTTCTAACAAACGATGACCATGATGAACGGTGACCTCATCTTTCTAAGGTTTGGCCGGAACTTTAAGAGCAGCCATATTCTAAAACTACCTATGGCTGTATTGGTATTTGGTTATTACTGCCACCTGCTGGTCATTACATTGTTCACGCACGCCGCTAGTGAGCTTTTATAATAGGAGCCTTTATGTCACTGCTTATGAACTGGTCCCAGTGTGTCTCTTATTGTGTGTGTGTGTGTGTGTGTGCGTGCTTTTGAATGTGTGTGTAGATCTTTGGTATCTGCCTCGCTCAGAACCTGGTGAGCGACGTGGGCGCGGTCAGAGCCAGCTGGTGAGGTCCGTCCCCAGGAGTAGAGGTCACCTGGGGGGGGGGGGGGGGGGGTGGTGTAGCAGCATGATTCTCTTTATACACACACACACACACACACACACACACACACACACACACACACACACACACACACACACACACACACACACACACACAACCATTCTGACAGAAAAACAATAGAGCTTACCTTCCAGACTATCTGCCATGTCTGCTGGAGATAGAATTGGGGGAGGCGGGGGGTCGGGGAGAATCAACCAAACGGCTTGTTCACCACAGTGCTGGGGGAGACTGGACCCGGGCGGCGTTTGCGGTGGTTCGCTCTCAACCACACCTCTCAGTTCTGGAGCGTCTGCATTCAGTTGTCTCTCTGGGTCCTTTTTTGTTCTGCGTGCTCCCCCGACTCCCCCTTCACCAGGGGACCAAGGGGGAGGGAGCGGCGGATGACTGGAGGAATTAATTGTGTGGAAAGAACACGTGACTGCCCTCTATATACTTTGTTTACCGTCGTCAAGATGTCACACCACCCGACGCCTGGCACTGCCGTCCCTCGCTTATCACATTCCACTAGACTGTTCAGGGGAGGCCGTCATCAGGGCGTGGATCGGACGGGGTCTGAGTCATGCATTCCCACCCCGGGGGAGTCTTTCTGGTCACCCCACATCACCACTGAAGACCCTACACTGGCCAGTCACGTAGGCCACATTTTAAACGCATATACAGAGGGATTCAAAACCTTTTTTAAGTTGGATCTATATTATATATATATATATATATATATATATATATATATATATATATATATAAAAGTGCCATTATTTAGAGTGTTGTTTATTTTTTTTCTTTCGTAACCCGTATTTTTTACTTTCATCAACACAAGTTTGCAGGTTAAAGGGCACAGCTGGATCACCTTAGTTTTTTGAACATGGGTTTCCAGGCCATGCCCGGTCTAGTTACAGGTTTACACATTTTACCAAGGCATCCCGCGGGTCTAGCTACTGCGTAACACAGGTTACCAATGGCAACCCACCATCCAGGCACAGGTTACCGAGGCAACCCCCTGGTCTACCTTCAGGTAAATATTACCATATACACCCTCTGGGGAATGCTTTATCTGTTCATCAATTTAAGGTGTGTTGTAATGTGGCTTTATTGGGGTATTCTTAGCAGAGTTTGGGGTACCTTTTTGTTATTTTCCCAGAGCGTCCCTGAGGCACGCGGGATGTCTGGACCGAGGCCTGATTCCTGTCACCTGACTGGGGTCGCCAAAACGATGTTTTTCATGTTCTATTGCTTTTTTTTTTCCTATGTCTTTGAATTGCGAGGTTGAAGCCGTTGTGACATAGTATGCTGTTTACTTTTGATATGCATACTGGTGTTTGCTAACTTTGCCGGGTGGAAAATCTCTGGGAGAGGAAACATTTTGCTCCCCTGATGGAAACCAAATATTGCAAGGGAGCCTCAAGATGACTCATAAGCATATCGCGTTGATGGGGGATTCCATTATGAGTGGAAACAACAGTGTAATTTGGCCTTGCTAATAAGCCTTTTCTTGGTGAACCTAAATGTGATTAGATCTGCTAATTCCTTTACCCACCGAGGGACAAGTGCCTGATTTAAATAATTAAACAAGTTTAAAATGTCACTCATAACTTTCACATAATAGTATTGTGTCTGCTGAGCTCTTGTCATGCGCATGGATTTACAATGGTGTTAAACTGGATATACACTGTTACGTCTCTTCAAACACAATATAACATGAATGCTGCTTTACGGATGACTAGTGGTATTTAGTACAACGTCCAGGGCAACGGCGCCTAGCACTTCAGTTTATTCCAATATATTCCCTTTGACTCTTGCTAAACTGTGTGAGCATCACAGATCATCATTAGTTTTACTCTGCACCAAACATAACACTTTGCTGTCCCCATCTTCCCCTCCTGCTGTGCATCCTCAAAATGGCCAAGGGTGATTCCACTGGGCTCTTTGATATGTGCACGAGAAGGTCAAACGGATGCTATTCTCTTAACAGTTGCTTCATTTGTAAATTATTCTGCTGTGGAACGATTCTGCAGCCATTGAATCTTAAATTCCTCTCAATGACCAGTTTAGTATTTAAAGTCATTCCCCTGTCAACCGTTCCACACAGTAGGAGGGGAGTGCAGTCAACAAAGCCCTGAATTTAAAACAGGACTTTCTACCAAAATCATTATCGTTCGACTCGACTTAAGTCTTCCAACACCAAAATGCTTAAGTGTAATGTATCGATTTCCGTTTTTTATTTTTAATTGACTTGATCTTTTCAACGTGGATACATTGTCCCATTCCAAACGTCTTTGAGAGTGTACACTGCTTCTGGGGGCACCGCTTCAGCCAGGGTCTGAAGACATTCCCATCTTGTTTCTGCACAGTCAGGGAGTTTTGCGTCCACACCCCCCGCCCCTGCCCCCATTATGAACGGATGTAACAAACTAAGACAGGTAACTGATCGCAATGCCAAGCTGGTCTTTTCTCCATGATGGCCATACTCCATACTGTTGCTAGGCAACACACACACATGCCCGTTGGGGTAGAATAATTACCAAGCCCTCACCATACGGTAGTAGCTTACAGCCCTTATTATGTACAATCCATTAGGCTTATTTGCTGTTGGACTATGATGTTTGTTTCCCACCGAAGACAATTATATTTAGTAATTGTTTTTATGCAGGGGATGGTGGATAAAGAGAGCCGGCAGCTAATTGTTCTTGTGTCCCTTTTAAACATGATAGCCTTGCAAGTTGAATTGGTCCCTTGTGGACCCTATAATACAGTGGTTGCAAAACTTTGGGTCAGGACCCCACTTGGGGTCACCTGATATGCATATAATGTCGTGGGAGATAGTTGACATAAACTATGGACATTTGATCCATTTTAGCAAACCATGTTTTTCTTCAGGAAGGTCTCCTAGTGGTCCTGTATCTACAAACTGACTGCCTTATAATTCATTGCCATGAGCGAATCACTTGGTGTGTAGTAGAGCGAGATTACGTTCACTGGGACATTGATTTTTTTTTTTTACCAGGATGTTGATTGGATAAAAACTATTCGTTTGGAAGCAAACAAGATTTAAAGTCCAGCTCGCAAACCTTTTCAGAGCTGGATATGAGGTCACGAGCCACAAAATGTTGGGAACCACTGCTTTAATAGGTTCCAAGGAGAGAGGAGCCTTATGCATACCACGAATGTCTCTTTCAATATGGATCTATACCTCAGCCCTCGGCAACGCACAACACATGCAAATTCCAGGAGTGCAACCGGCACCATGTACTTACTAGAGAATGCTATTTTAGTTGTTGCATGTTTTAAATATGAATTCTTTCAAAAACAATTATTCAGATGGCAGCATGAGGCATCCATTATTCGTGCTACATTTTGTTAGCGGTTTTTGAATTCCAGGCCTTGATCTCTCCAGTTGATTTTTTTATTCTATGTCATTTTTCAAATTGCCACTTAACATTAACATTCACTTAGCATGAATGATGTCCAATAATATCGTATATCAACATTTTTGCTTCTAAAGGGGTTTTATATATATCAATATGGATCCAGCTCAAGATATGTGTGCTAATAATGTACATTTAATGTGTAGGATTGATGCTTCCTTTTGGTCCCTCTATATAACTTAACATGCAGAAAACATTCCCATGTCTACCTCACAACCTGCTGACGTTTACAACCTGCTGGGCTTTCTGACGCAGGGAGCACAAGCGTCACAGTGGAGAATGAATACAGGCGTCTCCCACTCAGACGCATTCCTGGAAGTGACTCACGGGTTCGGCCTGATACAATGCAATGTCACACGTACCCTTTTAACCTGCCGCCACGGCCCGTCATTGGTCAAGCTTAAGTACGTACAACGGGGTTTACATCTGAGGCGACGGGCATTAAAGCCTTGCCCACAGAGCTCACAATGTGGACGTGGAAGAAGTCAAAGCAGACCTTATCCTTTTTTTGTATTATAGGTGATGTCTTTATTTGACGTTTGTTTGGAGCATGTGATTAATTGCATATCTTTTTATTTTCTAAGATTGCAACAATAACCGGCAGAGAGGACAAGTGAGTTGTCCATTATTCTGTCATGGTTTGTCTTGCATATTAAAGGGCCTTCAGGCGTAGGCTTGCAAAATATTCCTGAAACGTGTGGGACATGGTCTTTTACACTGAATGTGTTGGAAAATGCCTCTTTCATATATTAAATAAAGGATTTATGAAAATGGGCCGGTTTTGAGATGGGTATTTTTACAAGCAACATATTCCTAGCACTTGAATGACGCAATGACGTCTTCATCTTTTTTTTATAAATTAACGTTTTATGTTTTGGCCACCATTAGAGGGAGACAAATAGCGCTAATATATTGGGGGAAATGATGTCACATCCCGATCATAAACGTCTAGCTAGTTGTGATGCTGATGTTCAATATTTCGTTAGATTGCTATATAACATTTTATATGGCCAATCTGGCCAATTTATGTTAATTATAAAATAATTTGTAATGATTGGTTTAAATTAGGAAATTAGAAAGACGTGCTTAGAGGAAGGACTGAACTTTGGTTTACAGTAGATTCATTCATTATAGCACCTGAGACTGACGAGAGGACAAAGGGCATTTGAGTTTTTCTGCTGTGCAGTTCCAGAATAGAATACAGATAGCATTGATGTGTCCTAAGTTCACGGGGAAAGGCATCAAAGCTGAACTTTGCTTTCATAAACTGAGTCCCGTTATGTCTTACCGTCTGCAGGTTTGTTTGTCTGGTGTGTGTGTGTGTGTGTGTGTGTGTGTGTGTGTGTGTGTGTGTGTGTGTGTGTGTGTGTGTGTGTGTGTGTGTGTGTGTGTGTGTGTGTGTGTGTGTGTGTGTGTGTGTGTGTGTGTGTGTGTGTGTGTGTGTAAGAGTGTGTGTGTGTGTGTGTGTAAGAGTGTGTACAGGCTATATGTTAGGCTATATCGTGTACAAGCAGCAACACTGAAGCTTGGAAGCTTTTGGCTGGAGATGAAACTACACTATTTATCCCCCCATTCCTGCCATCATTTTTAAAAACGCGCCCTTAATGTAATTCGAAGGGTGCGGCTCTGATGTCACTGCTGGGTACTATTCCACTTAATGATATTGTTCAACAGATTGATCCGCAAACCGAAACCAACCACGGCAGTGTAAAGTTCAGGGCCAGGTATAGTGCTATAAGCCTCCTATCTCTTTAAGCCGGTGTTTCATTTCCCAGCAGAAAGAGCATTTTTCTATTGACTCGGCAGAAAGGTGATTTATGATCCTCCGCCCTCGGGAAATAAGTCTTCATTCTGTCAATTTTTATTCCTTTTTGAGTTTGCTGCGAGAACAGACCATTACATCCACCCACATCCACCGTCCCCTCCCCCCATACCTGGGTGGTGGGTGTAATGGGGGGGGGGGGGGTATGGGAGGATGTGAGATGGTGGGTGGGGGGATGTGCGAGGATGTGATGGTGGCTGGGGGACGTGGATGAAATTATGTGTCTGGGGGGCGGGGGGGGAGGGATGCGGGGATAATGAGCGCTTGATTTACACTCGGTCTGGTCTGAGAGAGAGAGGGCTTGTTTTGGTTCTCAAGGATCCGTTGGCTGCTGCTCCTCCATGCAGTCATGAACTCAACCCTGGCACAGTGATGCCCTCCTGCAACCCCATCTGAGATTCTCATTGGATGAAGTTTAACAGGTCGCAAACTCACCCACCCGCTCACGATGCGATATGAGGAGTGGGATCACTGGTGCACATGTTCCCTACTCCCCCATGAAGACCTAGTGAACATTAGACGGTACACTAGTTAGAGAGCAGCAGCCCAGGGGCGGTTCTAGGTACTGACTTTTGGGGGGGAATATCATAGATGTGACTTCCGGCATTCCGGGGGGGGGGGGGGGGGGGGGGGGTCTCGTCTCCCGTCTCTATTTATCCAACACATTGTATATTTTTAACAGTCTGCTGGTTTATTGTCAGAAAATAACATAACTTTTGTAACAGTTTAACCTCAGTTAAACTCATAACACCAATATGAGTATTTCATCCCAGAGGAAAGGAATAATAAACAAATGTTGGCTAGTTATTATGAATGTAACAGAAGAAAGCAAGTCAGGTGTGCTTGTGCTGCATTTTTGGTTTGTCAAACAGGAGCGAACGATATCACTCTCCTTCAACCAATCAGATCGCTTGAAAAAAAGCTTTCTTTCGGCCAATCAGATCGGTAATTTTTCAGATCAGCTCGCCCAAAGAAAATATTTTTTTTGACCAATCACATCACCCCCAGGTTCAATATATATATATACATATATATATCTGATTGAAGAGATCTGATTGGACGATTTCTTTTTAATTCAATCAATCAGAATTTCTTTTGACCAATCAGATCACTTGAAAAATTAAATAAATATACACATATATGGAACCTTGGGGTGTTAGGTTCCATATACAGTATATGTATATATAGAGATGGATATGGAACCTACCTCTCCAGGTTCCATATATCTGTATAGGTTTCTATATATAGATGTATGAAACCTGGGGCCTTTAGGGGGGATTTGCACACTAATTACGTGACAGAATTCTGTCTGCATGACATGTGGGCCTATCGATCAGACACAACCGTCACACTGGCACGGGTCATCATCCTGGGATATAGTGCGAAAATGTTATTTTTTGTATTATTATTATTTTGTATATATTTGTATATAAGTATTAGTATATATTAGTGTAGTAATAGGATTTGTGCACTAGCATAAGTCAAGCTTTGCTTGACTTATGGGGCCTTTAGGTCAAGCTTTGCTTGACTTATGATCTACACTTGTGATCACTAATGTCTTTTTTTAAATCTGCTTTGCTGCGGTCACGTTTCCTGTTTGCAGTTTGTTTCAAGACAATTATTTATTTGTATGTTCCTGTATTGGGCTTTGTTGTGAATGAACGGTGTTGTTAATCAACAAAGCCTCCTATTGTTTCAAGAAGATGCACATTTTTCTAATAACAGTACTGCCAAGTGTAAAATTAGCACAGTATAGTGGAGTCACAGTGTAGCCCCCCACCCACCCCCCCTTGGGGTCACACTTTACAGTTTGTATGCCTGCACTTCAAGTGTACAATCAAACCTAAGTGATGTAACATGTAGATGTTGTCTATTAAACACCACAATAGAAGCTTAAAAGACAAAGAATTTACACATCCACAGGAGCGATTAACTAGTAGAGGAGTGTATATATATATATATATATATATATATATATATATATATATATATATGACTCTGTCTGGGGTGTCTTTCTCTATATATATATATATATATATATATACACCCCAGACAGAGTCATATATATATATATATATATGACTCTGCCTGGGGTGTCTTTCTCTGTCAATGAAAGGATCCTCTTTTTGTTTGGTCTTTCTCATTTATTTATTTATTCATTCTCATTTTAGGGTGGAAACCATCTATCGCTAAACGGTTTGAAAAGCATCCATTCAGTGATCTCTGCCGTCATGTCTGCGTCAACTCTCCATCACATGACTCAGCTTCTCGCCTTTTCATGTGGTGTGTTAAATACAGCGCTGTTTTGACACAGCAGGCCGTGTGTGTGTGTGTGTGTGTGTGTGTGTGACACTGTGTGTGTCTGTGTGTGTCTGTGTGCCGTGCACAAGAGTCTGTTTGCTAATGTAAATATAGTAGAGGGTAAAAAAAAAGTGCTGTATCAGATTGCTAATTGCAATTAAAGCTAGCAAGAGCACCGTGAAGGGACACAAATTATAGACAGCAGCGCAGTGAATGCAATCAAACTGGCTTTCATTAGACACCCGCATTGAAATCAGCTAATGATGTCTGAGATTAATAGATAATGTAATATGATATAATAAGATCATAAAAAGAACACAAACAAACAGAAAACCAGACAAAATGTCGTAGTAGGGGCCTTGTGAGGCACGAGGGTTTGAGTCCAAGCTCCTGTCATGTGTGTGTGTGTATGTGTGTGTGTGTGTGTGTGTGTGTGTGTGTGTGTGTGTGTGTGTGTTCCAGGGTGAGTGTGTGTGTGAAGGATTCTGTTTTCACTCTCCGCTCGCATGACTGTCTTCTGATTGACTGTCCTCCAAACTCCCAAGGATATGCAGATAAACAAATATCTGTGTAGCGTCTCTGTGTGTGTATGAGTGTGTGGTGGTAACACAAAGTTTACCAGAGGAGCATTATATACTTCCCTGCACACTTCCTGTGTGTGTGTGTGTGTGTGTGTGTGTGTGTGTGTGTGTGTGTGTGTGTGTGTGTGTGTGTGTGTGTGTGTGTGTGTGTGTGTGTGTGTGTGTGTGAATGATGTGTGGATGAATGCAAATGTGCATGTGCCCGGGCTGAGCTCTTTATGCAATAGTCATCCATTAGTGTGTGTGTGTGTATGTGTGTGTGTGTGTGTGTGTGTGTGTGTGTGTGTGATATCCAGTGGACTGCTGTGCCATCGTCCTGGCTCCCTGCCCATTGCGAGCCTTGGTAGCTCGTATTTCTGCACGGCACCAAAGGGCTTGTCACAGATGAACACCAAACACTATGTGGTTGTCAAAAAGAGCTGTGTGGAGACCAGTCAGAATATAAACAACATAACATTGAATAATAATAATGATGACAAAATCATCTGAATAACAACAAAAATAAGCAGATGATAACCAGGGTATCGCATAGCGCCTTGCTGTGGCTCCAAGAATGTTGGAGGGAGTATAGATTTATGAACACAATTAAGATCAACGAAGAAGGTAAAATATTATAGCCTACTCTGTGTCTTAAAAAAGACAATACAGACACACTGGGACAGATATGTATAAAGTATTGAATGGATATAATATACACATTAAATGCGATGAAATATGATGCACTTGAAACATGGAGGTGTTCAGATGCCCACACTGCAATCTGATTCTCCGTCGGCAGCTCCATGTTAAAGTAGTAGTAGTAGTAGTAGTAGTAGCCAGCAGTGCCTCTACTTCCTCCGCAAGCTCAAGAGAGCAAAAGCCCCCATACCCATCCTGAACACATTCTACCAGGGCACCATTGAAAGCATCCTGTCCAGCTGCATCAGTCAGTGCGTTTACATGACACTCAAGAAAGTCGATTTATTGGCTTAGTCCAACTATGATTGGATTACCAAGATGCATGTATACACCTTAGTCGAGCTATACTCGAATCGAATTGGCTTACTCATAGTCGAGTTAAGACCTTGCGATTCATAGTCGAGCTAAGCGTGCATGTAGCCAATCGAATTGGCTTATGCGTTGATTTGCGTTCTGCGCATGCTCGAGACCTTTTCCCGGGGCCGTGAGCCGTAAGTAGAAGGAGACGATAGTCTTGTTGTTGTTGTTGTTGTTGTTGTTGTTGTTGTTGTCGCCGCCGTCGGATAAGGGATAACGAGAAACGGCGATTTATTTAAAAAGGTGGAGCAGAAGATGAAGGAAGCCGGTGAATGTAGTTACCCCTAAGAATTGTGTCCCGGCCGCGGGAGCGCGCATGGCATGCATTCATTAAAGGTGGAAGCACACGGACGCTACGCTTCCATTTCACCCAAGGCTGAATTAAAAGTAGGCCTACATGTTTTCTAAATGTGGGTCATCAACGAGGTTGTGAAGTAGTAACTTCGGGCACATCTGTCAAAATATATTTTTTTTTCTCCCGACGTGTTTACGATTTTTATTCATTCCTTGCGATGCGGCGGGGAATGCCGTATACGGACGGGCGGCGGAGGGGCTGCTCCGGTGGGAGAAAGATGTTTTCAGTTTTCAGCAGACAGCTGTCAACTAACTTTGGGTCGGCGATTTATTTAAAAAGCTGGCGCAGAAGATGGAGGAAGCCGGTGTCGTGCCAATGTAGTTACCCCCTATAAGGAGTGTATCATCATCAACGTGCATTCAGTACACACTACACTTCGATTTAACCCAAGGCTGAATTAAAAGTCCATGTTTTTCTAAATGTTGCTCATCAACGAGGTTGTAAAATAACTACGATCTTTATTCATTCATTGCGCCGCGGCCGAACTGATGGGGGTATTCTCTGATATTATGAATCTTACAGACTGCGTCGGGTTCTCCGACTCTCTGGTACTTCCACAACAAGTAAAGACTCCTAGTCGGGTTTATCTCGCCCATGGGCAAAAGGAATTGGGGGAAATTAACTTTGGCTTTGACTCTCTGAAGTCCAGATTGAAACGCGACATGGAGGAGAAAGCGATGTTTCAGCAGACAGCTGTCAGGTCACTTCGGGTCCATATCATTTCTATGTCGGCATACGACCGAGAGGTCAGAACAATGGAGCGTCGGAGAAGTGATATAGACCCGAAGTGAACTGACAGCTGTCTGCTGAAACATCGCTTTCTCGAATGAGTTTGTTGTTGCTGGTGACGTAAAGAGGTCAAGCGAGGGCACAGCGCCACCTATCGTACCGGGGCATGACACGCTTCGGCCAATGAATCAATTTACTCACCGCCATGTATACGCGGACAATTGCAGTTGTCCAATTGAAGAGCATAATCGAGCTATGGCTTTAATCGAATTAAGCTGTGCATGTAAACGTACTGACTGTGTGGGGTGGTAGCTGCACTGTATACAGCAGGAAAGCACTGCAACGCATAGTAAACACAGCTGGTAAGATCATTGGTGCCCCACTCCCTTCCTTGCAGGACACATACACCACCCGCCTCACCCGGAAAGCCACCTCGATTGTGAGCGACACCAGCCATCCCGCACACAGTCTGTTCAGCCTCCTACCCTCTGGAAGAAGGTATAGGAGCCTCCGCTGTCGTACCACCAGACTCAGTAATAGCTTCATACACCAAGCTGTCAGGACGCTAAATTCTCTCCCCTCACTCTCCCCAGCCATATCCTCCAGACTGATAGGAAGCTGAAACCACCCCCCCCCCCCCTAAAAAAAAAACACTCAGGACGCAACAAACTGTCTCTTGCACTTTTATTACTTTTAGTATCACCACTTACCAAACAGATTGAAATTGGCTGCTATGTACTATCTTTACTGAATTGGCTGCTATCCACTGTCTTATTGTTCTACTTGCACTGTTAATGTCACAAATACATCTTAGAGAATGTTTTTGCTGCCATTACCAAATTGACTATAACCTAGCTGATACAGAAACTGCTACTGCTACTCCTAGTCATACATAGTAGATTACAGAGTACACTAGAGTACACTGCATATTAAATTTTTTATATCTTATTTTATTGGCTATCTTTTAGCATTTGTAAATGTCCTATATATGTGGAATTGAATGTTTACTTAGTATTAGGATATGTCTTGTTTTATCTGTTGACATTTTGCTTATTTAGACTGATTCCAAATCGTGGATTCCGCCAGTTATGTTTGATGCAAGGACGCTGTGATTTCAGGCAAGCTCCAAAGTTCATGGCTGTTCCCTGTCTAATGACTCTGATTGGATGATAGAGTAATTGAATGAGTTCCTGAGGTTCTCAGGAAGGAATGATTGAATCAGAGCCCTATCCAATTAATGGCAAAGGGGGAATATTGCTCACAGCTGAAAAACCCAGACACGTCGTGATGCTCTCTCTCTTGGGCTGCACTTCGTTCTAAAGAACAGTTTCCTGGATAAAGATAATTATTCTTAATGTTAATGGAGTGTAGAATTTGCACCACGTTTATCACAGACACAAACGCCACAGCCTTGACTGAATACCTAGAAAGATTCGGCCTTGGTAAGCTGTAATTCAGCATGAATGTGAGCCACAGACTTTCAGGCCCCGGAATGTACACACATGTCTACATTTACCAAGGCGTGCATCTAAAAAGAAGGGCCATTTTAACGCGTGTTAAAATGGCCTTGTTAGCCTTGTGGATACGATCTGTCTCTGTGAATTGAACATTCATCCGCATTGAAGCCAATCAGATGATCGCGGTGTTTCTGGTTTTGCGGCGAATCACAAATACTGTAGATAAGAGATAAGGGGAGACGTCCATCGTATGACATATGATAACATAACGACGCTGCTTGGTTAGAGAGGGAAGTTTGTCCTTGTTCAGCTCTTGTGTTAAGGGTGCACTGAAAGGGATGGTCTGCAGCAAAAAGACCGCCCCCATACTGTGTTTGTGAGCCTTGAGTTTCCAGAGAAACGTTATATAAAGTTCCCTGATGGGGAGGCAGTTGGTGGTGCTAATGGGTGGGGGATCCTGTCTCTGCAAGACAAACCCCCCACACCTGCCGTGCGGGTTCTGGCCGCTAACCGAAGTCAAAATTGATGTTCTGATTGGGTTCTGAAATGGCCCAGGGGTTGTCATATGAAATCAGGATGATGCATTCTGGGAGATGCAGCTGAGATCCATGATGAGAATGACCCTTCCCCTCCTGTAGAAACTATCTGTATATCTCTCCTTCTCTCTCCGTCTCCACCTGACTCTCTCCCTTCTCTCCCTCTGTGTCTCCCACCTCTTTCCCTTTCTCAAGTTATTTCTCTCTGAACACTCTCCCGCTCTCTCCTTCTGTCTCCGTCCCCAGCTCTCCCTTCTGTCCTGTCCTCTCTTTCTCTCCCCAGCTCTCCCTTCTGTCCTGTCCTCTCTTTCTCTCCCCAGCTCTCCCTTCTGTCCTGTCCTCTCTTTCTCTCCCCAGCTCTCCCTTCTGTCCTGTCCTCTCTTTCTCTCCCCAGCTCTCCCTTCTGTCCTGTCCTCTCTTTCTCTCCCCAGCTCTCTCTTCCCCACACTGCCCTGCTCCTAGTTTTCTAGCTCTCTCCCCTATGTCCCTCTCAAACACAAGTGCTGCCACTTCTGCTGTGCTTCAATTAAAGGTGTGTAGGAAGACAAACCCCCCCCCCCCCCCCCTAATTGTATATTGCAGTCAAAACCCAATTTCGATTTCAATACATGGGGGGTGTGTGCCTGTGTGTGGGCATGTGGGCGTGTGTGTGTGTGTGTGTGTGCGCATATGTTTGTGTTAGCATGCGTTTGTCTGTGTGTGCCTGTGCGCGTGCGAGTGTGTGCATATGTGTGTGTGCGTGCATGTGTTTGTGTGTGCATGCGTTTGTCTGTGTGTGCCTGTGCGTGTGCGTGTGTGTGTGTGTGTGTAAACATGCAAGCGTGGGTCTGTGTGAATGTGCACATGCTTGTGTGTGTGTGTGTGTGTGTGTGCGTTTGTCTGTGTATGCCTGCGCGTGCGAGTGTGTGCATGTGCACATGCTTGTGTGTGTGTGTGTGTGTGTGTGTGTGTGTGTGTGTGTGTGTGTGCCTGTGTGTGTGTGTGTGTGCGTGCGTGCGTGTGCGCGTGCCCGTGCATTTGTTATGAAAGATCCCAGCGACGGACTTGCATCGCTATCCATCACTCACTTCATTAGCAGTGCTCCGAGGCAGACGGGACAAGTGGGGAAGCGATGATACCAAAGTGCCCCGCAGGCTGTATGTTAGGCCTTCTGATCAATATTCAATCTTAGTTATTTCACCTCGCATTACACTGGGCTGGTCAATGACTGGAAACCATCGCTCTGCTCATTGAGACCCGGGATCGCTTAATCAGTGTGAGTAACTTCAGCGCGGTCGATAGCCGCATGTTAGCTAATGTGCTCGGAGGATACATACAGTGAGTCCTCTGCGATGTATAACACATTAAGAGTGCTTCTTGGGAACACGCCACCCTATCAATGGGGAGGGGGCGGGGCTTCTGAATGCGGTTGTCTTTAATGTGTTTGTTGGATGGATGGATGGGTGGGTGGGTGGGTGGGTGGGTGGGCTGGGCCGTTAGCAGGCAGGCTCTGACATATGCATGGATGGATGGAAGGATGGACAGAGGGAAGGCTGGATAATTGCCCGAAGATCACCCTTGATTACAACACTTATTGGATTATATCCAATGTGACACGTTAATACGTCTATTACGATTAATCTACACCTGCACCTAACTTGACACGCTACATTAATAAATTATTATTTTATTACGTGATTAATAAATATTCCTTTCTCTGTTGGATACAAAAACAGTGTCAATTGTTGAATCAAACTTGTTTGAGCTAAAGGTAAACGTATAATTATGTCTCATCCCAGTTCCTGAGAGAGAACGAGAGTGTGTGTCCTATAGGAACGTAGAGATGGGTATGTGGGAGTGTGTGTGGACGATGGCTGGTTTAAGCAGCCTCACCTGGCCGCGGCTGATTGGACTCTGGGGATGGGTGAGGCTGCACACCTGTTGCAGTAATTGAGTAATCAACAAAGAGCACCATTGTAATGTGCGGCCCCTACCGAGGTGCCGTCTAGCACTGGCCTTGCTGGCAAGGTAAATACACGCCCTAAACACTGACATAATAGTCATTAAAGTAATTTACCTGTATTTTTTATGACTTATTATTCATGAAAAAGCATAAAAGCATGACCAATTTGTGTTTACGATTTTTAAATATAGATATTTTTATAAATTAATCTAAATACAATCCACACTGAACAGACGCTATCGGCCCGCGAGCGATGGAAGGAACTCCACAAAACAACCATGTTTATCATTGCCTCCCTGGTTTCCTGGTCTGGGTGCATGGGCCGGCATGAGATCTGGATTTACAAGCCTGCTTTGTAAAGGCGCTTTGATTCATCTCCTATGGGCCTGGGGGAAGGTGTTTGTATGCACAAGGACGGTCATTATGTCTCACTGGTGAAACGGCCTCACCTTGCCGTCAATATTACGTACTTCGATGCCTGAGTATCTTTCCCCACCCCCTTTGTTTTCAACTCCGTAGAGCCTATTTAACAAAGTATCCTTATTTAGCCTTCTATCTGTATGTTAGCATGATATGAATGGGTTTATTATTCTAGTTGTTACACAATGATTCCTCTCACTTTCAAATAGTTTTTTGGGAATGCTCAGTGTTCATAGTGTGCCCGATGCAATGCTCCAAAACAACTTTACTTGAAATGTTTGAACTCAACAAAGAATCTTTACGTCTGTTTTCGAATGATTACCATAAATAAAAATGAAGTGTTGCATTCTTCTCTTGCATGGCTCCAACATCATACTTTAAAGTGGGACTTTGGTTGAGAGTAATTGGCCCAAAATGGGTATGAGATTACATTTTAGACACAAAGAATGATGATATTATGACGTTTCACGGCGTCAAGATAATAAGTTGTGAAGCCTGTGCTTGTTATGGAATTCAACATGATGGAAACTAAAGTATAACTAATGGGCGTCACTGAACCAGGATCTGCTTCCAGTTCACCTGATAAAACAGAATGCATCACCGGCATTATCATATACGTCCAAAGAGATGAACTGCATCAACAGAATTCGAACACCGTGAAGCTCAAATGGCTTCCTCACCTACATCATCAACATTCTCTATACTGACCCTAGAGCTGTGTTTGTTTGGACAGAAAAGTGATTTGAAGACATATATGCAGCTTGTATGGAGAAGCCTTTATTTATTTAGATTTATGGATATGGAAACTGCTGTAGACTGGAGCCTAACCAAACAGTCTGTGCATGTGAAGCTTAGCTCCCTATCCTTATTACTTTGGAAATGGAGAACATATGATGTAATATGCATACGTCATACACTTACAGTTATTTTATATTCCAACACTATGCAAATGGAAACTAAGATGTTTAAGTAACGCAACTCTAATATTTATAATATCTATTTTATGATTTGGCCATCACATTTAAACTTTACTTTGGAGTATCTTTCTATGAAAATGACCCCAATCCTCAGAACTAGTTCATTTGGAAATAAGTTGTTTTTCCAACTAGACTCGTGCCTTCATTGTAGATATTATTGGAAGTGTGTTTTTAAAAGTTTGCTTAAGTGATCCGCCACCATGATTCATTTGATTTAACTATTTCCACAAGCCCAAAATTGAGTTATACTAAGAATCTTTTCATCTCTAAAACACAGGGCCTTACCAGAACACATTTGGCTTTCATTAAATGTATCTCTTATGCTTGGCTTCAGGAGGAATGGAAGGTCATCATTCACTTTAACTTTCATTTAAGCCAACTCCAAAAGTGGTGATGTTCTTTAGAACCAGAAATTGACCAGGGATCAGGTGGTGGAAAGGGGTCTATAGCTTTAACTTTTCATCATGTTGATATTTCAAGTGCAATTAGCCTTGTTATGTACAAACCCACTTTGATTACAGAAGAGACATTTCAGAAGTCCATCATCAACCATTTATTGCATGAATTGATAATACACTTTAGTTTGGTACAGATCCACTCTTTTAGAGGCCTCCCTGCCGCAGGGTCGAAAGCATAGCAAGGTCAGATACAGAATACCAAAATGTGATAACAGGCAGCACTATACATCAACAGCAGATGTCTCTTGTGTAGGAGGTAACATTGAATACAGAGCTGAACCAAAGCAGGTGGTGTGTGTGTGTGTGTGTGTGTGTGTGTGTGTGTGTGTGTGTGTGTGTGTGTGTGTGTGTGTGTGTGTGTGTGTGTGTGTGTGTGTGTGTGTGTGTGTGTGTGTGTGTGTGTGTGTGTGTATTGCGTTAGCAGTCAGCTGATAGGCAGCACATGACTAGAGTGTCCTACCAGAGATAGCTACGCAAAATGCTTTACTGATAGACAAATATGGGTTTTGTTGCTGGATTAAGAGTGTGGTTTCAGGTTTTCCAACATTGAGAGTGCTTCATTAAATTTGATGTTGTTTTTCCTTACTCTACAGTCCATCTGGGGTTAGGCCCTTCTCACAAAGTTATGTCTTCAGACTTTCAAACAAAACCTTTCACTATATCCACAAGATACACATTCCATTCATGCAGACATAAGGACCACTGCTACATGCACCTTTCAAATGAATTGTCTGAATATCAAGGAACATCACTACACAGAGGTATATAATTTGGGGTAGGACATTTGCGTAATACTATTAATCAAAAACAAAAAAATTAATTTAAGAGACTAAACCAACGACCCACAGGTGTGCATTAGCGGATGAAAGCGATAAGCAGCATCTCCAGGTGATTTCAGATGTTTATTTTCTGTGTCTGCATGTACTTTCTGATATACATCCTCATATATTGTTGTCCATGTTGTTCTAACCTGTAGTGGTATATCACTGATCGGGTGGCAATGGTAGATTACCGATTAGGTTACTGAGCATTTCACCAAAATCATTCAATAACCTTTCTGATATTGGAAATAAACACATATGCAGTTGTTTTTTTTCTTGGTCGTTGATCATATACATACATTGTTTACAAAAACGTTAAACCCTGCAAGGTAAGTGCTACTTTTAACAAACTATGTGGCAGCGTATGGCTTCAATGCAGCAGATTGAGTGTAATATGATAAAGATACATGCACAGGAAACATCCAGTGGATATCAACACAAAACCTTTTTCTGTAAGAAGATTTACATTTAAGAGTGAAGCCTCTGAAGTTATAAAGGTTTTTGTGAATCGTTGATACAGATCAATGGTACAGAAAATGTCTGTGTCTCCCGTGTTGTCATAAAACAGCTCAGTCATAGAACCAACGCATGACACACAATTAAAAAAGAAAAGAAAATCCCATCGGTTCAGACACACATTATGTACAACATAAACAAACACCAAATCAAGGCGTGATCCCATATAACATATTCCACTCCATTACTAGTTTAATTAAAATGAATAGTCGTATCAGTTTGACAACATGTTGATCCTCTCAGTGATACAACAATAAACAGCTTTTGCTTTGTTCCTGAACTGGCAGTGTATTTTCCGGGACCAAAACACCATTGGGTCAACGGCGGAGCTGTGAAACCTCACCCGGTCCCACCCAGACAAAACAAGGCTAAAGAACCGAACCGTATAAAAAACGAGAACAAGGCAGGAAGGCGGAAGAGTGTGAAGAGAGGAAGAGAAAAGAGCCCGAGAGTGATCGACAAAGCCCTCTTAGTGAAGCACCCCCTCACACACAGCAGCATCATCGTCCCTGCCAGGCCCCCCCCCCCCCCAGAGTCACGCTCAGATGGGGGAGCAGCGGTAGCTGGGCTCAGTGGCCAGGCTGGACCCGTCGGGCCGAACCGACGTGGTCTTGGATGAGTGCAGGGAGCTGAGCAGCGGGTTGCGGCGGCACAAGCGCTCGCGGTAGTTCTGCGCGAAGATGAGCAGCATGAGCGGGTTGATGCAGCTGTGCGAGTAGCTGAGGCAGATGCTGATGTTGTAGGCGTAGACGAAGGCGGTGGTGGGCGTGTTGTTGCTCAGGTTCACCACCTGGATGACGTGGTAGGGCGACCAGCACACCAGGAAGAGGGCGATGACCATCAGCACCGTCTTGGTGGCCCGCTTGGCCCACACCGACTGCTTGCGCTTGACCCGTCGGATGGAGCTGAACACGTGGTACAGCGTGAGGGAGTAGAAGGTGCTGATGATGACCAGTGGGATGATGAAGCCCAGGATGGACTGGTACAGGGTGTACCAGTACATGTCCTGCGGGCCGTCCAGGTACATCATGCACATCTCCAGGTCCCGCTTGCCCACCACCTTGGCGTACATCATGACGGGCACGGTGAGCAGGAAGCTGCCCAGCCACACCAGCAGGTTGATGATGATGGTCCACTGGATGGTGCGCTTGTCCGAAGTGGGGTGCACGATGGCGATGTACCTGGGGAGGAGGACAGCAGGGAAGGCGTCATGACAAGAGCGTTCCTCGCGTGGCACTTTGAAGACAGATCAGCCGCGGGGGAAAAGCAATCGTGGTCCCAAGGGTGAAGAATGGGGGGGAAAACAGTTTAGGGGGTTTTCTTTGACGTGAAGGTGTGAGAACACAATGAAAGCTTTGAGTGCAGATTGAATGAACATCGGGTTGGCCAAGATGAAGGGTAAGAGGGCGAAGGCTCATGCAAAAAACACCATGCTGGCCAGTCATCTCTTGTTCTCTATCGCTCTCTCTCTCGCTCTAACACTCTAGTCTATGACATGTCGGCTTGACATGTTTGCTTTGTGCCAGCTCAAAGGGTACACTCTGTTTGAAGCCTTAGTGGTAACTATGGCGATGCAGTCATATTCTACGGACACACATCATACGAAGCAAAACGCGTAGAAACATACCAATCAAGCCATGCAGTATACAGTTATCTGGTTGAAATGGCTGCAAGTTATGACAAAGAAACCTCTATCTACTATTGCCAGGCCTTATGGCGTCTGGATTAAAAGGCCTTTTGTGGGTAATTAACCCCTATGACCTGCATTTGAGCCGTCTAATTTGATTGATGTGAAAAACAACTTAGCAAGAGCTCAAATGTCCGGCCACATGTTTGTGTTTGTCAAAATGTAAAGATCAAATTTGGTCTCTGTGGGCTGTTGCCTTTGTGTTATTCCCATCTGTAATTGACAGAGAAACTGAAAACCAAGCTCTCAAGAGAGTGTGATGGAAAAATCCACATGCTGTTGCCTTTTTAGGAACTAGAACTTTTATGAACTTTTTTATAGGCTTTGTTTCACCCTGCTTTTCCTCAGTGTCGTCTAAAATGTTAACCTTTGTGCTTGGTGTAATGGGAAAAATCTGTTTTCACATTATGTGTCACTAGCTGCTTTCACATATGGACGTACAACCGTCTATTCTCCCGACGGGCCGTATATGTGAATGACATATCCTGACGTTGGACCTCCTGAAAAAAGACTGTCGGCATTTCACACCAGTTGAGTGGGCGTGTTGATGACGCTTCGGTCTACGTTTGCATGTCATTGAGTGGCACCCGCACCCTAATCGATAATCAGCCTGTTGCCTTTTGTTCGCTGAATGGTTTAAAAAATATTTTAATGTGGCACTGCTTTTCAGAGTCATTCGAGGTGAGCGTTAAATTATAGGTCTTATCATAATCCTCAAAGTACACATCATACAATAAATTACAATACATGAGTTCACAGCTGCACATGTATATAGAAAATGTTTATTTTATTATTGTTACACCTTTCCTGCTGTCGGCTCCCAGACCGTAGTCGAGGAGCACAGGGGAGACGTTCCCTCCAGGGCCGATGTTCTCTCGGGGGTAACACCCTTCACTTTGACAGCAGTGGGTCTGCTTATAGGTTTGAATATGGTCGGAATGAAGCGGCCACCGATTCTTAACAGGCTGGGTACTTTATTCTTAGTTTCACTAACTTTACAGTACATGTTTGCAGACACAACCGGACTCGTTCATTACTTTACATGAACAAGTTTAAACTTTAAACTGACACACGCTACCGCTTGCTCTGCTCGCTTGTCCACTCACACACACTGCCATTCTCGTGCACACACATGCGCTAACTCTCGTAACAATTCTTATTGACAGTTAGCTGAACATTATAGGGTCCCGTCCTTCCACTCCCTGTTTTCTCAGTTAAACACAGAAATCAACTACATTTGTCCCAGTGTTTGTTAGATGTGAAGCCAAAAAAGACGCTCTCTTCCTCCGGTAACGCAGTCGTTCGCAAAGCCTTTCTTGTTTGTTTCTTCTATTTGTCTCTAACTCATGCTCCAATATTTCATTGATCGATGCGGATGTTGTGCAACAGAAGATATGATTCATCACTGCAGCAACATTTAAGATGATCGCAATGAGTTCTGCCCGTTCTGCCTCCGTGCTGTCTGCGGTCAAACCAAAACAAACCGAGACCCGTCATATCCCGCCCCTTGCAAGCCTGCCCCCCTAAACCAGCCAGAGATTCTACTGATGACTGAGCGATGTCCACATATCGGGCATCAAGTGTGAATAAGTGTGAATGATCCTCACGGTCGAACCTCCTGATCCACAAATGTGGAGAAAAGACGGAGGACATTTGTGAAAACGGCTTCTGTCTGTTGGGATGTGCCTGTTTTTCGTGACACCTTCGGTAATGTGTTAGAAGCTGCCTTTTGTTGGTATGGGCCTGTTCTATGACATCCTGAGGAGGTTCATCGATAGATTACCATCTGGTTAACAAAGGGTTTAGGTTTATTGGGGGGCACAGCTGCCCTCAGAATCCCAACAGAAACCGTATAAGAAGTCGTCGCATTTGTCAATGTGTTGGTCTTTAGCCTGGCGGAGCTCTTTGAGCGACAGGCTGATTTCCCATCCAGCGGTCTCCCTGTGTGCCTCTTGGAATGGCACATCTCTCTGGGAGACTCATGCGGAGTCTCCCAGAGAGATGCAGGGAGGTCTCCCATCTAGGCCTCGGATGATTGTATGATAGGCCTCGGATCATTGTTTGTTTGTTTTATGGATTTTATGTTATTGTACCATTATTATCCAAATATAACCATCATTCTCTACAAGTATTGTGTGCTTTTTGCATTTAGAAATATCATCTGTCCTAGACGCAATATCTGTTAAAGGAAATTGCCACAACAAGTGTGAGTCTCTTCTTCTGCCTCAACCTACCGCGTCATACAGAAATGCCCCGGACAGATAGACATCAGTTGATACAGTGTGACTGTTCTTTGCAGCAATGGCAGGATGTTGAGCCATATCACAACATGCTAATCGGTTATTTAGCGTCCCCCCCCCCGGGGTTCACCTGAAGAGCCGGAAACTAGGGCAGCCATTCGATTGGTTCAAGACTTATCATGGACCTGATCAGGACGACCTATGGTGTATGGTGTGTGTGTGTGTGTGTGTGTGTGTGTGTGTGTGTGTGTGTGTGTGTGTGTGTGTGTGTGTGTGTGTGTGTGTGTGTGTGTGTGTGTGTGTGTGTGTGTGTCCGGCAGGCACTCGTGTGTGTGAGACACACACGAGTGCCTGCCGGAAGCTAGACACAAACATAAACACTAGTGTACACTTCACTTTTTTGATTTATACACTTGGTGAAATTATGTGATAAAACTAATAACACAATAAGCAGACATGGCTTTACAGTAGATGGCCCTGCCATTAAAATGGTTACATACCGCGACTTCCTGACTTATGGCTGCACAGCTATTGCAAATTAACTCAAATTCATTTTGACTTCCAACAGAGCATCAACTTGTCCATCCCAGTTACACAAACACACTGAGAGGTTACCAGGGACATGGAGCATCTGTGTCTGATCTCTGGAATCTGCAGCACGAGACCCAGAGTCACGGATAAATACCATCCCAAACATTGGCAATCGCTTTTGAGTGTATCATTAGAGTGGATCGTCGCTCTTCCCATGCATGACTAACACTTCCCTCGTTAGTATTGTGTATGCTCATATCGAGGATGACCACCGCTAGCAAAAACAAATCAGCCCTCAAAGGATATCTTTGTTGAACCCAACATATTTGTCTGTGTGTAGGCGTTCTCTTTCTAATAATACTGTTGAATTAATCGATTGCATAGCTGAGATAATGAAGGCATTCATATTTGTCTTATCTTTGCCATCACACATGAAATTCCTGTGTATTTAATCATCAAATTTATCAAAATGAGCACCACACACCAACATTCCGTTTTCCAAGGTAGCAGTGGAGGCAACATTAATTAACCTGATTGAGTTGTTTCCCAACACATCTTCCTAGAAAACTGTAGTTTTCACAAGTAGTCTATTGTAACATAACATGGCGGTTATACACAATGGACATGTCCCGTGATTTCTTGTGATTCCTTTTTTTCTTTGCACTCTCTGTGGATGTTTCACAGTTAATCGTTGTTTGTTTAGCCTACAGTGTATCCCTTGCGTTCTTCTTTGCCCAGATCTGATAAGGGGGCATCCTATTAGGCCCAGCATCCTCTGCCAAGGTGTTATTTTTATTTATTTATATATATATATATGCTATTATTCAAAATACCAATAAGAGCAGCGTGTTGTAAAACATTCAACCAGGCTTACACTGAACTTCCATTATAATTGTTATTGCGTTGAAGTTAAAGACATGGGAGTCTGGGAAGGAACCTACCTGTCAATACACAGGACTGTCACCACTCCAACTGTGGTGAACTGATTGCTGACATCCACCACCACCACTGCTTTGCACATGAAGTTTCCAAAAACCCACTGTCTGTCCCGGACCAGCTGGTGGATATTGAAGGGCATCACAAGCAAGAAAAGCAAATCAGCAATTGCTAAATTCAACACGTAGATGTCTGACACCATTTTCTTTTTACACGTGGCCACGGCATAGATCACCAGTCCGTTTGCTATCACTCCAACTGTACAGAGGATCCCATAAATGGTTGGAAAAATGTGCATAAAAGTAGTGATGTCGGTGTAGCTGTCGGGGGTAGTGGAGGCGTCCGCACAGGAAATGTTCGTAAACTTGCCCGTTTCATTATTATTACAAAATATGTCCGTTGCATTCATCTTTGGGTTGTTGTTGTTTTTTCCTCCCAAAGTTGTCCTGCGTAGTTAAAGGGTAAGTAAAAGTGCAGAGGGGGGAAATGTTCACCAAAAAAAGTATGGACACTTCCAATGCTTAAAATGAGCAAAAGAGCAGTAGGCCTACAGCTGCAGGTTTCCACTTCAAACACAGGCCAGGTAAACTTTGTTACCTAGTTGAAGAATTTCTCCCGGGAAAATCACCAAATGAAAGGAGCGCAGGAGGTAACATGCGGCGCATATCAGACTACTTGCACGCACCCAGTGACGGCTCTGGACTGAAGATCCGCGCGTAATCATGCGCTCCTGCTGCTGCTCCAATAACAAGAGCCAGTCCCGAGCAGTGTCGGCAGTACAATAGTTTCCTCCCTGGTAGGAATGGGCATGTCGGTCACTTGATTTCCCTTTTTTTCCCCCACTGAACTTCGATGACTTTCACTGCGAATGGGTGCTATATATATGAGAAGATGTACGTGACGTGCGTGACGTGCGAGTTCAATAGAGGTTATGTTTATTTTATTTTATGCATGATTGCTTCCGTTTTGCGCTGACCTTTATTCCTCGAGGCATAATGAAAATCCCACTCTTAATTAACGGATATCCCAGATTATTAGCTTTTATTATACGACCCGAGACCGACTTAGAGTGGTATTTCTTTATTTTATAGTTATTTTTACTTTTAATTTCAAATAGCAGCTTTTATTATGGTCTTCCCTTTCTTTATCGGTTGCTTTCTTTCTTTCTTAATTTCCATTTCAATAAGCAGCCTTATTCTAAGACGACACACGGTATTTGCTTTCTTTTTTTTTTTTTTCTCATTACTTTACTTTATTTCCAATGAGAATCCTTATTTATCAATATGTGAGGGAACTGTGAAAACCACAGATATATCTTACACAGCACATGGGCTGCCTATATGCCCCATATTAGGCTACGAATCAGTTTATAACCATTTTATCAATGGAAATGTTGACAGTCATCCATGTTGGATATGAACTGTCTCATGTCCTCATAACACGTGTGTTATAATGAACGAGGCTGCACACACACACACACACACACACACACACACACACTCACTCACTCACTCACTCACTCACTCACTCACTCACTCACTCACTCACTCACTCACTCACTCACTCACTCACTCACTCACTCACTCACTCACTCACACGCACGCAGCACGCAAGGCTCACAATGGCGGCAAACAAAATGCTTACTTTGAGCCACACAACTAAATGATCCAAATCAGAGTGGGAGAGAACAAACAGACCAACAATGGCTCGCTCTATCTGCCTCAGAGTTAATAATATCACATGTCTCTGATCTCATATGAATGTTTCTGTTCATGAAAGATATAAATCTGTGCTCGGGGGCCCATGCCAATGTCAATCGCTCTTGGTCTGCTCAGTGTACAGTTCCTACCCGTCAGGGAGTCCGGACACTAACTGAGATTGTTAAAAGTCCATTTTGAAAAACAAAGCCTGTTATTGTATGAGCGATTGTGTACATAATGATGGTATTAATAATGATGAATATTATTTTAATTATTGGCAACGCTTTAGATTCAATGTACAGTGTAGGCCAAAGTGCAATCTTACAGCAGGTACTACATAGCAATACTACTGGGAACTAGATGCAAAGTTATGGAACAAGGGGTAACTATTCAGAATCCCAATAAGAGAATTGTGTTGTCAAACATTCAACCACGCTTACACTGAACTTCCTTTGTTTCAGATGAATTCAGAATAACTGTCATTGCATTGAAGTTAGGACATTGATAATTAATTAGTAGTTTGTTACTGTGAACTACTGGGTGCCTATTCTACTACTTTAGGATAAGTATAACCATAAGAGCAAAAATCTGGATTTTTTTTTAGCGAAGATGAAGTGCTCATGCGATTTTGGAAAAAGGTCCATTCAAAGGTCCAGGGAAAACTGCCTCAGCTGCTGGTCACCTCACCAGCAAACTTCCCCCTTTGTTACATTTAGCTACAGGGTAGGTAGCCTACAATATATATACAAACGATCTAATACGGTTAGGGTTAGACTGGAACCTTTATTTAAAGAAACTTTGGAAGGTTTATTTATTTCTCACTATGCAAAAAAGTGGAGTGTAGGCCTATAACATGAATGTAACTAGGATGGGCTCCTGGAACGAGACTGTAACGAAAGTGTAACGAGTCAGGAACAAGGGTGTAACGAGACTGTAACGAGAGTGTAACAAGACTGTAACGAGAATGTAACGAGACTGTACGAGACTGTAACGAGAGTGTACGAGAGTGTAATGAGACTGTACGAGACTAACGAGAGTGTAACGAGACTGTAACAAAAGTGTAACGAGACAGGAACGAGGGTGTAACGAGACAGGAACGAGAGAGTAACGAGACAAGAACAAGAGTGCAACGAGAGAGTAACAAGAGTGTAACGAGAGTGTAATGAGACAGGAACGAGAGTGTAACGAGACAGGAACGAGAGTGTAACAAGCCAGGAACAAGAGTGTAACAAGAGTGTAACGAGACTAACGAGAGTGTAACGAGAGTGTAACGAGACTGTAACTAGACTATAATGAGACTGTGACGAGAGTGTAACGAGACAGGAACGAGAGTGTAACACAGTGTGCTTTCTGAAAATCGGTGGTGTCAGGGTTGTCTTGCTCGGACAGGTGAAAAGGGAATTACAGTAATCAACGCAGGAAGAAAAAACTCATCAATATTTTGATTGTGACAATGAAATATATCCCACAAGATAAACCATTGATCTTTTGATACATCTCAAACCATATTTTCTCTAACATTATGTTGGAAAGAATTTTGATCAAAATCACAAATGTTTTGCGTCATCACAGAGGATTATGAAAAGATAGGATTCTTGAGGGAAACAATTACCATAAGTAAATTAAGATACAACCAGACATAGGTTCACACGATTAGATAGATATCAATGATCGTTCAACACATGGATGAATAGCCCTGTGTCATGCAATGTCATGCAATTGCACTGAAACATGACTTTGTTATCTATTTCTTCAATCTTCAGTTATTTATTTCAATAATGTCCTTCTGTGGCATGAAAAGAAACCTAGATGCCCAGATGTCTTTGATGTTTAATAGGCCTCGTCAAACACATTATTTTGGTTTACGGAATTACCTGAATCAAAACAGTTGTTCTATCGCCTTGGTGGAAAATGTACGTCATCAATCTTGAATGTGATAATTTTCGGGAAATAATCCATGATCGAAACCGCCGTTGAGTCTCTTTGGGTTGTCGCGAGTAACGTGATGATACAGATCTTGTGCTAGTCATTTGATTTCACAGTATCCTTAGTTCCAGGAACCCAAAGCAGACAGCAGAAGAAGTCCTTCATCAAACTTCATAGTACTAAGCCTCCAGCCCACCCAGTTTGTAAATTAAACTAAAATTCATGGACTGTCAAAAGAGGGGCTTCTCAATACATTCTAAGAAGCAACCATGACCTGAAAT
The DNA here is from genome assembly GCF_964030765.1 of Micromesistius poutassou. Taxonomy (NCBI): domain Eukaryota; kingdom Metazoa; phylum Chordata; class Actinopteri; order Gadiformes; family Gadidae; genus Micromesistius; species Micromesistius poutassou. Next base: position 3,878,183 of record NC_140276.1, on the reverse strand, counting down.
AATTTTTGAGGGCCATTATTATTTTAAACCCTCCAGAAGTGCAAAATATATGAATGTAGGCCTACGAAGAATATTGGATTTGTGTCACCCTCTATTCCATTGAAACATTACCTTGGCTCTATCTGATCTCCTTTCCAAATCATTTTTTTTTCAGTGTTAATGTTGTCTTTGTGATTTCTTCCTTTGTAAAGCACTATGAATCACTTTGTGATTCATACCCTAACCCTAACCCTGTGCTATACGAATACATTGGCTTTGCCTTGCCTTGTCTTGCATTGTCTTTGTTTTTTGGTGGTGAATTTTGCTGTATTTATTTGGACACACATTTGAACAAGTTCACTGAATAAAATCTAACAATTCTTATTTCTTGGCGACTAGACTTGCCTAAAAGCTTCAGTAATACAATTTTATATTATTACTACTGGTACAATAAAATGGCCTGCATGATAAGAAAAGTTTTGTCTATAACATTTGCGTATAATTCAGGCAGCAACTTCTCTGATTGTAATTCATCTTTTCATTTATCCACGTATTCATAATGTTACCATGATGACACTTAAATGCCAGGTTAGATTCAGATTCAGATTCAACTTTATTGTCATTGTGCAGAGAACAAGTACAGAGACGGAAATGAAATGTGGTAGGAGATCTAAACAGGTTACTATTTAACTATAGAAACAGTTTTTGTTTTTGGGGTTGTATTTAACATACTTTCGAGATGAACTTGTTTGAATGGAATATTTAGGATTTATGATTGTAAAAAACATACACGGTTAGATACTTTATCGTTCAATGTGCTTTGTAGACCACACAAGGATACGCTGCTCAAATCTCCTGTCTTGTCCCGTCCGCTTACTGTTGTTCTTCTCCCCAAGCGTGTCTAGATTTGCTCCATATGTCTCTCTCTCTCTCTCTCTCTCTCTCTCTCTCTCTCTCTCTCTCTCTCTCTCTCTCTCTCTCTCTCTCTACCACCCGGTAGGAGAAGCCTGAGTCTTCGGAGGCATGCGTCAACAAACCGTTAACCCCCCAAAAACAAACGTTGACAGCATCATATTTCGTCCCGGTGTGTGTGGGGGGGAGGGGGGGGGGGGTATGATGGACGAGTGGCCACCGTGCCTCTCCGTGGGATTCCTCAGCTCTCAGTGGCAGATGATGGTTCACGCCGAGTGTACAGCGGTGCACTTTCACCGCCTGCTGGCATCCTAACACCCCCCCCCCCCCCCACCCACCCCAACCACTTATGAAAACCCTTCACCCCCTGGGCTCATTTATACTAACCTCCTAAAAATGACTTTGAAAAAAAGTTTCTGCTATTCAGGAAAAGGCAACATGGTCGTGGACACTGTTTAATCTTTTATAGCAGACGTGTCTCTCTTGTTGTCCGATTTTTAATACGTGACCTTATATAGTTATATTACTTGTTTGCGTCATGAATTATAGGGGAAATATTCGACATGAGAGGTGAGCTTCACCCTGACCTAATGGGCAGGATGATCTGCAGTCTCGCAAAGCATTAATCTGCTGTGGATTTGAAGAACAGCAACTGATTCAACACTCAAGTCTTGCAATTGAACTCACCATATGTCTCTGTCTATGTGTACATATACATACACACACAGATATATATTTATATGTATATGTCGACCAATGTGTGTATGTTGTTGTTTTTGCTGTTGCTAATCATTTGTATGATTTATATTTGTTGTAGTCTGATGATGCTGAGGGCATCAACACACCATCTCTGAACTATCAATATCCAAAAGTCCTGTACGGCGTCAATGTTGGTGTTGTTGTTGATCCCCATTCCCTCTTGTCCTGGGGTATTATGGTCTCCCTGCTGAACCCCAAGCTAAGCCACGGTTGATTGGACCCCAGGTCCCTCCAAGTCCATTATTTTTCCGTTGTTGAGCCAGAATTGGATAGAGCAATAAAGCCCTGTTCCTTTTTAAATGCATTCCACAAATCTTTCAACTTCGTGTTACAACAAAATGGAGGGCAGATTCATGTATGCTTTCACAAACATGCTTGTATGACATATGATTTAGAGACAACAAATATGGCTACAGTCTTATAACAGTGAGTGTTACACGGTTCAAGACTTGATAATGAGTGTGGATGTCTAGTTGGCACTGACCCAACATCTGAATATGCATGTGTTTCCACCTACTGGTGAAATGTCATTACTACACTGTACATACTCATCTCACGCCTTCATCCGGCTTTACTGCTCTGATGACTGCAGCAAAATGTACCCTAAGCCAGATAGAACGCAAGACTGTATACATTTTTGATGTTTATAATCTCTTCCCATATTTGTATAATAGATTGCGGCGAAACATTTCTTTGCCTGCCTCAGGCTGCACTGATTTATTCCTGTGGTGCACTCCCGCGCGCGCGCGTGCGCGCGTGTGTGTGTGTGTGTGTGTAGTCTATTTTCAGTGCAAAATTCGCATAATGCAAAAAAAGTGTTCCAGATATAATCAACTTCAAATTCAACCTCTCTGCCCAACCTTTGATATTTCAGTAGCAGGGTCAAAAAAGGTTATGTTTCCCCCTCTTGTGGTTTAATGGAATATTACATTGGAATGTTCCGTGCAGCTTTGCCACGGTGTTCGTGATGCTGTACGAAGACGTGTAGAGCAGTCGCCCTCGCACTTAAGTTCACCTCCATCCGTGCAACAATCTTTTTGTGTTTAAGGAGACAATACGAGAATAGAGAGATAAATCGATCCTTGCATTCACGGGGCTGCCTTATTACTCTGGGATTGCAGTGTATTGCTGATTGAGCGTTCAGGTCCAGGCACAACCGAGATTGCCTCAGCCCGGGCCACTGATTGACTACCAGTCTCGTGATGCAGGTAAAAATAGCTGCGTTCTCAACAGAGTAGATCTAATTTAGCAGGCCAGAATCTCCCCAAAGATGTTTGATGAGTGAAAGTGAGTCCTTGATTGAGGACTCAGCTGTCCTCTGGAATCATTAATCCAGTTTTTTAAATATAGAAAAGTGGTAGTGGTAGTTGGTACATGCTGACTAGATATATATTATAATTTGGTTTGTTTGTCTTTCCATCACTCAATCAATAAATCAAGCAAATGATCTATCTATCTATCTATCTATCTATCTATCTATCTATCTATCTATCTATCTATCTATCTATCTAGATAGATAGATAGATAGATAGATAGATAGATAGATAGATAGATAGGTAAACTCTATCTGTCTGTCTGTCTGTCTATCTGTCTGTCTGTCTGTCTGTGGTGGGATATACAGTGTGCATGTGTTGTATTGTGTGGTACTAGCTGGGTTCTGGATTTCGCATGTGGTACAGTGTGTACCCTAGCCACTAGTCCTAGCCACTAGTTCTCACCCCTAGCACCAAGCTGCCAGCAACCAGCCACTAGCCACTTGCCATTAGCTAATAGCCCCTAGCCACAATGCGACATGGCTGACTATGAGTAATGGCTCCCGGTCTCATGGAGAGGCATGTGAAGAAATAGAAAAATAGAAGAATTTAGAATTTCAAGAATAGAATTTCATTTAATTTACAACTAGTGGCAGTGCTTCCAGAGAAACACTCCTCTCAGATACTGATCACACACTATAAAATGATAGCATACAGTAGCAGTGAGTCAAGCACAGGGGAGTGCTGAGGCTTGGCTGGCTGTAATGCGAACAGGGACGTGCCAGGCTGGGGGCGGGGGGGTAGGGGGGTTAGAGGTGCTCAAGGATCTTTGCCAAACACTGAATGCAGCTGTATTTCATTGTGCTAATTGCTAAGCTGATATATTGGAGAAGGACGAGGAGGGGGGCCAACTGCGAAGGTTTTGTTACCTGGACCTAAGGTTAGAGTTGAATAGATTTGAATTATGGGGAGCCAGAGCAGGGTGTGTGTATGTGTGGTCATCATAGGCTAGGTCACTTGACTGGTCTTGGGCAGACAGTGCGGTCCAAGTGCAAGCCTATCTGTGGAACCTTGGAATTTAATTTCCATTGCTATGATGTGCTGGGCGGTGCTGTTGAATGCAATGATTTAATGCCTCTATCACTTTTTCCTTCCCACCCATACTCTATTTCAACATAGCAGTGTGTGTGTGTGTGTGTGTGTGTGTGTGTGTGTGTGTGTGTGTGTGTGTGTGTGTGTGTGTGTGTGTGTGTGTGTGTGTGTGTAGCAGGGTTATCTTGTGTGGCATCGCATGGGTCGTTTCATACGATATGATATTTATCAAAGTCAGTGAAGCATTATGATGAAAAGCTTAGCTTAGCACCAGAACAGTGTCTATGCAAACCATATTTTAATAAAATAAGAAAGAGGAATATGTTTGAATTTTTTTTTATTGTTTTATTGTCGGTTACTTGTTTCTCTGAAAAACAGAAACCAGCCGGAATCGTTTAGCATGCTGAGCGGTTGACCAGAGACCCTCTAAGAACCCACTGTCCTGTTTTTCATCTCGCTTTGACGTTTTTGAAACAACCATTTTCGTTTATTTTTCATTTATCCAATGAGGAAACCGATCGAGCCAGCGCTTCCCACAAACAAACGCCAGATAATTCACCCCGTTGCCATCAACAGCTAATGAAGGAGAAAATGAGCCAAAGTTGCATCTACAGCACATCCTAATCGGACTCAACTGCTCTAGATGGAAAAATATAATACATAACAGAGCAGGGAATATACAAAATAAAGGAGAAGCAGGATTTTATTTCTGCGTTTAGGAAGATTTTGGATTTTCTTTGACACAGTGGTTTTGAAATGTATTTTTTCGATGCACGCTTCATACATTTATTAACCACAGAAAAATATGCTATCCCAGACAGCATGTCTGACACTATAGCTATGTCCTGTGTTACCTCGGCCTGACCTGCAGAATGCATGCAGCTCATTGCCTATGCATTACCACCTGCAGGTTCGAGCACACACAGTAGAATTTGCAGCCACCTTGCAAATGGACCACTGGGCACACATTCATTACTGCGGCAGCACAATAGTCAGTGCTTCAGAATAGCAGCAATGTTCCTTTTGATGTGTAAGAATTGCTTTCTTAGGCTCTGAAATTTGTTGTAATTGTTGAGAGGTTGGACTTATGTTAATTTCAAATTACCCATTTGCAGGCAAAAAACTAAAAGCAAAGGCACACACACACAGACACCCACACCAACACGTGCACACGCATATGCATACGCACACGCACACACGCACACATGCACACACACACACACACACACTCTCTCTCTCCCTCTGTTTCTTTTAAACCATGCCAGGTTTTTCGGTACTTGTAATTGTCCTAAATATAAGCATGCAGAGAGACAGAGAGAGAGGGCTGATTTTGTTGTTTAGTCAGTGAGCATTGCTTTATATTTATTACTTCAATCTTTTATGCTGTTATACTAGTCCACGTCCCAAGAATTTCCCATAAAAGTAGCCTATAGCAACACAGCTCAGCTACTGCTGTCATTACTCCCATGAGCAAGGCGACTAATTAAATCCCTTATACCATGCACCATAAGATTTGCTGCACAATAGCAACCAGCTAAAAGCCCTAAGTGTAAAATGTCCGACAACGTAAATGAATAATCAATTGAAGCTTACCTCATGGCTCCGTCTGACTGCATTGCAGTGCGTCTAATGACAGCTCCATTCGGTGCTTTGGTTTCCATCTATTACAGCCTAACAAAAACGGTTCTGTGGTGCAACAGATCACAAAGTGCTCTAAGCCCCAATTTGAATCCTGCCTAGCCTCTTATGTATCACACCAAGTATGGCCACGTGAGATGTATTACATTTTAAGTGACTAAACATGCTGCATTAATAGTCATCAGCACCACACTGTAACAAACCAAGTGCTGTTAGTCAAAATAATACCTTGTTTTTTAAAATTTTTATTCAATATATTGCCCTAAGGATTTTCCCCCGATGGATTTTCTGTGATATTTATGGTGTTATGAATTACATACACAAGACAGAAACTCTATTCAACCAGTCCCTGCCATGCCTCGTGAGGGTTCCTGATCTGGTAAATACACAACACAATCAGAGAGAGACGAGGCATCGCAATCAAAGGACCGGGGTTCAAGACACTCCCTGTCTCCGCTTCAGGGTGAACATGAACTGCGGCCAAAGCCGTGGTTCAACGTGTGTCCCATCCGGAGGTCCTGTGCTGAGTTCACAGATGAGAGATTGAACGGCGGATTGGGGTCGGGGGTTGGGTTTGCTTATGTCAAAGCATTTTCTCTCTGCAGTCAAAGTTCTTGCATTGTTTGGACTCGGGCAACCTCACCATCACCGCCTCCAACCGTCCTCCGCTCTGACTCCTTCTCACTCTCTAGCCATGCAATACTCCTGTTAATACTGCACACAGCCGACCCCTGTGGATTTGTGTTACAACACCAGCGAAAGTAACTTGCCTCTCAGCCAATGGATAAATTGAACGTGTCTTAAAGCATGAAACAAGGAGTTATTACATCGATTGCCCGCGAAGATCATTTTAATCAGACGTGACTTGTTTTTTTTTTTTACATTGATTTTAAGGGAAATTATGGTTTGTCAGAGGGAACACACAGGTCTTTCATGGATGGAATTGTGCTGTCTGACATCATTGTAGAGGCATTGTTCGCTCTTTTGTCGGTTTCATAAGGAAATGTCAACGGTTCAGCCAGCTCAGCCCTGTGATTATTTTCCCGCCACCATGTAGTGTCGTGTACTCTGAACATAGGCACATAGTGAATGCACCCCGACAGGGTTGAATCCATTCTTCCCGGACAGGCAGCTCTGTCTTTCATTGGAGGCAATTTGAGCAATTCTTAATGTTATTAAATGACTTTCAAATCGAAAAGGACTAAATGAAAGAATGTCATTTGCATCACACCTCATTATTGAACTGATTATGCCACCGTGCAGCTGTCGACGACGTTGTTTGGCATTCCTGCTGAAATACTCACCTCAATTATATGTGAGCTTCGAATTTGCAAACTTTCCAAAGTAATGTTGCCGCAATGCCATACCAATATCTAGTGCACTTGTCTCGTGGAGGACTGTGGTTTGTTTTTTGGATTTCTTCTTATTCCTTAAACAAGTAATCATTTCAAACCGAGCCGATGTGATGAATATTTTTGTTTTGCTCATCTTCCCCTGTGTTCCTTGGTAATGTCCATCTGCGTCAGAGCCACTTACTCATCCCCCCACAACCAGGGACAGGCCTACATACGCCTCCTCATATCAGGACTGTCAACATGCTTAAACATTGTGACATTTCGACGTTTCTTATGTAAAATGTCATCAAACTAAATGTCATGAGATGTGAAAAGAACCGAACAGACACTTGTGGTTGATTTGATCAGTATATAGGTTAAATATTTTCTCATGGGATTCATTCAGCCATTGGCCGAGGGAGTTGGCTGGTTTATGTAAACAAGTGTTGGTGCTATAAGCAGGAGAACCATGACTGCAGCGCTGCGCTATATTTGTCCAATCACATTCACAGTCTTCAGATTCCCCTGTCAGAGGAGAGCCAACAGTGTTCTGAGATGTCTAAGATTGGTTTACATCCAGCATTCTCCTTCATCCTGCTCTGCCTAGAATGTGGAAATTTAGATTTTCTTCCCCTAGGATTCTTGGATGGTTCCCAAGACTGGGGAGCCAGGGAAGAAGATAGAAGGTAAAAAATGCATGGGATTGAAACACATGACCACGTAATCTCGATGATAGACATTAGTGAATCCCAGGTGATTCGCACTTTGACAGTTTTATATCAAATCCATAAATCTCTATTGACAGCACTTTTTAAGTGGATTCATCCCGATGATTGAGGAGAGGTTCTTTTGGCAGATGCCGCACGGCTCTCTACACCCGTAGACTAAGGCGATGGAGGGCACTTAATGCGGTCTAATCTCACAATATTCACCATTTCATGTCACTCCTGGAAGCTGTTACCAAACTGATCTTCCAACAGCCAGCCCCACCGCAGCCATAGGCTCAGTTGTTTTGCAGGCTATATTTTAGCACTGCTGCTAAAATCACCCCTTCAAATATGATGTTTTGTTATTTACGCTAATAGACATTTACAGAAGACTTCACATTGCGTTTGCTGTATTTAATAGATAATTTCACTTTGACTGGGATTTCCGTTATATACTCACATCCTCTGTGGTATGGAAAATGATGCTGTGCATTTCTGCCTGCATGAAACTGCAAAAAAGACACAATCAACCCATAACCACAGATGTGGATAGTCTATTTTGTGTGTCTGTCAACTGCCACGAATGACGGCTCAATGTTTTCATGCAATCCTCCAAGAGCAGAGATGCTTTTACCACTATCGGGTGATGCTGGACATCTACACGGTGCCTCAATCTCTTTTCCGATTATTTTCTGAAAGCGGATCAGGTGAAAGAGCTGACAAGCTCTCAAGATGGAAACCAATATTAAACCATGAGCACGATACTGGTGACTTTCCTTTTTACCAGGAGTTCCTACTTCGGAAAGAATCAATGTCAGCCCAATGGAGCATTGCTTCTCCTCACTGCGCTCTCTTTGATGTGTTGAGTTTTATGCTCTCAATGACCTGTGCGTTGCACTGTATCAAAGATACAGAAATGGTTGGCTTCACTGAGGAAAAACTTTACCTTCTCCTTTACAGCTTCTATTTGGGGGTGTTTTTTTTTTTATTCCTCGTCCCAAAAACCCTTCTGGCGATGGAACTTCTTTTTTTAAATTTAATACATGCAAATAATTTAGTGTGTGGATTATTCAGGAAACTAGTAGACAGACAGACAAATGTATAAAAGGAGGAAGGGGTTTGGGTGTGTTACTTGTGCTCGGGAGGAGAATCAGTGAAAAGCCCTTGTCCTGCATAACAAGACATCATTTGCCTTACTGTTAGCAGTGTGTGTGGGAGGATGAATTGCCATACTTCTGCTGTTGTATGCAATAGAAAGTGACTCAAGCACACGTTGCTGAAGTTGGTCTGACGAATTCTATAACATTTTCTAACAGTGTATTATTTTTTTATTTGTGGGGGTTGGTATGTGGGGGTGGTATATTGTATGACCTTCATATCATTTAAAGAAGATGGCACTGGCATTTCATTAGAAATAAAAGCCAAATAACATTGTCCTGTCTTTTTTATTTGTAAACTGTTATTGGGTTTTACAATCAAATTAACAGGTACACTCAAAGGCGAAATAAGTATACATTAAGCAAACAATGTTTACAAATGGCATTGCGATTATTGAAAGCATAGCATACAAACATAGTTGAAGGCACACATTGTCCAGTCTTGATCAAATGGTAGAGCCTGACATTAACACCGAGCTTAGGCTCAGACTCCCACTGGGCCCTCTCCTGCTAACAATGCATTCAATGGCATTTCCGCTCAGCATGAATAAATGCCACTGGCTTTTATTTAGATACAGTTTTCTGTATCTGTATATGAAAGGTAGAAACAAAATGAGGTACAAAATAGAGTAGTGCAGAGAGGAATTGGTGAAACATCAATAAAGAATATCGGCCACATTTTAGTAATAACCTTTGTTGTTTCAAAGTCACTTTAAGAAATGTCAGGGCTCTGACCATAATACTCACAGATGTTGTGTTGTGTTTGCCAAAATTCCCAGAGACCAGAGACCATTTTCAGTTCCTTTCAGTTAATGAAACTAACAGAAGATTTCAACATTTGTTGAAAAAAGTAATGGGAGGAGCTTACCACAATTGTACGCATCTCTCCCATGGATTACACAGACCTAATCACTGACTGATGACATCACAGCGTCATTAATATTGAAAGGTCATTTCCGTGTCTTGTCTATCACATGCAGTTTTCAATTTCCAATTTCCCACAAGAATGGTCAGATCATTCTCACTATTTATCCAGGCTGCCTATCAGTGGTTGAAAATTGTTCTGGAAATTAGCCCACTCCTTTTCTTCACATCCTCCTCTATTATCTTTGGTTCTAGAGAAGCAGTCCACACTGCACATGTTGGAAACTGTGGCTATTTTCCAAAACGGTCACAGTAAGCCACATCAAGAAAGCTTTTGACTGTGGTAAACTGTTATAGCAGCACAGTTTGGACATTACTTATTTAGGTGTAATGGAGGTTCAGAGAGCTTTCAACCTCAATTACACAAAAAAAAAGAAAATATACAGCATAATAATATTTTGCCGCACTTCAACTTCTGGACACCTGGGTGTCAGCATTACTTAGTCACAATACTGATTTCCCCTCTCATAATATACAGTTTGATAACATGCTTTTACTAAATGGTTTAGCCACAACATGTTATCCTGACTGATTTAATCTTTTTGAAGGGCTTGGCATCCAACACACAAACTGTATGCATAAAATCACCCATTCCCTTATTTTTGTCAAGGCTTTCTTGGTGAATTGTAAATGTGAACCCTTTACTAGGGGTGCTATCAATGGCCTTAATTAGTAAAAGTAACCTTCAGAATGTTTTTCAGCATTTATTTCCACACTAATTGTCCTTGCAATATCATTAATGCTCACTGAAATATGCTCAATTCTGAGCTTTCTTATGATAGCATTTCTGAAAACACTGAAAGTGAAATGCAACCATATGTAAAGAGGGATTTAAGAACTTGCTAAAGATTGTGGTCTCTTAGATATTGGGTGATTACAACAATGGTGGGGCGTACATGCATTACAAGTTTAAAATACATTAAGTTATATATTTTTATTCTCACAAACGAATAACAATAAAGGTCTAAAAATTAGATAATGAAATGCCCAAAGAAATATGGAAGGCACTAAAACCACACATGACTAAATCATATTGAAGGGTTTCTACGCAATCGTCAACATTTTCATAGCGAGGAAGAAATTGGGGCATCAGTTCCCTGGAGAAGATTGAGGAAAGAGGAATAGGGAGTGAGCGCACACTTTGAATGTTTAGTTGCTTGGAAATGACAGCCAGTCAGTCAGTCCTTGCTCTTAACAATTACTATTATTGTGTGCAATGCATGCTTATGTATGTCCGTCTTAAAACATGTAGAGCAGATATTGTCTGAAATTAGATAAATGCATTGCTGGCTAATAGAAATAGTCTGTATTTAGTAAAAAAAAATGTCATCCAGTCATCCATCCTATTCAGCAGAGACTCAAGTGAAATTCTGCTGAAATACTGACTCAAAGATGACTCACAGGGTCTGTGTGTAACTGTTCTCTCTACTTCTCTACTTCTTCTCTACTTCTCTCTCACAGATACTCACAAAGCCCCCCTTCTTGTGTTCATTCCTGCATGTGTAACACAGATAAGGGCTGCACAACATGAGATCGTGTAAATGCACTCACATCCTGCCCTTCAAGCCAGTAGGTGGAGCTCAGCAGACTTGTTAACAAGTGGTGTCCAGCCGCAGTCCTGGAGTCTAGAGAGAAACTAGATGGGCTAGTCGGTGGTCCAATCATAAAGCATACTAAGGCCATGACGGTGATGGTTAAGAAAAGTGACATCAGCCTGTGTCAACTCTCCTCCCTGCGTCTTACAATTTGTACATTAGATCAGTGGTAGCTTCTGTTCCTTCTGTTAAGAATGACGTTAAGCCACCAACACCTTTGTTACCCTTCCACATGTGATTCAACCGCTGTTTATAAATAAATAGATATTATGAATTTGAGTTGAAATGTGTTGAGCCCTATACATGTGTGATGTTTCTAAATAGCTGAGAACAAAGAAGGATTCTGAACACAAAGGGAAAAACAGGAACTGTCACTGTTTCCTAGTTCCTTACTTTAACAAACCCCATTTAACTCTTACATTATGTAGTATTATTATAATATGTTATATTGTATTGGATTGTATTCTGCTCTCTCTATTGTGCTCCATTATTTTCTATTCTATCCTATCATAATCTATCCTTCTGCTCTATTATATTCTCTCCTATGCCATTGTTTTTCATGTTGAACCATAATGAGGAGAGAACGGTTGCACTTGAGGTTAATAACCAGGGTCGGCATTCAGATTTCTGTTATGTACACCGCTGTGGAATGGTGGCATGGTGGGCTAACAGGTAAAAGAAAAATAGCCAATAGAATGTAGATGAAGCCCTATTAGATGTGGTATAACACAGCACTGTAGACATGGGTGGTTGTGTGTGTGTGGTTGTGTGTGTGTGTGTGTGTGTGTGTGTGTGTGTGTGTGTGTGTGTGTGTGTGTGTGTGTGTGTGTGTGTGTGTGTTTGTTTTCATTGGGACTGCAGTGTCTCTTATTGCCCTGGAGAAAGAATGGTGAGACTGCAGTATTCTGTTTTTACTGTTACTTTACTATTGAGTCATTTCACCATAAAGTCCCTGATTGTATTCCTATAAAGTCACTGTCACTCCATATTCAGCACCGCATTGTATATAAGAGTGTATAGTGAACATATGAACACCTCAGTTCTAAAAAAAACTATACATGTTATAAACCGCAAATGTGTATTGCCCTTTGTTTCAATTTCTAATAATAGCTTTCAAAATTAAAAAACTAAAAGATTTGTGTACTCTGAATAAATTGTTTATTGAATTTAAAGGTCAATGTTTTTGTGTTTCTTTTTTATAAAAGAAGCTTTGATTAATGTAACCTTGTGATTACAAAGAGGAAGCTGGAACACCGCCAATGGCTTTTCATTGACGTGATTCGCTGCGATTCCCCAACCACAGCCAATTTACATGTGCTCAATTATACATTCAGTGTGTGATAAACATGTGCATTTCCTCATTATGAAAAGGAATTATTTATGGCACGCTGTCCTCCTATCATTTGCAGGTCCAACAGGTACAAGTGATGGCGCTCAAGGACACCTGAACATGTCCTCTCCACAAGCTGTCTTTCGGAAGAGTCACTCTACGACAAAGCATTGATAACACACAACCCATTTTGACTCTAAAATTAACATCACAAACAAGGTTGAGGACTAATATAGCCGATAGGCTATGCAAAATATATTTTTAAACTTGCATAATCCTTTCCTTATTTTCCTTTACTTATTTCCCTTCTGGGATTAAGAAGCACATCTTATCTTATCTTAAGTAGGCATTAAGCTGATTTGAGTAACTATTTGCCCAAATGACTAAGGAGCAAGAATAGTGGCCAGGCAGGAATCTCAGAGCCAAGTTCTTATGCAATTATTCCCTTTCAGAATTAAATTTGAGACTGAATACGTTTCGATTTATTGTTACATGTTTGTGTTCCATTGCCTCCAGAACTATGCCTTCACTTATACCATTTGGTGGACCCTTTTATCACCAGCATCCACAAATACCACCAGCGCATACATTCCTATCATTGTTGGCCCCATCGGGACCGCTGATGTGATATTGCCTTGCTATACCAGATGCCCCAGACAGGGATACAAACCCCTAACCTTGGCAGTATTATTGCCTTGCTCTACCAGTTGAGCTAGACAGGGATTCAAACCCCTAACCCTGTCAGTGTTATTGCCTAGCTCTACCAGTTGAGCTAGACAGGGATTCAAACCCCTAACCTTGGCAGTGATAATGCCTTGCTATGCGAGTTGAGCAAAACAGGGATTCAAACCCCTAACCTTGGCAGTGTTATTGCATTGCTCTACCAATTGAGCTAAACAGGATGAGTCAATGTGTTTACTGTTCTCTTATAGAATGTATGGGGTCACAACCCAGCTAGGCCGATGGCCAACATTAGCCTATTTGCGGGTCTATGCATCTTTAGAACCTGGCTGGTGATTAGAAAATGGTTTTGTTCGAAAGGTTCTGGAGTTTCAGTCACACCCACGTCCACCCTGTGCGCTACATCCACCATCATTGTATTAAAACGAATCATCTCCGCTGTCCACACATCTCTGCTTTCTGATGTGTGCCACAGCTCTCTCTGTGATTCCCATTGTGTATGCAATGTAATTGGTATTACAACTGCTCTGCCTGTAATGCTTTGTCACATTTCACTATTTATTAGAGCTGTGAATAGACTGATCATTTGCCAACGGACAGGTTTATTGAGCAAACATAATGATGGGAATATGCAAAAGGTTCTGCCTCTGAAAAATCACGCAACCACCAGTAACTGTTCAAATCACGTTGCATGGAGATGAAGGAAAAGTGTCTGAATGTCCATGCTGTAGAAAAAAAGATGATGTATTTGCAACTAAACAAAAAGATAATCAAAGCAATTTTTTTGTCTCATGAATATTAGGCCTATGTATGTATGTAGATACATGTGAGTGTGTGTATGTCTGTCTGTGTGTTTACATCTGTATTCAAACTTTTGCATGACTGCCCTCGTTTAAACGTTTATGACTCTCCCATCGTTAGCCTCACACAAAAACCATTTGCTCTAGGGCATGTTCATCACATTTCCCATTTATATTCATTGCTCACACAGCTGCAACAAATTATTGAACAAAAGTGTGATTACAGCATATTGATTAAGTGGTTCATATTGCCTGCCCTGACCTTTTAAACAGGTGACCCATGTACTGATGGCAGCAACAAATGTGGTTCCATTATTATAGCCAACATGACATACAGAACACACTCCTGACTACTGGAGGAACCTACACAAGGAAACCTGTCGTTTTTATGGCCTGTTTATTGTTTAACACGTTTCTTCATTTTGAGCTATTTTATCAATTAAACCAGAAGATAAATCTAAACGGTGGTTTAAGTTAACATTGCCTTCAGTGGTAGAGAAGCATTTTCCATCAAAGCTGAATAAATGAGATTCCCTTTTAGATTAATAGCTCACAATTACCTAATTTATATTTTGACAAAGGGACGAATGTAAATATCAGTGAAGGAACACTTTGGGTAAGTGTGCTATAGCCTAGGTTTATGGCCTAATCTGGTAATGTAACCTTGTAGGCCTATCTCTTCCACAGATCATACAGCCATTTGTATCTTTCAACGGTAATTGAATCACACAGTCTACAAATCGGCTTAAACCCCCTACCAATGAGGAATAAACAAATAGCCCTTATTTGGGCACGACTTGTTGTATCGCACTGTGGGAGCACCACGCCCAAAACACCTACAATTTCCCATGTTACTGGCTTGGCTCTCAATCCAGGAAACTGCTCATCGCCCCCACCCACTCCACCTCTTCTCGTCCATTGTTGAGTTGGGACATCGAAACTGAATTGACCGAAACTCTTTAGAGGATTTGACTCGACCGAAAAAAGTGTGTGCTGTTTGTTTTTTGGCTACTTTTAAACTCGGTTACTTCTTGTAAAAACGAGAAGCGGGGACGCGGAGTGAAGCAGCAGGGGAATAAAGAAGGGAGGAAAAGTTTTGAGGCCAGGGAGGAATTCTCGCATTCCCACTCCACCATTTTGAACTTTTAAACTCGTCCTCCAGTGGGTTGTTTGGGGTGAGTTTTTCCCAAGTTGTCTCTGCTGTGGTAAACTACGCAGTTTGTATTTCGTCTAGTTGCTCTAATCACCATTGTGTGTGGCGAACGGTGTCCGTTGTAGACTTAATCCCGTTACATAAAAGAGGAAGCTGTCCCGTTGTCCGGCGCTGTCGTTAGCCGTGTTAGCACCTGGATGCTACAACAGCTAGCCGTGAAGCGACTCCTAACCAATATGGATCAACCCCACGTTTCTCTTTTAACATGATTACCGTTTATGGTGTACATTAGCCCTCATGGAGCTGGTTATGTCGCCGTGGGAACTGTCGGTTGTCTCCTGTTTGACTTGGGTCAAGTTGGTAAAAGTTGGGATGGTTTAGGCTTCAGCCACCCACTGCTCGCCCAGTAACGTTTCTCTAGCTCAGGTGTTGTGGAAGAGCCCCAGCCCCTCTGGGTCTGGATTATGTCTCTAGATTAACACATACAGCTCATCTGATGATGATAATAATAGTAATCTGCACTATCAGGTCAAACTTGAATTGATGCACCGCGACATTTAATTATACATGTAATGTGGAAAAAAAAAACGAGGGGATTATGAACGTCTGTCCGTTTACGTTGCACATTCAGCTTTAATAGACCCAGTTAAAAGCTTCCAGTTAGTTTGAGCTGGACTATATTAAGACGTGGTTGGAAGTCCTAAATGTTAGGTTATGGCTGTGTAAGTATAAAGCTCGGGGCTGGTGGTTTCTGCCCGACGCAACAGTTGGCACACCCTCTTTACCCATTTTTAAACTGGGCTGTGTGTTTCTGCTCTCATGTTTTCCTTTTGAGAATGACAATTGTAAATTCCATCTCGATATCTTCCAATCAAACTTTAGTTGAAGAAATGTATTTCTTCAACATATCGAAAAACGGAATAAGTTTGTATATAGGCAGTGTACGGAAAGTTGAGGGCAGCATTCAGATATTATTCTTGCATTAAACTTGAATGTGTATTGACTAGACGGAATGGGTATGGTATTCACTAGCAACACCGTTGTTTACAACTCAGCCGACAGCTAAATATGCCCGAACCTCAAGGACTGCTGATCATCCTGTCTTATCAATCTTTATCGCTAATCGATAGCTGCAGTCATTGCGTGAAATGGACAATCGAGCATGGGCCGTGGTCAAGCACGGTCCACTTTTAGCAGTCATTCAATCAATCAGATACTAGGAACGATTATAATCTCTGACCCTTCACAGAGTAGGTTAATGCTTAAAATACCCCGATTTGGAAGTGGTGAGTTTTTTTCTTTCTTCTGTCAACCGGCTAGTTGGGAAGGAACATTTTTGACCCCAGCGCAGCAATCCTGTTTATTGTGACAGTTATGCTTCTTTGTTGTTTGGAACCAATACATTTGTGTTGGCTTCTGTCCGATCCATGCTCTTGTTTCTGAACATAAGGCAACAATCACCTGTTGTATCATGTCTTAACGGCTTGCATTTGTTTTCTATCAATTCCAGCATCTGTGAGAAAATGTCTACCATCGACACTGCCAACATCAAATTTAAATGGGACCCAAAGAGCCTAGAGATCCGTACTCTGGCCGTGGAGAGGCTGTTGGAGCCGCTTGTGACCCAGGTAAACATAATTGTCCAGCAGCATGATTCTGTTTTACATCACGTATAATGCTTTTTTTTATCATCTTTAACTGCTAACTCATATCATATTCATATCATACTCATATCAATACCATGAGATGAGTAAGCAAACCTATATTGAGATACACTGATTTTCTTTCTCATATAATATATATGATGATATATATGTTGGCCCAAATATATCAATATTTGGGCCAACATCTTGATCTTGATCTTGACAAATTCCACTTTCCTGCTTGGCATCAATAAACAACACTACTCACCACATAAAACAAACGCCATGGACAACACTGTTATTATCACAACAATGTATAAATGGGACCGCTGGCCTGTGAACTAGCAGTAAATCCCAACTGGCAAACAAATTGCTGTGTTAAACAGTGCATTTGAACTTGGTCACAATAAACCCCCCCCACAAATTGAAAAAGTAATTAAATCATCAATGAGGGTTAACAAATCAAGACAATTGTCTTGGTACAGCCCATTATCACATTAATAAAGGCTCTGCTCCTTTGTGTTTCACCCAATAAGTCTGTATACATGCGGAGGCAGGGTTATATAAAAATAGGATGGCCTGTAAGTCACGCAACTTGATGTTTGCACAGAACTTGCTTCAGCTGCAGGTAATACTGAACGAACCAACAGGTTTCCCACTAGTCAATATTCATTTGACATTAGTCCGTTTTCCTCAAGTGTTTGTATCTGCTTTTCTCGCCGGCCGCAGGTGACCACTCTGGTCAACTCCAGCAACAAAGGTCCCTCCAACAAGAAGAAGGGACGCTCCAAGAAGGCCCATGTGCTGGCAGCCTCGGTGGAGACGGCTACCCTCAATTTCCTGGAGAAGGGAGAGAAAATCGCTAAGGAAAGCCAGTTCCTAAAGGAGGAGCTGACGGCGGCTGTAGAGGATGTCCGCAAGCAAGGCAAGTAGAAGAGAAGAGCGATTGGTTGGTTTCCCGGCCCATGCAGAACGTCTGCTGTGATATGGAGGTGTTAAATAATGCACTATGTACATGCTGTTCGCCCCGGTAGGAACTGTCTTAAATAAGAACACTTCAAAGGTCTGTAAATTAACTCTAGATGTCATGTGCTTTGCTGTGAAGGGACAGGGGGAAGTGTTTAATACGAAGCTTTGCACTAAGACTACCCTACACGTCAGCAGGAGCCCATCTTAACTAGGTTCCCCTCTAGGATGCGTGTGCCCCCTCTCTTAGCTCGATGCGTGTTCGCCCACAGGCATCTTGCTCTTGTGCATCAGTAATAATATTATTTAAGTCCTGGTTAATCCCACAACCCCTCTACAGTCTTGGAATTTTATGTTTCTCCCTATATGTAGAAAGAAAAGAAAGACGCAGGTTAATTGAAGGGGGTAACCCTTTCAAGTGGTTGAGAACTTCATTTTGCTTCTGCTTTTTGTCTTGATGAATCTTTAAGAGCCTGTATATAGATGCGTGCTGAATGAGCCCTTCTTCCTGGGATACTTATTGTGTGTGTGTGCCTTTCAACATCTTGGTTTTTAGTTGCGCATAGTGATGGGTGGTTTACTTGTTTGTCGTACATTGCTGGATTAGTAAATCCCTTTTGAAATGCTAATTCTTTTTTTAAACGGTGAAATGCTTATTGCCAGACATATTGAAGTGCAATTTTATAGTGGTTGCATTTTTCCACGTCTATATTTGTGACCATTACTGCATTAAGGGAGGCGTAAAGACATTGTGCAGATTTCCGATTATTTCCGGTGTAGTTGAATGGGTACACCCACCCGTCTAGTGCGACTCAATAGGCGTGTATTCCATGCTACATTTAATTGTATACCTTCCACTAGTTGGGAATCAGGAATCTGCCATTAAATCACGTCCAGTGAATTCCCCATTGCCCTTGCATCAGCAGCTCTTTTTGTCGAATTCCCCCAACTTTTGCCCGGTTGTTCATTGTCGGACCGGGTTCTCATGTTGTCTTCTGACATGCCTGTAGTGCACTGTGTATCGGGAACAAGGCTTTTGGCGGGCCATGATGCGAGCATCTGAACATGGTCTCCAGACCCAGAAGCGACATCTGGGTCTAGGGTGATGTGTTGGGGAGAAGAAGTGTCAGGAAAGCACTAGACGTGCACTCAATGCCAGTTATCGAACTGTACTTTCAGTATGTCATCTGTGGGCACCTATTCAGCCCCTACTGGAAGCCAGTGCCTTGGACTGGCTGTCCGTTATGCCATGCTGCTCAGTGGAGCGTGCTCGGACTGATAATTTGGCCATTGAGCTGGGCAAAACCCTCTCCTGAAATCTGAAAACATTTTTCTACCCAGCTGTGGCATACCAGCTGTTTTAGATGGCAGATAAACTGCCTGAAACAATCATTTGTGGAAGCCTGTGTATGCAATGCATTCTAATATGGAATACAGACCGTAATTCATGTTGTGATTGGTAAGAAGGTATAGTTGGAATGGACGAGACCCAATTCAAAAACCGAATACCACTTTGTGTTTAACAATGTGAAGTTATATATATTTCCTTGCATAAATGTTTTGTTTGGGCCATAAAAGAAAATAGCCTGTTGGAAAGGCTTTTGGCAGGTCTAAAAATAATGCATGCGTCTCCTAAATGATTTTGATGGAGATTAATTTGTTACATGCACTGGCTAACACCACTGTGTTTGGGGATTTTAGCACAGCTTAAATATTTTTGAAGCCCAGACACTTCAGTGCTACTGGGTCATACCGTGCCATGCATTCTTTTGTCACTTGAGATGGTGGTGTAAGTATTGCTGATCTGGCCACTGAAGAAAATCCACCAAAGAGCAGCTGCTGTAAGAAAGCATAGGGCCCATTAAGGCAAGAAGATGATGCTCCCATGTGAAAAAGCATATAGACATAGATATGGATGGATGGATGGACGGACGGATAGATATAGGTCTATTTGAATATGCTGTCTGCTTACTTGCCCATGTCGTTGCCCCTTTTTCGTCTCCTTCCCTGGCAGTGACATTGTCCTATGTGCTATACATTTTTATATTTTCATCCTTCACTCAATGGTATTCAGGTAAGCGCTAGAATGAGGGGGGTTTATTAAAGGAGCACTGATCGCTATCTGCCCCCTGGAAATAGCCTTATTGATCTGGCTCACTGGGGGGAATAACACCCTGAAGAAGAGAACGGCGTCAGATCCATGTGTGATCATTTGCACCAGCTGTATTTGTTCTCCGTCAGGGAGCCAAGTGGTGGTCAAACTCTCTTAAGATCTATAGTCGTCCGATTTAAATATATATTTATTTTCTCTTTTTATAGTTATTGCTTGCTTCCACAAGCGTTCAGTGTGAACTTTCTTTTCATTTTATGGTGACATCGCTTGGTTCCCTGAGTGCTTTTCAAAGATTCAGTACTATGCACTTATTGCTATTCTTAGAAGGCTTGTATTGCTAAAGAACGGACTGGAAGAAGATCATCAGTACCAGTCAAAAGTTGCACCTTAAAATTGTGAAACAAATTGTGTTTTTGTCAAATTTTAACAGACCAAACCTAGGATACTATACTAAACATTGTAATGACCTGGTTTCAAAGAAACGTTCTGTATTTCACTTCTTTAGTTGCAATTTAGAACATAAGCATATGATCTACAGGGAACTTAATGGTGACCTTGTAGGAGCACAATGGTGTTTTTCTCAACTCTGATCTGTGTATGTGCTCTTGAAATCTGTAGAGCTAGAATCGTTAATATGAAGAATGAATATATCCAAGCAACATGATTCAGATGTCACTTGTTGCTTATCGCTTTATTAGCGTTGGTCACCATTTATTTTCCTCTTTTGGTTCTCTGCAGTAGTGACCGTCTATAGGGGACCGAGCTGTCGAAGGACACAAATGGATTGATGTATGTTGGGTGGGGGGGGGGGGGGGGGGGGTCACTGTTGAGTTCATAATGGCAGGATATAAACTCAATTTGTGGGCCCAGTCAACTGTGAAAGCCCATCCAAAGTAGGACAAAGTGTAGACTGGACGAACCAGACAGCCTTTGTCATCGGGTCGACCCCCTTTCCCCCCTCTCAACCACACAACATGGCTGTGTGTCAATATTTGTGACCACACTGGGCATCTGTGAGCTTTGTGCTGGTGTCCTCTCTGCATGCGAGACCCACAGTGAACCCATCAGGCCAGCATGAATGAGTCAGCCTGCCTTTTCCTCCTCCACATCCTTCACTCCATACCGGAGACTTTCTAATGCAATTAACTTGGAAGCCACCGTCGAGGCTCTTGGGCATTTGGCTATTAGTTCCTGTGGCGCTTTCAGAGTTACAAGAGTCGAGGAGAGGAATCCGGAGATAAAGGGGGACATTGCATTTTCTCCCTCGCTCTCTCAATGTAGTTGAGATGCACTCCTGGGTCTGGCTTATAAGCCCACAACGTGGCTAAATGTTTCGTGTTGCTTCTCGCCTTGGAGTGGCGTGTCATGGGAAATTATTTGTCATTTGCAGATGGCTGAATGAGTGGAAGGACACTTGGTGGGTGTTCAGACAACACTAGGGAAAAGTCACTGCAAGCCAAGTCGGGTTCACATCCATTTAAACTTGTGCACTGATGTAAATCTTGCAAGGTGTGGGGTCACGAGTGGTGATGATGGGTAACGGTATTACGGTGAGCACGTTTAGTGTGCTGCTGTCGGTAAAATAAGAAAGTTGACACATGCCGCTTATGAAAATCCAGTTTTTCCCTTCAATGTTTTAATTTAGCTTGTAAAAAGATGGCGGTTGCTACAATGCACTTTAGGAAACGACCAGGTAAACGTCACCTGTTTGTGATGTATTGGCTCACGGCCATGATGGCTCTTGAGGTAAATGCCTCTTTACTTGGTACAACGTCAGGTTTGTTTAATTATGCTCTGTGGCAGATGGAGGAGGCTTGGAGGTTTGGATGATGAAGCAAATTAACAATGACTATCAAATATAACGGGGACTATATCTGTATTGACTGCTGCGGAAAAAAAGGGGCTACAAACGCATTGATTTCAGTTAAACGCTGCTATTGAGCCACACAATGCACAGTTTTGAGCCAATGCATGCAAATCAGCAAGTAATCTGCATGCATGAACGCTGTGCACCGTGAGCTTGCCATAATATTGTGGCAATATCACCCCACCCCCCCCATATAAGTGAATCACTTTGTGACCCATTGCAACAATATTTTGGTTTTGAGCATTAGATATCTCTAGGAAAAAATAAAACCTCATTAGTAATGCATATACTGTTATGGTCACCCAGGAGGCATTCATTATTCATTTCTTCCAGCTTGAACTGTTTCAATTTATTACGATTTAGAGAATTGGATCACTTTAATGTAATGCAGTTTTATACGATTAGAATATTCACTCACTTTAATGCTCCCTTTAAGTCTAAGAAGACACCAAATAAGTTATTCTTTAATCAATATCAGTACTACTTAGTAAAACATTGTTATGTGAACATGTGACATAGCTGTCTGATCACTTTTAAAAGGGGAAAAGGAAGTAGAAAGAAAATTATTTCCGCAGCTTGTAATTGACCCATGTCTAAATAATTTGTTTTAGCGAATAGATTATGTATTTCAATAATGTACAGGAACTCTTATAGACAATTAACATAAATTGGCATTTAATCCTGGTGTATTCAAACTCATTTGTAAATAAACTGGATATGGTGTGGGGCAGCATGTAAGCGGTCGTTATTCAATATGGTTATGGTCGTTATGCTTTCTAGATGTGGGTCTGGATTTCCAGGCTGTGAGAATGTGTCAGTGTGCTAGGGCTTTGACTTTTCCCCAAAAATCATATTCAAAGTTTGTTTGTTTATTAATATTATTATTCAAATATGTATTATTATAAAACAGGTGGTTTAAATCAAGCGATCTGATTGGTTCTAATTGTTGTATAATGGGCATATACATAACTGCTATGACGTCCAATCAGTTTGGAGAGTTCCATATCACGCCGTGCCTAACTTTAACTGTTTATTTATTTATAAAAGCAATAGCATAATTCACTAGAGCCTAAAAATATGTTGATTGATGGAGAGGGTGGAAATGTTGTAAAGCATTATGCACACAGTGAGTGAACTCGATAATAGGCTAAATTGCTGGCGAAGGGTTCGAATTATCTTTTCATCTTTAAGGGGGTCTCTCTATCTCATAAAAAGTTTGCGCACATAGCCTTGCATGCGCAAAAGCGCCTGTATTCGTAACCTCTTTAAGTTCTACCTTAACATTTTGCATGTTTTAAAATGTTCTTTGCTACGAATGATTTTATTTATTTTACAATTCAAAATTTAACAAAACCAGTATCATTAAGGAAATGATACTGGGAAACGAATAAACCATTATAAGCAACAAGTGAACTTAATAAGCGATCGCAATACTTTTTGCAACCACCGCCTCTTTCCGTTGACATTTAGTTTTCACCTTAAATATGCGACAGATGTAATTAAGGCAACCTGGTCTCACAGGAATCCGTGAAATGAGTCGGTCTACATCCCATTTACAAAAAATAATGCCCATAAAAGGTTCGAATATTAAGGGCTGCCTAATATTAGTTTGAATATTATTTAAAAAAAATAATATTCAAATTATATTTGAATAACAAAGTTCGGAGTCAAAGCCCTACTGTGTGTGGCAAAGGCTTTGTACGAGGCAGAGTTAAAACGTGTTACAAGTTGAAATGTTGAACCTTCCACAGCTGACAAGTGGTGGAAGTCAACATTTCCTCATTTGGAGTGTCATAACTTAGTCATAACTTGGCATGTAAAAGCACACGTAATGAACACCGACGAAAACATCAAGACATATTTCATTCTTCCTGCGTTTTATTTGAAGTGTTTTTGGGTTAAAATAGATTGCCGTATTTTTGAGTAGAACAATGTCCGCTCAATGATATTGTGACCGCTTTTTAATGGATATGTTCTCTCCCCTAGATAGCCATTTCCTTCCCGCACGGCACAGTGGGCTAAATGGAGACTTTCACACACAGCACACAGCACACTAGCACACACAGAATTGTTATGGCTGAGACTGCAGGGCACCTGCGGATATTTGACTGGATGCAGGCGTCTTTGATGGGTATTGGGTAATTTTTCCTCGGGCGAGACAAACCTGTGGAGGGCACTATGCAAGGAGAATGAGTAATTTGTAACAAGCTCCAGCATCCTCTTCTGAATGATTCCTTTTCTTTATTTTGCCAACACAGCCGTTCGACAGAGCTCTGCGTGCCCCTCGAGACTCTCGCAGGGTTCCGGGTCATAATAGTGATCCTAGTCTGGGCACCTCTTACATAATGTTTTGTTTGAAGCAGCGGGAAACACCTTTTCTGTTTTTTTACCGGCGCAATGAATTTCGCAGTTATAATACAATCAGTTCTGAATCGCAAAATTCTGTGCCAATATTTGATGCAAATTCCAGCTCCTAACCGTTGACCTGGGAACGTCATTTCTACTGAACAAACCAAATCTTAGATGCGTTTTCCTGTTTGTCATCCCCAGGGGAGTCGATGAAGTTGGCCTCTGGAGAGTTTGCAGAGGACCCCTGTTCTTCAATGAAGAGGGGCAACATGGTCCGTGCCGCACGGGCCCTCCTTTCAGCTGTCACTCACCTGCTGGTGCTGGCCGACATGTCTGATGTCTACAAACTGCTTCTGCAACTCAAACTGGTAAACCATCCATACTTCCGGTAGCACAGGCTTCCACTTTGCTGCAAGTCTCGGCCATGGTTCTCTCCATGGCCGTGGTCTGTCCTTGTCGAAATGGCAAAATATACAACAATGATTTTTTTTTGAGCATTGACGTTTTAAAATAATGAGCTACTTTGATCACTGGGTTTTGAGAGGGCACCAATACATCCGGTCCATTTAGATCCTCAGCATGAGTGGTAGATGTTTGAAAAGGAATGTGTAGGTGTTTGAAAGAACCAGCATGATAAACTGCTATACTCTAATGGGAGGAATGCAGGCTGACGCAATTTAAAGCTATAAATGCGGTGTTTCTTCTGCTTACTGAAACAAATTTTGATGACCACCACTACTCTAAATCATGCTATGCATTTATTTAGAAGATAATACATGACGAGAGATCAGATTTCTTTGGAATTTAAAAGGACATTTGTAAACTGACATCCGAATACAATGTTCATCTTAGTGCAATTTTCATTTCATTGAGTGTTGATTATTGTAAAAAAGGGATTTTTAATTTAAGTGTTATTTTGGCTCATTGCTAAAAACTAGCACACAAAGCTGTTATTAATTGTTAAATTGTCTAATTAGAACCATACAAAAATGTTCTATCTAAGAACAGAACGGCATAATTTGTTTATTTTGTCATGCATTAAGAACGACATGGAACACTATCCATGTTAATTACCTTTATCCTAAATGTTTTATATATAACTTATCATATCATTCAGTCATTACTGGCTTCAGATCAGTTGCTAGGGTTAGGGTTGCAAATCAATGACTCACACAGATGACTAATTTATTTGATTAATAAATGCAAAGGAAAACCTATCCCCAAAATGTATACAGTTGATTGATTGTGTACATGCTATATACTATATATTTGGTGAAAACAACATTACTGTGTTTGTTGTTTGTGTGGTTCTCCAATTGCTCACGTAGCTGAATTGAAGCACTTCCTTCTATGCCCAAGTCATAGCACGGAGCCCAGTCCTTTATCTTATCATAATTCTTTTTATAAAGCAGCCTACTTCATTATCTTCCATCTGTCAGCAAGTGGAACAAGAACACATGCCACTGGTCCTGATCTGGCTAATGTCCAGATGACTTTCACATGCTCAAAATGAAGTGGCATGTAGACTGGCACTATCACCGTGTGGAGTGTTGGAATATTTTATGAAAACATATTTTAAATGCAAAAAAACTTTGATTCTTAATTTTGTGTGAAAGCACAATGTGAAAGAGGATGAATTTTCTGGTGGACAAAGAAGACTTGTTCAATAACCTTGTGGTTCTTGTTTTAGGTTGAGGAGAACCTGATGAAGGTACGTAATGCCGGAACTGAGCAGGACCTGGGCATCCAGTACAAGGCCCTGAAACCAGAGGTGGACAAGCTCAACATCATGGCCGCCAAGAGACAGCAGGTAAAGTTAGGAAGAATGGAATCAAAAATGCTTGTTATATTTCATAATTTATGCTCTGAAGCGCGCACGAGGACGCCTTTGCATGGCTAGGACTCATCAGGTAGCCTCCTCGCGTTATCACCTGCAGTTTGTATTGCACACACCCAGTCAGAGCCCTGGGGGAAACGGCAAGCAATGGATAGTGTGCCCATGCTTTGGTTAAAAGATTAGATGTTGTAAGCATGAACAATCTCCTTATTACCTCAAGGTAGGGAGGAGGGGCAAGGGAAATGGTGCAGGGACAGGATACACAGGCTGAATGAGCATGGCTGACAAAACCCATTGTCGTGGAGATCAAAACCCATTGCAGTTTTCTTTTTTTGTGAGCGTTAGTCATGAGTGAAGTATATTTCATGATTATATTTCCAAATGAAGCAACTGCATAATGGGATAAGCATCGCCTCCCTGTACAGATGCAGATTTTTATGCCTCGGTTTTTGTAACTGTCTAATATAAAAGAGGGGGTAATTAGTGCTGAGACTTGAATTAGATTTACTGTTTACCTTTCTCATTATTGTGAAGATTGTAACAGAATCAAGGTGTCTAAGAATATACAATCTTTTGAGTCTTACTCACTGATTCAATATAAGAGCTTCGTATAAGTGGTTGTTGCTCAAGTCTCCTTGCTTGGGTACTAGCAACTAAGTGAAAAATATATACGTCTAATTAATGATGACTTTTTTTTTTTTTTTTTAAAGGAATTGTTCAAAAGCTTTGTTGTCTGCCAGATCATAATAGTTTCAGAGTTTACAAAAATAATGCATTCAACCCTACTCTTATGCATTGTATTTCCCCTACTAATTGCCATTCTTGCTGCTTATCAGCAATATGGTGTTCGGTTAGAAATAAAGACCTTTTTATTCTCAACAGTGAGAATAGAAATACCATGTTCCAGTGGGGACTGCACCCATTTATGGAGACTGCATTAGAGCTATTATATAGTTGGGCCTCTAAGGGCCTTGCATAAAATATTCAACAGAAGTTTAATATTAAATATTGGATAAAGGGAATGTATATCACATTTTGTCTGGGCTTTGGAAATGCTTTCACTTAGTAAATGATGTACACAAAGTAGTGCCAGAGACGGGAGGGTAGCGTGTACACGGACATTGTGCATAGTAAGGTTTATGAAATGAACGTGGTTTAACATTTTAAAAGTTTTAGTTAGCTGTTGAAATACTATGGTCCTTTCCAAAGCTAAGCCGTTATTGTCAAAAGCCGCTCTAGAATATATGGCCCACTCGGCTGTTTGAATAAAATGCATATACAAATGAATAAATTGTGACTGCTATGTTTAAGACTTGGTTGCTAATGGGATTGTTAATGTGTGGTGTTTGGTATAAATATTTATATTGGGTTACTTTTAATCTTATTTTCTCAGCACAAAGTGGATAATGGGAAATTGTGAACTCATCTGGTTTTAAAAACATTCACTAAGGCACTGTTGACACTGGAAAAAAAGAGCTGTTCAGCTTCTTGAAATTGAATAGCTAAACTGTGCCATGTTTTCTTGTTCCACTGAACTGTAGCCTGCAATATCCATTCTTCTCCTTTTTATATCATGTCCTAGTTTCAATATTGTGTTCCAACAGAATGTTTGTTCACACTAAAATCAACATTGTTTAATTTGATTTCTTGCCCATATATTTAGTCTACTTTGGATAACGCTTTGGTTGTAGCTTGTCTGATTACATGAGGATTTAAGAGTGGGGAAGTTTACTCACAACAAGGTGTCAATGACTGCGGTTACATGGTCGGACCAGATAGACTAATCATGGATTAAGCCATATAACGATGTTGCCACTCGACGGGGGGGCTGTCACTTGTCTGAGTATACATACATCGGATCAGATTGAAATAATGGTCGGAGACCTGGCTGACTCCGCTTACGCTAGGTTTCAACAAGTGGTACTAGAGCCACTTCCGGTTCACGGCAACTTAAAAGCAACAACAAACTATCTGGCGGCCCGTCACTCAGGTGTGTTTTGGTCTGACCGCAGACGGCAACCGAGGCAGAATGGGCAGAACTCATCATGATCATCTTAAATGTTGCTGCGGCGATGCATCATATATTCCGTTGCATCCACAACATCTGCATCAATCGATGAAAGATTGGAGCATGAGTTTAGTAGCGTATGTGTGTGCGTGAGAATGGCTGAGTGAGTGGACGAGCGAGCGAGTGGTAGCGTGTGTCAGTTTAGTGAAGTAATGAACGAGTCCGGTTGTGTCTGTGCAAACGTGTATTGTAATGTTAGTGAAACTAAGAATAAAATACCCAGCCTGTCAATCATCGGCGGCCGCTTCATTCCGACCATATTCCGACCTATAAGCAGTCCCACTCCTGGTCAAAGTGAAGGGTGGTACCCCCAAGAGAACATTGACGCTGTGCTCCTCGACTACGGTCTGGGAGCTGACAGCAGGAAAGGTATAATAATAATAATAATAATAAAAAAAACATTTTCTATATCCGCGTGCAGTTATGAACTCATGTATTGTAATTGATTGTATGATGTGTACTTTTAGGGTTACGATAAGACCTTTAATTTAGCGTTAGTGGGAGACACCACCGTGCTTGTTTAACTCATAGTGTGGCGAAACAGTATAAACTTTGCGTTATTGCATGTAAACACTCACCGCAGATTACCCTGTGGACATATCCAGAAAGCCTTTACTAGCCGATGGCACAGATAGAAGCGCGAGGATGCACTGCCACTGTAGCTAGTGGCTGTGAGTGTATCCGTTCTGCTATAATCCGTAATCTGCGGTGAGTGTTTACATGCAATAACGCAAAGTTTATGCTGTTTCGCCACACTATTTGAGTTAAACGAGCACAGTGGTGTCTCGTAAGGAACCAACTCGTGTTACATGTCTTGGAATGCTTTTCAGAATGTGTTTAGAAGCCCCAAAAGCGGATAAAGAGCTTGCCCCCATAGGTTAGCGTTATAGCTATTCCATAGCGCCGGCAGCCAGTGCAGATCTCGGGCTTGGTCGAATCAATTTTCGGTTTTTAGCTTCCCTCAACATGGGGTGACCCTCAGGAAAACAATAATGGGGTTAAAAATCGCCAGAGTTCTCATTTAATACATTGCTGATAGTGGATAAAAACGTGCAGCGAATAACCAACTGCAACTGTCAAGATGTACATTTGCATTTTAGGTAATGGCTATGATGGAGAGGATATGTGGGGCCCCAGTAACCTCGGGCCCCATTCAGATTATGATGGGTTCATCCCTATTCAGATTTATTTGAATTAGTTATCTAGAAAGGTCATGTTTTCCCAACACAAATGCATTCAGTATAGTTTCAATGTGTAAAAGTGCATTTTCATGTCCATATAATCTTACAAAATAATTGACTGTTTACAAATTGAATTTCCTTTTAATTGCAATTATGGTTAAACATTTTTATGACTGAAATGTTGCACAGTAGAGTAATGCGAAGTGAAGGGTTTCAAATATATTTTTCAGTAGATGCTCTTTGCAGGAGAAAGAATAGAAAGGGTGTTTCCAAAGTGGCAACTCTTTAATTTTGTCTGTGCAGGTTTTCTGGTGATAACATTGCTTGTGCTCGTGTATAAAAAAAAGTGTACAATACAAAAAATGTGTCCTGAATAGCAATCCATTAAATCGCAAAGGCACAATGTAATGACCTGATTATGACTGTGTTGCGTTACCGCAGGGGACAGAAACAAATCTGGGTCACCCAGAGCAAGCTTTGTCACACTTAAGTGTCTCCACGAGGGCGTAACAGGCCTATTTACAATCCAAAGAATTATATTCCTCACTGTACACACATTGGGGAACTCGACGCACCGGGCCTTACTTCCATTTGCCCTCTTCCCTTCAAAAGCTTCAAATCGTTTTAGCGTCTTCTCCTGACCCCGGTGACCCCGTCTGTCCCCGGCCGCCCCTCACACCTTCTATTTTTTCCCTCGCCGACAGGAGCTAAAGGACGTTCATCACAAGGACCAAATGGCAGCGGCCCGCGGCGTCCTGCAGAGGAACATCCCCATGCTGTACACGGCGTCCCGTGCCTGCCTGCAGCACCCTGACGTGGCGGCCTACAAGGCCAACCGTGACCTAATCTACAAGCAGCTGCAGTCGGCGGTGTCCGGCATCTCCAACGCCGCCCAGGCCACCGCCACCGAGGACTCTGCCCTCCACCCAGTAGGGGGAGGAGAGCTTGCCTACGCCCTCAACAACTTTGATGTAAGTCCACGCGTGGTTTATGCTTTATGTTTTTGTTTGGCCTTATCTGAAAAGACTTTCCTTCAGACTGCATGTCCACCTTGATAATTAAATGATTCACCTAAAACTTGACTAGCGGAAGCACCTTTTGGGAGAAGGCCCTTGAAATATATGGTTTATTTTTTTTTCCAGGGTATCAAAACCACACAATACGTACTTCTTATTGTTAAGGCACCTCTTGTGAACTTGAAGTACAAGAGATTCACCATAACCTTTTGGTCCCTTCTCAAGCTTTCTTATTAAAAATGTATGTTTCATTAAATATGTTGCATGTTTGAGTTGGCTTTTTAAGTTTTCATTGCATTGTTTAAAGATCATAAATATTTGACCTGGCAAGCAGCATCTTTTTTTTGAGAGTAGATTTTCTTTGAACTGAAATGCTAAGGGCATAGTATGATTGTAGGCAGCAGCCCAGACATGACCTATACTAGGGAGGGTTGTTCCTGAACTTCTCCTGCTTCTTCTGAGAACTCTAGTTAGATCATATGATATCAAGTTTGTATTATTAGCATTTAAATTGTTATAATAATTCTCATAAGAAAAAGACAAAGTTCTACTTTTGACCGTATAGGACATTCTGTGGGATTCATTGGTCACTGGATTCAGTTGATGAATAGGAAATTGTTCATGTAACCATATAGAAAACTAACTTAATTTAACTTAATCCTAAAATATATATTTAAGAAATTGTATGTGTACTAGTCTCACAATTCAGGATGTAGCTAATATTGAATGTCTGAGGACAGACATGCTCAAATCTAGGTGAATGCAATGTTTCACTTTCTTTTGCTTCTCAACCAATCATTTTTCTGGAGGCAGGGATCTGTAAGCGCCTAATTGGTGAATACAAACTCGACCACCAGCAGAAAACTGTAAGAAAGCGTCTGTAAAGGTTACAAATCAACATTGTGCAGACTGTCCACCAGGTAGTCCACCAAGATTTATTAACATGAATCTATGTACAAGTCAAAGATGCTGACATATCTCAATGTTTGGGGTTTATTTTGTCATTTGATGTAAATACTAAAGAAATTAATCAAAAATATTTATTTAGTGAAACATATTTATGCTTATTACACGGCTATTCTCAATGCTGTGGAATGCTCCGTTCACTTGCATGGGCCTTCCCGACTTCCGTTGGTGAATTATTTTTCAATAATAACCGTTGCTAAGCATATTATGACCTTTCCTTGACGCTGTCAAGGAAAGTGGATTTTTTCACGTCTTTCATATCACTCCTCAAGAATTCCGGTAACTTATCAACTCCAGCAGATTTGGTTGCTAAGCAACGTCAACTTGAATATTTCTCTGCTGATCAACACTACGTATGGTATTTGTAAATAGTTTTTTTTCGTTTTGGCAAGTAGCAGTGTAATAAGCAGGATAATGTATAGAACGTCGCCAGTCATTATCTAAAATAAGCCCCTCAGGGGGAAGCAAGATGCCTCCGCTTCGCGCCGGTGTCCGGTTCGCCCTGTCAGGGCTTATTTTCTGATAATGACCGGTGTTCTATACATTATCCTTTATATATAATTTATCTATCTTTAAAATTACAAGTCATATAACAAGTAAGTATGCTAAGGTTAAAAGTATGTTTGGTGAACACTCTGGGCCACTCGAGTAGTTGACTTTTAAGTCAACTACTACTACAGCAGGTTATGTTTGACCTGCTGGCCTTAAACTCAATAAAAGTATGCAAGGAAATGCAATGTCATTGACCTTTGGGAAATGTAAAAGACCATTATCATTTTTAAATTATATTGCATACATGTGATATTTATAAGTTAGGGAAATTTCTTCAGCTGCCTTTTTTATATCAGTCATTAAAACTTGGATCATAATTTCCAAAAATTGTTTTGGCTATGCTCCTAATATAATATCTTGAAGGATAAACCCAAGTGCATGTTTGGCAGTTTGTTTTGTCAATGATTGCGCCAAACATGTCACATCCGACGTGTCAAATTCACCCTTTTTTCTTTTGACAACTAGCATTGGGAATGACCATACATTACCATGTAATGGAACGGCCCCCTTCCCTGTAATGGAAAGATCCCCATCTCTGTAATGGAAAGGTCCTCTTCCTATGGTCATTCCCAACCAAAAGAATGGCCATTCCCAACTAGCTTTAGAAATGACCATGGGAAGAGGACCGTTCCAAGGTCCAAGAGGTCCGAGAGAATATGTGGGGCCTGAGTAACTTAATGAGTAATGATGAGATTAAGGGCTTGAGATTAAGCAGCTCTCTATTTAATCCTTAACATACTTGATTTGCTCTTGACTATTGTCTTCCGTAGTTATAGCAGCTTTCTCTGATGTTGTGAGACGTAAGGGGACTCCTTCATCACAGGCAAGTGCTGGTTCTAATTGTGAAAATAAAGCCTGGTCTTGCTGTTTCTTTTTTTTTTTTTTTACAAGATAAATGTATGGTTTCACTAAGAAAAAATTAATCAACGGAGACCTTCGTGGTCTGAATGAGTTCAAGTTTGCAATTGAGTAGGTTTAACACGTTCACAATTACCCTATTCATTTGAGATCTCTAAAAGTAACTTTACATGTAGTCTCAAATCCTCATAACATTTACATTTGCATGCTGAACTATACGAGGGGGTGGGTGGGGTTTGTACCATGTCCTGTTAATCATTAACAAAGGGACCATGTAGTGAATCTGCTTGTGCCTTTAAAGATTTATAAATTCAACTGCTCTAAAAATATTTAATCAAGCACATTACCAATGCTTCACATGTGCCCAAGTCACTTGGAAAGCTTTACAAAGACATGACCCATGAATCTGAAAACAAATGTACCCCCCGGCCTATGGTTCCCAGGACTTGAATAAGTGATTCTTGTCTATAATTCCGTTTTTTTTATGAAAACAAGATATGTGCGATAAAACCCAGATATTTGCTTTACCAGCCTTCGTTTAAATTTGCATAAATGGGCCTTACCTAAAAGTGCCCACTTTGTGTATTTGCTCTTTAGAAAGCCAACAGAAAATGTACTTGTGAGTTTAGGGATAAGGCTCAATGAGTAAATGTCAGGTAAGCAAGGCATTCCTGAGTATCTGAGCATCAAGGTGTGTTGAAAAGGTTTTTGAGGTCCCGAGGTGCCTAAGATAATGTGTACCTTGACAAAAGATTTCTTCAACATTAGCATTAAATGTTTCTAAAGTCGAGGGGGGGGGGGGCTTGGAAGAGTGATGGCTGTGCATTGTGCACGCCTGGAAGACAACAGTCAATAACTATAGCCGTCACTGTGACACAGGTCTGCAAAGGCACAAATAATAAAAATAAAAATAAATTAGAATCTGAATTTATTACACAAGGTAAGAGCGCATCTCCATCTTTATTAGAGGCCATAGTTTGTCATACGGCAAGTTTTTAATTCATTAGCAGGCAATTTAAATAAAAGCACTTTTCAGTTGCCCAAATTCAAGTGTAAGGCAAAAATTAACCAATGAGTCACACACGCGCGCGCACACACACACACACATTCCTTTTTTCTTTCCCTCTCCTCTCCCTAGTGCCTGTTGCCATGGCAATATGACACGCAAGCAGAGGAGGTCAGATTAGATAAAATAGAGGGGGCTGGTAGTGGGTTGCGATAGAAGGTGGGCCGCCTAATAAACCGGATTTCTAAAAACTGAATTGTTGATTATCTTGGCGGCAGAAATGTTTTTTTAAGCGTGGAGTTTTTTTTGGTGTCCTAGGGGGAGATTGCTCTCCTCCTCTTCACACCGCCAGCGTTGTTTTGATACTGTACCCCTCACAATTCTTCTGCGGCACGTCATTCATGGCCCACGAAATTGGACATGAACAAGTGTTCTCTCTGCTCGTCATCTAGAAAAGTAGCCTACTCTTTAAGTTTCAGCACGTCTCTGAGGCTCCAAAGTAGCTGTATTATCTAGCCATGTATTCATGGGCTCATCTCTTGAGGGACACCATCTCTTGCTCCCTCACCATACGACACTTCATTATTTATCTGCTCTGGCACTTGAACATATATTTCAGTGGTGTTCACCATTAGGAAAGCTTCACATACATTTCAAATAATAACTACTAAATAAACTACTTATGTAGACCAGTGCTTGCATCTTTTCTAGGCCAATTATTCTTCAACAAAAGTTCTTTATTCCTCACAAAGCTCATTATATGATATTTTCTTTAGCCCACGGTTCTTTAAGAGACTGCTGGTGATTGTGCAGGATATATAGTTCTCTCTCAGGTTTGGATATACATTTTATTAAAATGATTTGCTATTACTTTTAGACTGCAGAATACAGTTAGTGATGGCATGTTGTCATCAACTGCACTTAATATTTTGTATAATATTTTGGAATCGCCATGCTTTACTTTGATAGTGCGAGTATACATTAAGAGGTTGATTTACTTAAAACAAAGAACCTTGTGAAACATTTCCTTCAAATTATCAGATTTGGTAACACGGTCCCTGGAAAGCAAGGACATGCCTCAACCATTTGTTCCCATGTATTTAAATGTATTCAATTGGCTGACAGTGTCCTCATTTGACAGATCCAGGAGCCCTCTGATCAAACTATAAACCAAGGTATCGTGTTTGGGGCTTGAGGCTCATAAAGTGAAGGCAGTAAAGCTGTCAAAACTTCTCCCCTTAGGCTTTACAGCTGTCCCGTCATATTCGGTCAGATGAACTCATGCTCCCTGTGCTTGGAGAGAGGAAAGATGTGTGGTGTCTCAAGCGTCCCCCCGCCTACCCCATGAGTAATTCACCTCCTCTTGTATCTTTATAGAAACAAATCATCGTGGACCCCCTGGCCTTCAGCGAGGAACGCTTCCGCCCCTCCCTGGAGGAACGTCTGGAGAGCATCATCAGCGGGGCCGCTCTCATGGCCGACTCCTCATGCACGCGTGATGACCGCCGGGAGCGTATCGTAGCAGAGTGCAACTCTGTCCGCCAAGCTCTCCAGGACCTTCTGTCCGAATATATGGGCAATGTAAGTACCCTATTTTCTTTACCCTTCAAACACACCAAGGCTGAGAGAAACGCCGTGCCTCCAGCACTCGCCCCTCTTAACAGGATTTTAAATTGATTGTTGGATGCTGTTGTTAAAATTGCCAGATTTTTTATTCCTTTGAGTTGAGTCACATGGATCTTTGGCTGAGGTATATATGTATACATATACATCTTATGAATGTACGATTGTTTCTATCAGTCGTAAATCACACAGACATACCCGCTTCAATTATACGATCACTCATTGATAGTGGGCTCTTTTTTTCAATGGACGTCTTGGCAGTTGGTGTCTAGTATGAGATCAATCCCAATTGTATTTACTAACATGTTTCAAGATAAGTTGGCTTGCTGTCCTCGGGTAATCTGCCTTTTCTCAATCGATCGACATTGGGAAAGTGCCAACACCTCACTATGCTTGTAAGGGGGAACACTTTCCCTAAAGGAATCATGGTGTCTGGGTGTGCATGTCACACATTAAAATTGCATTAATTCCATTTCATCCCATGTCAGCACCATAAACTAAAAAGCCATTAAGGGTTTCATATAGGTTCCAGATTAAATATTTGGTACACAGCAAGTTTACTTTGCTGAGTTTGTTGTGCTTGATCTGGAATTGATTTGTGGCCCCACAGGCACAAGTGTACATGTAAACTCTGTGACAAAATGAAGATTAATGACTTAAAATGAGCAGCTGGTATCATTGAGGCTGTCAAAGGACAAGTAGTCCCACAAATCAGACTTCAGATTCATATCTAAAGTCTGATGGCTACAAGCTCAAATCTTGTTGAACGGGGTGTTTCTCAAACTCGGCAGGCAGTACTAATATGAAAAAAAGAATAATAATGAAAAAGTGTCTGGAAAGGTTTACACCATGTAGAAGGGAAACCTACATTATAAGAATCCTGTCCTCAAAGTTTCATCCACTCGGGCGAATAAGTTGTCTTCAGGAGAATATCTCCATAACGAGGAATTCTGGGTCTGAGATTAGAGGGCAGGAAATGTAATGCATCCTACATTAGAAGGCATTTCTAACATTAGAAACATGGTGACGGATGCCCTTGTGAAATCTGTTTTTCATATTAAAAAATTGTGATGACGTTGGCTCCGGATCCTATCTAAGACGGTATAATTCTTGATTACTGCTTGTTAATACCATGGAAGGGAATTACAGTTATAAAATAAAGTACGCTACACTAATCTTTAGCACCATTTTTGGGGACTAGGCTGCTAGTGATCTGAATCAAACTGGCGGATGTTTATGGTCGTTTTCCATCACATCACATCAACAGTTTTGCCCTCTTAATCTCGCTATTTGTAACAGTTACTTCATGTTTTTCACTTTGTATTTCATGGTTTCCCTCACGTTTCTTTCTCCTCCTCTCTGACAAAATCTGTTTTAACCACCATCTGATCCCCTCCTGGTAATTTAACACAGGAATGTTTTTCCTTTTTGATATTGACAATGAGGGCCTCTCAGGCAGAGAATGTATTAGTTAGTCTTTCACAAATCAATGTATTTGTAATGTTTTATTTTGCTTATGCAAGGTAGTAGCTTAAACATCTGCACCAGCAAACCCGCCCGTGTTAGTAATCTTCACGTGCCGTACAGTTTGTCACGCCTTAGAAACGTGTCTGCTGCATGGCTTTGTGTCTTGCCAGCAGATGCATGTTGCAAGTGGATCCCAATGCAACTATTTCCTTGTCATATGTTTTAGACATTACAAGTAGAATGTAATTGAAAAATGTCACTTCTGGTTACAATTAACCATAAAATGGCCTTAAATTTAGGCGGGTGCAGTGCCAACCGTGATAACGGATTGTATGTTCATGTAGTCATTGATTGACTTGCCCATTTAACATATTACCCCCTGGAAGAGCCTCTGGGGTAAAAGGCTGTCAGGTAGAGAGTGGGTGGTTGCTCCGGCCTGCCACAGAAAGTGGCAAGTGAGCTTTAGATGCCTGTTCACTGCTATGACCCTCAATGTTTGCCGATACATGTCCCCTTTTAAGGTGCATTTAAATGGTAGACTGTAACAAGACCTCTTATCCAGAGATGACGGAGAGTCGAGAGTGCATGGTGTGCTTCCATATGGCCACAGAGTGACCTTAATTATTCCATATTGCCGTGACAGCCTAACACGGCACATCCAGAGCCTTACCATTTCTGCCACGATTAATAATGCATATCCGGTTTCCAGCATCTGTCAAGATTTTGTACAGAATAGACTGATGCTAGGGCGCTTTGACATTAATATGATGCCATTCAAAAAGCCCTCAGCAGGAGTCCTGCATTATCTGTTGGATCAGAAATGAAAGGTCTTGCTAGATCAGTAAGACATCTTTAATGAAATACTATTATAGTCGCTGCGTTTCCCCACATTTCAGATGTATTTGCACACTGCCCGCCCCCACACAACCACACTTCCCATTTCAAACTTTTATTTCTCTTACCTTAGTCTTCATTTTTCCATTATGATTCTCTCTACACAACTCACTCCTCCGCTCGGCCTTCTTGCCTCAGGCACCTGTACTGAGTGGAAGTGTTCTGTTTTATACCAATTGCACTATGCTCCCACTGTTTGCGCTCATTGGGAGAATGTCTGAGTGGCTCACCTAACTTGCCATCCTCATAGTAATCAGATTTATCTCTAAATGGAAGACAATTGAATAATGGCCTTTAAGTGTAGGTAACCATGGCTAGGAACGGGACATGGGTTGGAATGGTTTGCGTTTATCCTTTATCCTTTTTAAGACTACATTTCAAAAGGGATGTTGCAGAAAATAAGATGTAATTTCACCTTGAAACTTAAGTGCAAATGCATCATTGGATCAAATAACCAGCAACAAAGTTTTGTCAAAGAAACATTATTCTCCATGAAGCCTTTTACCGTATTCAAAATCATTATCGCTCTGCTGTTCTAAAGGGTTTCAGAAATATTGTCTTTGTAGACCCGAGCAGTGATTCATTGCTTGTTGTCTGGGCTGCTCACTTTCTAGTAGCTGTGGTCTATTTTCTTTGCTGCAACATATCATATCTGATCATAAAGGGCTTCACACAAATATCAATAACATGAATCAATGTCTTGTAATTTAGTTCCCTCTTATTGTGTGCTCTACAGGCACAATGTGTCACTGGGGGTCAGCCACAATAATTATTAGACACACATGAAATTTGCCTCAAAACCATACAGCCTTTTGTTTTTGCCCTGGCTTTTCTTGAGAACACTGTAGGGGTTTGTTGCTTCTAAAGAGTTCAGATGGATATTGCCAAGATTTTCCTTTGTCACAAAGAAATACAATAATTTATTAAACAGCTCATTACTATGCACTCTTGATAGGTGCATATTGTGTGAAAAAGTACTCAATCTAGCACTGGTAACTAAACCAAACCAAAATAATAATATAAACAATAATACATATAGTCATTTGTTGCCATCTTTGTTTACAGAATGATAAGAATGTAATAAATGTCAAACTTGAATTTATGCCTGAACATTATTCAGGTACTTCACTATCAAAATGACATGGTTAACATCAATTGTTCATCAAATTATCTATATTATGGTTTAAATACAAGTTTTCAAAGTTGCCCCTTTCGTGATAACTCACCATGATTCACCTATAGACTACCTTGTCAGGCACCTGAAATCACAGTTGATTTCAAGATGCATAGCAACATCTAGGATCTTTTCCACTGCAGCCAACAGAAGCTATTTATAACTACAGGATAATCTGTACAAGTAATTGTTCACTACTGCTGATTAATGCATGATTCAAATCATGTGATGCGAGTGCAGTGGTTAAGTACAATCAATTAATTGTGATTGGAAAAATACATATTTAATGTAGCTTCATCTACACTATCAATAAATCAAAAGCAAAGCATGTAGAAATGAAGTGGTGCTCTATTTGCTTTCCTTCTGTGGCCATTATGTTCTCCTGATGAGGACAATAGCATTATTTAACTTCTGGCATAAAGATGTTGCGTGGGATGTTTTGTTCAGCCTCTGAACCCTTTCCCGGTCCATTTCCTGTGTCTGGAAAGAAAATACTGACATTTCACCAAGCCCAGTTTAGTAAAGAAATTGGACATTAATTTGAAATATTGAAAGACTGGAAAGTGACAAACTGAGACATGGCTGTCATGAAAGCAACTGTCATGAATAAATTCACTCATTCAAAGAGAGTGGATTGGTGAACTCCATAATGGTTCCAGACAATTGCCTTTTATTGTCTTGGAAAACACGTATATTGCTGTACAAATGGCCTAAAGAATAGCATTGCAAAAAAAATCTGTATACTCTGTAGAATACAATTGATTTGGCAGGAATAAAGCTATGTTAGCCATAGATGTAGACTTTGTCACTACTGAATCTTCAACTGCATTAAAATACTACTATAATAACCGTTTCAGTAGACAGACATGGCATAGAGATATCTAGTTACAACTTGCAATATTCTATCATTTTTATTTGTACAACTGAACAATCCTTCCCCAGTTTTGTTCTGGTCTGGACAATGGGTGTCGGATATTGTGTTCCTAATCCCCTTAGCAGGGCTGGTCAGGGAGACTTGTAACAAATTTGAAGGTCAATGATCGCTGCACATTCGGGACACTAGGCCGTGCCCGGTTTATATATGAAGCACACCAACAAAGGTTATATGAAGAGAAATGGCAGTGTTCACTATTGATCGAAGGGAAAAATGAAAGTAATTTTATATTCATTTATGTGGTAATTCTCTTTTTCCAGAGCTTGGCAGATCCCTTGTTGCTAGTGCTCAGTACAAATGTCACCTCAGGTCTCTTGATGTGAACTAATAGGATTTTAGCTTTGTTTTCTGCTTGGCTCATTGCTTCCAGAATTGATGTCTGCAATACTGGCTGGTTTGGCGTCAAAACACCTACTCGGTAGCTGGTTTCATTGTAGTTTTGTTCTTCAGCACATGTTTATATTTAACCATATCTTACTTGGAAAGAAAGAAGAA
Source organism: Micromesistius poutassou (assembly GCF_964030765.1). Lineage (NCBI taxonomy): Eukaryota > Metazoa > Chordata > Actinopteri > Gadiformes > Gadidae > Micromesistius > Micromesistius poutassou. The sequence continues at coordinate 3,837,860 of NC_140276.1, read as the reverse complement.
GTTGCTAGTACACCCCGTTCTAGTTTGTATGTGTATGTGTCTTGCAGGTGAGGTAGACATTTTATAAATAAAAACATGTCTTTGAGTACATTGTTTTTAATCAATTTTTCAAAGTGTCACTATTTGACTACGAGACCAGCAGATGTCCCTAAATGTTTTGTTTTTCTGATATAGAATTCATGTCTAAGATCTGACCTTTGTTCTTTGTTAGGGTGTATAATGACACAAGTAGGCAATTTATTTGGGAGCCTCGTAAACGGCATAACAGTTTGCGACTATTCACATATACTGTGTTTCAGAATGACTTACTTTGTAGGTTAAATGGATTTTGTGAATTTGTTTTTGATGAATAGTCGCTTACTGCCTCGGACATGACGTCTTAATATGACATGCTGGGCACCGACATGCTTGCACATCTAAAGCATCATATATGGCCAATGTGGGGGTCTAAACATGCTGACCTTGAGAAGCAGGGGTTAAATGATGGAAAGGACAACACGCATTAGGTGACCTTCATTATCATGCAAACCCGGCCGTCACACTGATAAATCATATTAATGTCTGCCCTCTTTCAAATAATGCACAGTTTCTCCTCTGAAGGACAGTGGCCAATTGTTTTTTTCTTAATATTGCTTTTTTGTCTCGGCACTATAAGGTTATGGGAGATTAACTGTGCGAATATGCATTAACACATTTACCTTATGTGCCTTCTCTTTTGCTCCAAAATGAACACTGTTCCATAGACAATGGTGGTAAAGCTATGACCCTGACATTTTTCGGTGACTTTTTGGTGAGATGTTGCTCATTCTCAGCACTATGTTAACAAACAGCCTTACAAAGTTACTATTTTGACTTATTAGGCTACTATGCTGGCAGGGCAGGCAAATGAGAAATTAATGCCAATTTTACATTTTGCTTACTCACTTGTTTAAATGGCTAGAGGCACCACATTAGATATTCCTATGCAGTGTTTCTTAAACAAGAAAAGGTTGTTTTGGGGAATGTTCAAATGTGCAGCCTTTTGAGGACTGACTGAGTTTTGGGTCAGGTTTGAAGGCAACTATGAAGGGAACAAAATGTACCCCCAGCATTGGTATTTTTGATGCAAATTTTTAACTTCCTGTGAAATGTCTGGAAAAGTTGTCCATGGAAAAGCATTTATTTGGAGCCCTGGTGAGGCAACCAGGGCTCTCAGGGTTGCTAGAGAAAAAATATCAACAATGCATGCATTGCTTAAATATGAAAACCTCTGGTTCAGGGATGGCAGTTATGTTGTGCTATATGTGCACTCCTCATTCTCACACACTTGGACACAGTTATTTCAGCATTTGGTGATCCCACCTTTTCCTTTAAAAAACACTCCCTACACCCCATTCCACTTTTGTTCCTTCATTTATTTTTTATGCTTACTGCTGATGCTTCATGCTCACGTCTTCTGTAACAGCCAATATTTTGTCTCTGTAAACTGAGCAGGGCATTTAGTCTGAACAGATTGTCTTTTAACACAAATTATTTCAAATGGTATTTAGACCATTTCTGCCTTTTACCCTATTGTACACATATTTTCTTGGCTATTAAAGGTCCCATGACATGCCACCTGGTGTTGGATGTTGTTACATTTATATACAAACTGTTCAACTTTAATTTACAAGACGCTTTTCATTCGTGAACTTGTTTGCATTTGTGCGTGAACTGGTATGTATTTATATGTGGATTTTTGAGACTCTCCTGATGTGGCTGGATTCACAAATGCATTTTTTTCAACAAGGAACTATCGGTAGCCAATCACATAACTGCAGTCCCACAGTTTTTGGATTGTCGTGCCATTAAAGTAGTAAACGATTATTAAAAACCAGTCGAAACTAGATGGAAAAAGTGTGTTGTTCAAAAGTGACGCAGCTTTTACTGCTTCGCCACCTACAGTTTGTTATGTACGATCATTCAAAAACTCCATGTTATTTCTCAGACATTTGACCGAGGGACTGCAGTCATGTGATTGGCTGAAAACGAGGGAGGCATCTGATTGGCTACAGAGAGTTCCTTGTTGAAAAAAATGCATTTGTGAATCCAGCCACGTCAGGAGAGTCTCAAAAATCCACATATAAATACAGACCAGTTCACACACAAATGCAAACAAGTTCACAAATAAAGCGTCTTGTAAATTCATGTTTAACAGTTTGTATTACTTTTTTTTGTACATTTTTACATACAGATATGCATTTGTGTGTATGGAAATTTATTTGTGATAAGTCATTGAGTCATTTATATATAAATCACAAAATACATTTGTGAATTGTTCTCTGTGCATTCATTATTAATGAGACTGAACTGACCCCATACACATCTCACTATAGATGAAGATATATGTTTGCTCGTTAAATGTGTGGTCAGTATCGCTTTTGCCAACACCGCACACCACACTTTAACCAATTCTGTCCTTATTCTCATAACTAAAATCCTTACAATCACGCAATCAAACACATGTCATTTGCTTAAACAAACATGGGCGAAATCCTAATAGATCAAAGAACAAAAGATAAAGCCTTGGAGGCGGCCTGAAAATTACACTTTTGCTACTTCCCCGACCAGGTTTGGGGAAGTAAATCCAATGTTACCATACCCCACATAGCACTGTATAATCTTGCCCAAAAAAGTCCTCAGCAAAGTCTGTCTAAATTGGAACCTACAAAATAGGAACTACTTTGTTTCCATTGGCGTCTTTCTTTCAGAATCAACGTGACATGTGGAGTCCCACAAGGTTCGATCTTAGGACCCTCTCTATTCAACATCTACATGCTCCCACTAGGGCAAATCATGCAAAATAACAATATTCACCATCATTGCTATGCTGATGACACGCAAATCTATGTATCGCTATCACCAAATGACTATCAGCCCATAGATCTGTTGTGCCAGTGCATTGAGCAAGTCAAAGACTGGATGTGCCAAAATTTCCTTCAACTAAATGAAGACAAAACCAAGATAATTCCATTTGGTGCTAAAACCGAAAGGCTTAAAGTAACCCAACACCTTCACTCTGTCCCTGAAAACCTCAATCAAAGCCAGAAATCTAGCGGTTATCATGGATTCAGATTTACATTTCGACAGTCACATCAAATCAGTTACAAAATCTGCATATTATCACCTTAATAACATAGCAAGACTTAGAGGGCTCATGTCTACCGAAGATTTACAAAAACTTGTACATGCCTTCATCACTAGCAAGCTTGATTACTGCAATGGTCTCCTTACAGGTCTCCCCAAAAAAAACTCTTAAGGCAACTACAGCTTGTTCAGAATGCTGCTGCTAGAGTTCTAACAAAGTTTTAAAATGTCAACATATTACACCAATTCTTAAATCGTTACATTGGCTCCCTGTATGTCAGAGAATTGATTTTAAAATCATGTTGCTAACCTATAAATCCCAACATGGTTTAGGACCTAAATATTTAACTGATATGCTTCCACTACATAAGCCTTCTAGGCCACTAAGATCTTCTGAGACCAATCTGTTAATTATCCCCAGAGTCAACACGAAACATGGGGAAGCAGGATTTAGTTACTATGCAACAAATAGCTTGAATAAACTCCCTGAGGATTTAAGACTTGCCCCAACTCTGACAGCTTTTAAAACAAGACTCAAGACTTTTATGTTTGCTTTAGCTTTCTGCTAAATCTACAATACTTTTTTAACTTTGACTTCATTAGGGACCGAGCCAAACTTGGCAAGGACCCTATTGAAATCCTCATGTTTATTCTTCTTCTTCTTCTTATTTTTCCTCATCTTCGACTGCATTTTTCCCCCCCTGCACATATTCGAAAACTCATTTTTATTTGGCACATTTTGTGGGACTGGTGAAAAATTTGATATTCTAGCCCTCAAATTCACATTCGCCCCTAGGTGGCGCTATACCAACTATGCCAAAATTTCAACGTTTGCACAAGCATAACTCATCACCGGTTGGACCTAAACTCATGAAACTTTGCACACATATGCAAATCCTCATAATGAAGAAATTTGCAGATACTAACTTAGCACTTCCGGTAGCCAGATTTCCCGCCATTTTGAATTTAGTTAAAAACAGTAAATTCCCCAAGGATCCCAGGTTTTTCGACTTTGACATAAATCCTTTGGCACATATCATCTATGGCCCATTATCTTCAATCTGACATAAGGATTAGTCTGTAGGATAAATTTCAAAGTACCCATGAGCCATTGAGTTCAAAAAGGGGTGTGTTTTTCACCCCAAAATTAGTAAATTGCACATATCTACATTAATTGGACTCCTATGGTGTTGAACCTCTCTACTAAAGTTGTTCATAATCAAATTCTGAACAAGATTAAGTCAACACTTTTTCAAATGGGGCGTGGCATCGAAGTGGGCGTGGCCCGTTACTAAAATAGCCACAGTTCATAGACGCAATGTTTGATTTGAGCGGGACCAATTCAATGGCCGTTAGGTACCAAAGTTCTAACTGCTCAATTAAAATTAAGTCGATTGAAAAAACAACATGGCCGCCAGAGGAGGGTCGATCACTCTGCGGAGATCATAATAGTTATGAATATGAAATTCACAGGACACGTGTATACTGGTGCCGGTAGCTCACATACCAAAAATCGTGTTTCTCATGTGTGTAGCGCCCCCTACAGGAACTTTAAAATGCAGCCCCTACGTCACGTTTCACCAATATGTATGAAACTCGGTAAGCACATACAAGGTCACAATATCTACAGAAAAGCCTCTTGGACCCATGCCCCAAAACCCACCGGAAGTCGGACATTTTAATTTTTTCATTTTCACTCTCGGCGGCCATTTTGAATTTTTTTCACTTTTTGGCCTTGTATTTGAATGAACTCCTCCTAGGGAATTTATCGGATCTGCTTCAAAATTGGTCAGTACAGTCAATAAATGGTGCCGAACCAACGCCGTGCTATTTGTGACTGTACGTTGAAGGGCGTGTCCGTGGCGTGCCGTCAAAGTTGGCCATTTTTGAATTCCGTCGCCTTGTATTTGAACTAACTCCTCCTAGGGAATTTATCGAATCTGCTTCCAAATTGGTCAGTACAGTCATGAAATGGTGCTGAATAAACGCCGTGCTATTTGGGACTGTACGTTGAAGGGCGTGTCCGTGGCGTGATGTCAAAGTTGGCCATTTTGAATGGAATTTCACTTTTTCGCATTGTATTTGAACAAACTCCTCCTAGGGAATTTATCGCATCTGCTTCACAATTGGTTAGTACAGTCAAAAAATGGTGCTGAACCAACACCGTGCTATTTGTGACTGTACATTGAAGGGCGTGGCCGTGGCGTGCCGTCAAAGTTGGCCATTTTTGAATTCCGTCGCCTTGTATTTGAACTAACTCCTCCTAGGGAATTTATCGGATCATTGATGTAGGGTTAATAATGTTAGTTAAAGTTGTTACAACATGTAATTCAGTTAAATGTGCTCTTACATGTTAATGTCAAAACAATCAGTAGGACACCACAGGGCACCTCTGCTTCTACAGATTACATAAATTCGCGAATTTTTTTTTAAACTGCGCTTTTTTAAAACTGCGCGCAGTGATGAACGGGACCTCGTGCCGGCTTGCGGCTGCGTCACGTGCGGTCCTAACATGTGCACATCTTGCCAGCACACATGTTACGACGGCACGTGACGCGGCCGCAAGCCGGCGCGATTTTTTTTTTAAACTGCGCGCAGTGATGAACGGGACCTCGTAGTGGCGGCTGCAAGCCGGCGCGAGGTCCCGTTCATCACTGCGCGCAGTTTTAATTTTCTATTTTTTATTTTATTACTAACTTTGCCTATTTTTTACCAGAGAGATACATGATCTGATACCAGAGAGTCCCAAAGTGGGTAAGGACCAAGTTCCTTTAGGTCGGGTCGGGGTCCCGGCGTGGGTAAGGACCAAGTTCCTTTAGGTCGGGTCGGGGTCCCGACGTGGGTAAGGACCAAGTTCCTTTAGGTCGGGTCGGAGTCCCAACGTGGGTAAGGACCAAGTTCCCTTAGGTCGGGTCGGAGTCCCGACATGGGTATCAGAGACTGTTGATCTTAAATACATTGCACTTTCTAAAATGCTTTTTTTTTTAACTTTGCCTTTATTTTCTATCTATTTTACTTGTCTATTATTTTATTTTATTGTATGACAATGTTTATATGTGAAACACTTTGAGTCTGCCTTGTGTATGAAAAGTGCTATATAAATAAAGTTGCCTTGCCTTGCTGACCAGTCAGAAGGGGCAAATCGGGCTCAAAACCTTGCTGCCTATCCTGTAGTTTGCACCCAGCATTAGGTTCAAATGAATTACACAGCTGTGCCTTGGCGTTATTAGCACTAATTGTTTAATTTAACTTTTCCTAAAATGGATTTCCGAGACTACTCTCCAGAGTTTAATTTGTATTTCCAGTTTGTAATTGTAAATTTCAATTGCAAATGATTATGAGAATCATTCTTTTGGGGGGGGTTTCTTCATATGCAGATTATTCTTGGATTTGAAGGAAATGATAGATGGGTGTCTGTCACTCACTCACTACTATAGTTCACTTAGGCCACAATGTATTCAATGACGGGTATTTCCAGTCTACTTAATTTACATAAATAGCTCTATTTATATCTAAAATGTTATGGTGAGATTAAAAAGACAAATTACCATTTATATACTAAATTATTCAAAATAAAGTGTCATTGATTTCCATTAATAACAAGAAATCAAAAAATGAATAACAATCTATTGAAATGTGTATGTCCCCCACTATATGGGTCATGTACATGTTATAGTTTGGCTGTGGTGTCAGTACCATTCTAACAATATAGAGCAAACTCTTCGTAGAAGAAAATGATCTAACAAAACAATGTAAGCAACGAGCTTAATCTTGAGGCTAATTAGCTGTTGGGGAAACACTTTAGTAACCCGTGTCATGATACCCTTTGTCACAAAGGCAATAATGCCAACAGCTATAGATTGTTTTCTGTGGCCAGGAGGGGTGTTACAGAAAATAATGTGGTGGTTCTTCTTGTGTCAAGTGTTATTATATGGCCTAAAAGTCCCAAGTTAAATCACGACAATTTATGCTAATTTCTTGCCGTAAGGGAAAAATGACAAATGCACAAAATGCATTGCCAGCCTGAAATATCAAAATGACCTTTGCATGATTCTTTGATTTTCATACTTGACAAATCAACCTTTTCCATCTGCAATGTGTGGCCTTCCCAATGATGCAGTCTTTTGTTTGGTTTTAAATTCTAAATGTATGGAGACTTCCATGTCCAAAGCCACTAGGGAAAATGGCAATCCACCCCTAAGTTGTACTAGCCTATTCAACAGTTAATCGTTTTGAATACTAAAGCACAATTAGGCAAACCAAGCATTTATTGGTTCAACCAAAATGGTAAAGGGCATCATACTGTCTTTTTTTTCTATTGTAATTCAATTCTCCTGCATTTATATTGTGTACTCGACCATGTTTGTCCTGGCTATGCTTACCTTTTTAGGCAGGACCAAAACATAGCTGTGAAGTTATTTGTAGGGTATATGTTTGATTCTGACCAGGAAATCTTGAAGAGATTGTTCAAATTTAATTTGTTGCTATATACTCAATGGCAACTGATCCATTACTAATTATGCCTGCACAGGCTGGATTTTGTGTGTCTTGGATATCAGAAATAGATTTTACCCTTGAATGTATCGCAATCTTATTTAAATTTACACTTGCTAGGGTCTGCTCACCCGGTTAACAACTCGTTGCTAGATCATTTAATACAATTCTTTGAAAACAAAAACTGAAAAGGAATATTTAACACAGTCAAATGTGTTATTGCCCTATCTTGTTTGTCATTAGCCAATTTTTCTGTGTTAAGTGCTTTTCAACACTAAAAGCATTCGCTTTAATTTCAAATTGTCTGTGGGGTTAGTCCTTGCTGACACGTTGAGATGTTATGCTATTTTTGAGAAACAAATCAACTGGCCCACAGTATATTTATTGCTATTAGGATGCAAGTTTAGAACTTCAACAATTGTATCAACAATTGAGCTCTCACACAGCTGTAGAGGGGCTATCATTTTAATGACATTGATTACACTGCCACCACAACCCTGTGCTGCACACGTTTTCCCTGATTTTGATCATCAGAGAGACCTTACATTTCAAGGTACTTTCACAAGCCTCATAACTTTTCAAAATAATAAAAACTGCCTTCAAAATGGAGTTTTAATGGGCTACAATTTCAAATCTATAACACTCCAGTGGTTTTTTACAGTAACAGTTGAGCCATCTGGAGCACTTGGGAGAAACCGCTGTATTTGAATTGGGCCAACCTTGTATGCACATTCTGAAAGGTCTTCAGTCCCAGCATCAAGAAAAGTACACTTTAATAGGATGAGTTTGCCTCCAGCAAAACTCTGAGGTAATTCCTCTCATTGCTATTTTGTTTATATCATGAGTCAGTGGTTTAGATAATCATTTTCAACCACTGTCAATCATTTCTCATGGTTCCTGCAGCACCATTAAAGCCTTGGGGCTTGGGATGGCTCGTGCAAATGTCCCTCCATTTGATGAGAATAATTCAGGCAGCATGCTATTTTAGTTTGTCAGTGCAGGACAGGGCTTGAACTGTATGGGTATTTCATGTTGGCTTCTCAGTATTGAAGTAGAACAAAGCCTACTTCCCAATTGTTTCCTGCATGGTCTATTGTTTAAATCTATTAACGAAAGATTAGGATGTTTCTGCATGTAATGGTTATTTCTACAGTTTTAGAAACTATAAGTGATACACATTTGGATAAATGGGACATGTATGAAATATAAATTAAAACTTCAAAGTCCTTTTAATCGTTGCTCTGATTCGAAAGTAATCATTTGTTTAACCCTAAACCCCTACTTGTACGCATCCATCAGGAAGCAAACACTCAGTAAGTTGTAGTCATTTTATTTAAAAAATATATGTTTTGAAGGGATGGGGGAGGGGTAAGACTTTTTTTTTTGTTTGCCACATCTTATCCACTTTACAGATATGAAATTTTACATGTTACAATACAAAAGGAACAGGGAGGAGAAAAGCATTCATTTTGCACAAAGAGGTTGGGGAAGAGAAAGGGGGTGTTTTTTTTCTTTTCTATTTAGGCAGGAAAGGGAACAGGGCAAGAGTATGACAAGAACCGAAAACAGTTGACAAAGAGCCAGAGTGCAAAGGGATGCATATTTCTACAAATTGTGTGGATGTTTTCTTTAGTCACTTGGTACAAGCTTCATTTTAAACAGTGAAATGTCAAGTGATTTGACAGAACATTAAAAAATCCACACATCCCCATTCCTCCCCACTATCAAAAACAAGGCTTCTCAACAGTGTTTGCTGAATTACATTAAGATAAAAATAACTCTGTGCTGACTTTGAACATGCAAGACTGATTTGAAGGGCAATTGTGATCAACTGCGATAGAGAAGGAAGTAGAAACAAATGGGATCATAGCATTTGGTGAATGATGTAGTCAGTGTCCCTTGGGTTTTAAGAAAGTAATACAATTGATTTTGGTATACACTGACAGTTGGCCTTTTACAGTATGGTGTTATTGTCAGGATCTAAATTGCTACAGTTATTAAAGATGTATGTGTATAAGCTTTCAGTACCCCCTCTGATTCATTTGCTAGGTACTTGCTAGCCTTCTAGATAACATGATGAAATGAATTGATAATATTGTTTTGAAAAGGCAAGTCTAAATAATGAAAATTCTGTAGAAAGTCATGCTTCCTACAGATGACATCTTGCAGAGCCATCAAAGGAGCACCTGCCAATGTTTGCTATGATTGCTTACAGACGGAAATGTTGCACCAACTAGTTTCTTTTATTTAATATGATATAAATTGGTTGTAGAAATGAATCCAAAAGCTAAACTTGGTGTTGGAACGATATCATACTCTTAATATAGGACATCACAACAATGCTACCGGCACCTCTTTCTTTTTTACATGAACTGGTAGCAAAACGAAAGACCCATGTTGGACTCTCAATCTTATTTTTGAATGATCTTTGCCGTACTGTCAGGGAAATGTTTTTCATTTGATCGACCCTTTTCAAACTACAGCCTGTTTGGAATACCATCACTTGACAGGAAGGGCATTCATTGGCTCAGATAAACCTTAGATACTAGCCTGTAGTCGGCCCTTTTTGCCGTCCCATCACCTCTGCTCACTTCCTCTGGTCCACCCTGCCCCCACAGCCCAGCCGAACACAAAGAGCTGCGGAGCTGCTGCAGCGGCTTTAGTCTGATGCTAATGCACGCCCTCGCCCTGCTGCATACAAATGTCTCCTGACCCAGGCTCCCTGTTTGCGTATCACAAGAGCTAATTTTGCTCCATCAACCCAAGTTTCAACTGCACTGTCGACTGGCTCTTTCTCTGCTGGGTTTTTATTTTAGAGCCAAAACCCTCTTTGATGAATTGGTTAGGTTTTTGAAGCAAATGTTTTTAAGCGATGTTCTTGACTGATGAAGCGTGTCTGTCTACAACAACTTTGGAGTGATCCAATAACATAACTCATCACTGGGGTGGGTGACATGTTGGGACACATCTTTTTTTCTTTCTTGGCTTTAATTGATTAAATCTTGAGCTTGTCAGGCCCGATTAATGAAGAGGATGTTCCACTGGGCCCCAGGGAAAACAATCTTAAGTTTGAAACCGTTTAACCTCTTCTCCTTAGTAATTGAATAGTCAAATATATATATATATATTGGATTGCAAGTAAACAATGGTTTGTGGGTTAATTTGTTTGCAATCATAGTCACAGTGTGAGTGTCTAGAGCCAGTGAAACATTAAACAGTAATTTAGATCAATTATCTATCAACCTTTGTACAAATGGTACATGGAAATGTTTTGTACTTAAACATATAAAAACAAATTAATTAGAAATAAAACTGAACATGGCTTTCATTTTAACACAATTTCTCAGAATACAATTTGAAGGAATCCAAATTGAGAGGGAACCTGACAGTGACTTACCATTTTCATTCTTAATTATTTTCAAACCACATTGGTTTATAACGAAGGAAACGTATACTAATTTGATTTATCCATCAAATTATTGTGTCTGGTGCATTATATAAACTTCATCAAAGAGTCTATTTGGTAACTTTGTATATGAAAAACAAGTTTGTTTGTATATTAATCTTTCCCCACTAAATCTTCATTTAGCAGAGGGCCTTCTGGCTAATTATCCACTCTGTGCTGCAAGATATATATTGACAATGAGGAGACAAATCTCACAGTTTAGTTTCCCATTCAAAGTGATTGCCCCTGCCTGATATGAACAACTCTGCATTCATAGAAAAATAAATTTGTGAACATTTCTACATCGTCCTATAACTGTCAAAGCCAACCCTTCTCATTTCCCCATTCAACAGCTCTCATAATCTCAAAACGTAGAAATTATGTTTGTATATATATATATTTATAGAAACTGGAAATAAAAACAAACAAACCCTGTATCATCTGAAATGGTCAAATGGCAAACCATATGCTCTAGGAATAAATAAGAGTTCATACTTCACACTCTTTATAAGGCAGTTGCTGACACTTGCACTGCCCATATCCGTTGATGATGACGAGGGCTCCTTCTTCATGGCTGGGCTCATATTCATTATAGGGTACCTGTGTGGCAAGGTCTGCCATAGGCTGGCGCTGCTGCGTTCTCATCTGTCTGCGGTTCTGAATAGCCGAGCAGTGGCGTATCCGGCGCAGGGTGGGAGGGCAGCACTTGCGTGAGATGTACACAATGAAAATAATGAGGAAGAATGAAAATAGGAGGGCCATAGTTCCAATGATAACCCGATGGGTGAGGACAGTATTGTCTGTTTCAAAGTCATCTGTGACTGCTGCCTCCTCCATCGTGGTGGTGGTGGCCGGAGCAGTGCGTGGTATTTTAGTAGTGGTTGTCGTCGTCGTCGTGGTAAACGTGGTAAAGCTCCCAAAATCCTCTGCATAGTCCTGTGTGGCTGTCTGCTGCATTATTCCGAAAAGTGAGCTTGTGACCTCTGGGGTTGTAGTGGCCTCTGTGGTGGTGCTAATGGTCTGTACAACTGGTGCTGAAAAGTTATGGCAGAGCTGGAATCCATACACTGCATCTAGTATCTCCTCACCCTGGGCATATTCTGGACTATGGCAAAGGATTGAATGTTCCCACCTCCCCTTGAAGGTACTCAGCCATGTGGCCAGAGAGCAGATCCTTTTGGTACATTCCCAAAGGTTACTAGACAAGCCAATGGTGCCCAGTGACTGCCACATATCCATGACCAGTGGATCAAGACTGCTCAGTTTGTTGTTATCCAGAAGCAAAATCTTTAAGTTTGGCAATGTTTCAAACACATCAGGTGTCAGGACCCGAATCTCATTCCCGGTTAAGTCCAGCTTTTCTAAGGTGGTCCAGGTCCACTCCATGCCACAGGTCAGGTTGTTGATCTTATTCCACTGTATATGGAGAGATTGAAGGGCTACCAGGCGTGGAAAGTGAGCTAGGTTGATCTTGGTTAGCTGATTGTGTTCCAAATGCAGCTCTCTGAGCTTAATGAGCCCAGCAAAGCCGTTCCTGGCCAAGCTCCGCAGACGGTTGTTGCTTAGGCCCAGATACTCCAGGCTGCGGCAGTCCCAGAAGGCCCGTACAGGTGTGGTACGGAGGGAGTTGGAGCGCAGATGGAGAATCTGGAGCTTTCTCAGTCCATGAAATAGTTCTGGTTCCAATGCAGTCATCTGATTAAAGGATAGGTCCAATATTTGTAGGTTGATGAGGTGAATGAAGGTTGTGTTGGGCAACTTGGTGATGCGATTGGAACTCAGGTTGAGGTCCTTGAGTTTGTAGAGGCCCTGAAAGGCATCCTCTTGAACGGTGGTGATCTGATTGTGGTCTAGATGGAGCCAGGTGAGCTGGCTGAAGCCATAGAATTGGTCGGGGCTGAGCTCAGTGATGCTGTTGTGGCGTAGGGACAGCCCCAAGGCCCCCTTGTCCACGCCATCTGGGGGCGCTTGGAGCCCCTGCGTGTCGCAGTAGAACTGCAGGTCCTCACAGCGGCATTTCTGAGGGCAGGTTGTGCACGACGCAGGAGGCAGCAGACACAGTAGCAGCATGCTGATCAGACATAGACAGAGTGCCGTTGGTGCGGGTCCCACCAATGGCCACCTTGAATGGAAACCTGGGTGGGTTCAAAGATAAAAATGAACTGAGGTGGGAAAGCAAATCTCTGCAGAGCTCTTATTGCTGATGCATGGCAACATGCTCTTGTCTCCCTGCGTTTTTTTCTCTTCAATGCGTTGTGAACTACAGACTTTCTTAATCAAATCAAATGAGGATTTTCAGTCGCTATACATGTTATTTCTTTCTGGCACAAACATTTATGTATCTTAATTAGCCGAAAGAAAACCACTTAACATGACCCTTTTAGTTTGTTCATCCTCAATGACGTCTTAGTTGGAATTATGACATATTCTAGGCTTTTTTTTTCTTTTCTTGCTCAATAATTCATTTTTGCTTGAATATAACTATTACATTTTTTTAAGTTCCACGTTTTAAAAATCATTTACTAAAAGTATGAATCCTCATCATAGATGAGGATTCATACTTACTAGATGAGGATAACCATCCGTAATTAAACGCATATCGCTCATTAGAAATCTATACATTTAAAATGAAGGCTAATGAATAGGGAAGATGAAGGACAAATGCCGTACACGGGCAGGGCTCAATAGCCTTTTAGTCTTCAGCCTCGCTCTCTTTTACTCTTGCTCCCTATTCAGCTCCAGATTTGCTAGATAAAGGGACTAACTTACCCATTCTTTTGTGCACATTGGAGGCTGCATTCAACTGTCTTTATCCGCAGACTCTTGGAGCAGCCAGATGGAACACAATTCCATAGGGAGAAAACCCTTTTGAGTAAACACAAAATAATTCAGCCTCTTTAATAAAGCAGTAGAGAGCCCGTCCAGTAAGAACAAAATCGGAAATTCCATTTCCTCAAAATGTTTTTATTCCAATGGATTTAGTTTTTCCTGTATTTTAGTTTAGATCCGGTCTCTGCTTCATCTTTTCCATTTCTACAAGGAATCCTTTTTTTTTTCCGTCTTCAAGTTGGTCGTTTGCGTCCAAAAATACCCCGGGTGAAAAGAACGACCTCTTCCTTTCTTCTTTTTAAATCCTTCCACTCAATTCCACGGCAACAATGTCAAATCAGTTGCCTAATTGGCGATCAAGTGTTCCCCTTTCATGGCTTCTGGTCCCTTAAACCCTAACTTGTTGATGCCAGAGACCCCCGTTTCTCTCGCCAGCTCAGTCTCGGCACCGCCTCTGCAGCGCAATGTGCGGAGTGTTCGTCTGCAAGCAGAGACGCAGGAGAAGAGGGGGAAAAAAGCAGAGCACAGTCGTGGATGTTATTCTGTGCTTTTTGTTGCAGCCACTCAATGCTACAGAGTGGTGGCAGCCTGGCGTCGATCATCAGTGCCGTTTCTCTCTCTCCCTCTCTCTCTCTCCCCTCCTCTCTCATACACACAGACACACTCCCCTGCTCAGTAACTTGCTCTCTACCTCGTACGCGCTGCATGTGCGCACCTCGATCTGCCCCCTCCCCCTCGCGTCCATTCCCTCCTCCCACTGGCTCGTCACAGTCAGAATATTGATATCTCAACGTGTTGCGGCAGCTCACTGTTGAATTTAACCATGGCTGTAAAGCTGAGCCTTGCCCCGCCGTTAGCCGTATACATTTGAGGACTATAAGCAAAATGGATTTATTAAAGAAAACTGATTTTCATAGTAAAACATCAGATTGCAAAGGGTGACCAAGAGGGTTCTCACCCCCATATGTCTACAACAGAAAGTGTGTCTAGTTGTCATCTATAATTTAGACCTCCAGAGTGTGGTTCTTTAATTTTTGAGCATGGCCATATGAAGTGCTGCCAGCTTATCTGAAGTTTAATCAAAGTAGCAGTAACATAACAATGCTTGGACGAAATGCCCATTGGGCTAAAACACAAGGCCATCAGTTATTATAAAGCTGACACATTTTCATTATTAGCTGAAAGAATCTTTTTTTTTTGTTGGTAATCTTTTTATTTTTTGCACAGGTTTTTAATAAAGCATTTTCCACCCCCAACAATTAACCAAACCAAACCAAACAATTCCCCTAGAGACACAGCAAAGTAAAATGATAACAATTTAAAGATGCATGTATAAATGTAGCATTTTGTTGTTTTAATCCCTAAACATTATTTCAACATGTACGCATTTCATATTTAATTTAGTTTCTAGACTCAGAATATGCACTTTAATTGATGTAATGCTTTTTAGAAGGGAAACCAGGCTCTGTAGAATAGTTCATGCTCAAATTCATTGGTCATTCAATTTGGCATTTCAAGGAGTACATTTAAGTAACTCATATTCACAAAGGGCATTGGTTTTAAATAATTTACAAAAACAGATTCTGAAAAGACAGGAACGTCAGACAGGAATCAAGAATATGTAACTTGATGGATGCACGGTAGTTAAAAGTGTCTTGTAAATGATGCATTTCCAATACTAAATCCAGCATCAAGATATTTGGGTAATGGATATTAATTTATAATTTATTCATGTGGCAAATAGCATAGCATCTGAATGGTACAAAATCATCTGTCCCATTCCAACTCCAAAGTAAGTCAATGCTGTTGGGTTGATACAACAGGATTGGGATATCCTATCCTATTTATCAGTAGGTACCTTAAGTTCAGTGATCAGCAGTGAGTGACCTTGGTGCTCCCTAATTGTTAAACCGAAAAAATGTCTATAAAGGCTAATGTAAATGTTATGCAGGAAATTCAATGAGGCTACAACATGCCACACACATTAGGCAGAGTTTATACATGGAAATGTATACCATCCAATGTGGCTGACTAAATAATTGTTCTGAATATATGACAATTCAGGCAATTTTTAAAATATATATAATGGTTATAACCCATCATACAAGTTTTGCATATTCTGACTGGCAACCTTTACAAAATGCAACCGTCCTTGCTCTGACATTTCTTATTATAATTTATAGTTTTCTATAGTGCGCTTACTCTCCTATCCCCTTATTATTCTGTACTACACTTGCGACTGGCAACTGCTAGTAAAATAATCCCAAGATAACATTCTGAAACTGGACTGTGCACATCCCTGGAGTGAGCAGTGACACGAAGCCATGTGCGGCTAATGCAGCGGTGAATACCGCGTGCTTACACCTTTGTTATGCCAGGAGTTGAAGCTTATGGTGTTGGGGCTCATCCACAAACAAAGCACAAACTCCAGGGACTTTGTTTCCCCTGGAGAGAGACTAAATTAATGATAACACTGCGCTTCTTGGCAGCTGGTGAGAAACCATATATCTAAGCAGTGATTTTTGCCACTAGTAATATTGTGATTATTCCCCCTTTTGATGTACCTGTATTGTCCAAAACATAGATTCAGATTTTAAGCAGGAATGTCAGGACCTGATGTAAAGCTTACAACGTGTTTACACCTGAACATTAGCAGCAGCGGCAATAGGACACACGTTTCCCTCTGTCTGTTTGTGTTAAGCCTAAGAATGCACACATAATCGCATTAAGAATTCAAGCTTTGTTGGGAAATTGATATCCAGGAAACGGTCCAGGCATCTACAGAAAAGAAAAAACTACAAAAGCTCCCGGTCCAAAGAAATGTTTGTGATCTGCGGTTCTGTGTTATGATGAGCACTGGTACAGCACTCTGCTTTGTTATTGTCCATCTATTGTTCAATTATCACTTAAATAGAAATGGCAGTAGCCAAATATAACCTTTTTCTTTATTGTCTTTTTTCTTTTTTTGTCTTTTTTGACTCTTTTTTGAAGTCAGTGTATAGAGCACTGAATCTGTCTGCTATTTTCTTTCCTCTTTTTTGTTAAATTCTTTTTTGGGTCACTTGGCATACTCGCTGCCATCCTTGTCCACTAAAGTATGATCGCCTCGATCCCCTATTGGGACTCTGTTGAACGTGTGAGGGAGGGAGTGGGAAAAATGGAACCGTTTATGTCTCGCAGTTGAAATGATCTATACTCCCTGGATATGGCTGGCTCCAGCCTCAAATCTTGATCTCAGAATGCTGTTTAAATTGAGTGCAATGCAGTGTTCTTATTGGAGGCCCAATTAAGGGGACTTGCTGGTGTGGGATCAATATCACAGACTCTGTGATCATTATGCCCACAAAGAACCCTTTATTTTCATTTAAACGATTTCTGCACAACCCCAGTGACTGCTGATGTGGCCGACAAAGAATGTCCCTAAATCTGTCCTACGGGAGAGAAAATGGAGGTAGCCTCGACTTTAGTATTGTGAATTATGCTGCAATCTCTAACTGCCCTTGCATCAGCTACTGGGGGAAGAACCGCATAACCTCTAATGTCGGGGAATACGATACATAGACAAGGTATGACTAAAGTGGGATTGATATAGTCTAGGCAGAGCAGACCTCTGCCATAACACTACGTTTTGTCTGCACAAAACCACGGTGGATTAACACAGATGCGGCTCTCTGGCTGGTAACCATGTACATGACCCCCTGATGGGGAAAAGGGCAGTGCGTGTGTGGGGTGGTGGTGTATAGATCAGTGCTACAACCATTCATGCTGTTGTGGTATGCTTTGGCAGCATGTGTGTAATGCTGCGATGGCAAGGCTGTGCATCAAAAACATTTTTATGTTTTGAATGTTTTATTTTAATAGGGTAAATTGAAAAAAAACATTGCTTTTGAGTTTATTGGACACAACATGTAAAAGCAGAATATATACCACGCCAATTGTATATATTATGTGTATTTATTGCCCTGTGGATGCCCAATAGTCAATTCTTATACTGTTCAAAACCCACTACTTTGACTCTTTCGACCCTTTGGGTGGAAAAAAAGGTGTCAATCAGTAACTCACCCCTTGCGTCCCTCTCATGTGTGTTTCAGGCGGGTAGGAAGGACAGGAGTGATGCCCTGAACACCGCCATCGACAGGATGACCAAGAAGACCAGGGACCTGCGTCGCCAGGTCTGTAATATTCCCTTCCCCTCTTAGTCCTGAATTTATCCATTTAACTTCATTGATTTGTGCAAAGTGAGCATAAAATATATGCATTTCCCTCTTACTTAAACGTTTTATTTTACAGATAGTGCATGTTATATGGTTATCTTTTCTGTTCTCGTATTATAATTATTTGCTATGCACAGTATATCGATGGTGACTTTCATGTATATCTAAGGAATGGGCACCTTACCGATTTATACAGAAATATAAATGCAAGATTCTGATTTCTTACTGTTTTTGATTTCCCTCAGCTGCGTAAAGCAGTCATGGACCACGTCTCTGACTCCTTCCTGGAGACCAATGTTCCTCTGCTGGTCCTGATCGAAGCAGCTAAGAATGGCAATGAGAAGGAGGTCAAGGAGTACGCACAGGTCTTCCGCGAACATGCCAACAAGCTGATTGAGGTACTTACTTGGAATTAAAAATGCTATTATTTTACTGATTGATGGTTTAATTAAGTTATATTTTAGATTGCAATTTGTCAAATGGAATAGTCTTTTTTGATGTCTGCGAACTGTGGTGACTTGGATGAAAATTCTTTTCTGCCTTTGCAATTATACTTTTCTCATAGTTGCACCAAATCCTTAACTTGTAGCTCTAACACACACACAATCGCGAACACTCGCAAGCACACACACTCACAATATTGGTCTATATCTTAAAGGCTGTGTAAACCTCACAGATATAACAGTGGCAGGGTTCTTCCCAACCCTGGAATCCAGAATAAGATAGCCAGGGTCAACTTGCTCCATAAAGGAATGATATCTGTGTTTCATAGTTGCTAATTGAGTCTGCTGCTCTCTTGTACATGTTGATGGGTTATGTAAAGTGCTAAGATTGTTTCTCTTCTCCTTCCCCAATGCGATCACCCTTGTAGGCACTCGGTTTTACCACCAAGTGGGTGGAGAATTTAGATGGCAACGGTTGTAATGTTTTGTGTAATCAATGAATCTGTCGTTTCCATGGCTAGTTCAGAACTTTCACCAGCTCTTCTATAAAATCCCAGAAGAGACAAAGACAAGACAAAGGCTATTTGTTACAGTCGCATTAACGTGCACTTTGGTCAACCTCTTAATTCCTTGTACGAGCAGAGTATAAGTCACAGAAATAAAACCTATGCACACAAAAATAGTGGTGCTGAGGTCTTGAAATACTTTTGCTAAGATTGTAAAATATGGTCCCTTTTTTAGATGTTAGCATCCCTACATCTCTAACCGATAAATTCAGAAAAAAGAGATCTAAATATAGACTTGGCCTTGGAATCCGTAGTGCCGCAGCTCCAGAGCCGAATGCAGAAAGTGGAAAGACGTTGAGGCAAAAGTCAGAAGTGAAAGGAGCTGACGGAAACATTAACTGTCCTCATTAGTGGTCTTTCAATCCCCACCGCCGGTGTCGTGTCATAGGCTGGCATTTGGAAGTGACCGCTTCCCATGGGCCACTGCCCGGGCCCTTGTTGTCGCTGGGTGGCCTGCCGGGTAGGAGAGGAACTTGATGTGGGAATTCCAGGAGAAGGCACTGAGGCGTCCTTGATAGGTAGCCCCTAGAGTGGCTCCTTGGGGTGGCCCAAATGTCAGCCATGGCAATATAGGCTGACATGATTTGACTCCCCTTACGCTCCGGTACTTAATATGATTGGCATTGATGTGACTTGATGAGGACTGAAGAAACATGCAATAACTGTTAATTTAAAAACGACACAATAAGAATGCTTTCAACTCGTTTCTTATTTATTTAGGATTGTTTTATTACATTTCTTTCCCCTTCAGTCCCTGTATACAAGTAGCCTACTTTTACAATTACTTAAATATCAATGTTGATGTTAGGGCTGCTCGATTTTGGAAAAAATGAGAATCACGATTTTTTTGGTCAAGATTGAAATCACGATTCTTCAAACAATTATTTTTGAATTTGAAAATAAAATGCATTTAACTTATCTTGAACTTCAGAATCCAAAAAAATATCTTTTTTTTCTTTTTTTTTTTTCTTCAAAAGAATCGTTCCAACTCGATTTTATTAATTTGGAGATCGTTTGACCCAAGAATCGAAATCGTGATCAAAATTCGATTAATTGCACAGCCCTAGTTGATTAAACCTTGTTTTTGCTCAACAAACTTTTGGTAGTTTTATGATATGTACATATCATATCATATAAAGCCATAAGGTTTTGCCATAATGACCAAGCAAAAAGTATCAATACTGGTCAAAAACCTAAATGGAACAGTACATTTAGAAGACGTTCCATCAATTCATGTAATTCTCATGATTTTTCGAATGAGTCTTCTACATATTCTTGCAATACATCCAGAAACAAGGGACTTTATGTGCTATCTAAACATTCGACCAATGGGGTTGAATTCCAATATATTTTTGAAATACAATTTGATGTTTTATTGTCGATAGTGTTTCTAAATAACAAAACGAGGACACAATAATTGTTATAGAAATGATTTAAGTAAAAAAATTCTCCCCTCCATACTGTGAGGTCCTTCAGCAGTAGAAATGTGCTTTTAATGTGTCAAACTGCTGTGTAATAGTATTTGTCACAATTATCAATTGGGCATGTTGGATTTGCTGCTTGCCACTTTGTTCTTCAAATGAATATAGTCTTTCCTGCATAAAATTGCAGTTGAAATTGGACCACTTAATCTGGTAATTTCAAATGAAATTGTAGACGATGCTTGTAGATGATTCTTTTAAAATATAGAATTACTACATAGCCCTCAAACACTAATCCTGTTTGACCAGGTTTTATAAATAGTTTATTCTGCACCATACACATCTGTGTTGCGTTGCAGCACAGTGTACTTCATGTTTCAATTTGCTTTGACTAGGAAATGTTTTACAAAGGACTAATGGTGCGTTCACACCAAACAACACATCGGTCGCCTGGTCGCAGTGTCGCCTGGGTTTTGTCGCGCGACAAGTCACAAATCTTTCGCTGTATATGATTTGTGCAAGTTTATCAGGCGAATTTAGTCGCGTGTGTATGAGGAAGTTGAGTCGTTGTGGAAGTACCAGAGATGTCGGCGAAGCTAACGCCGTCTATTCATAATATCATCCAGAGGCTCACACAGCTTTTGTCCATGATATTATATATTATATTCTAAAGATATTTATATATTATATAATATCATGTAATATTATATATAGAGCTCCGGGGGTCGCAAATGGCATCAATCACTTTCTCATCCAAGCTGCGGTTCACTCCGGACTGCAGGGAACGGTTGGCCTGGCCGGTTGAACGCTGACTGGCTGTTGCGTTACGTCACTCAGGGAGTGCACACTGATTGGCTGTCATCACGCGACTGCCGCAGCAAAATGCAAATATTTCACCTTGAGCAAAAGTGTTGCGTCGTGTCGTGCTACTAAATCCTCGTCAACGCGCTCGCCTGTGCCAGGGCGTTCATACCGCGCCACATGTTAAATCTCGCCGCAGGTTTTTCTAGCGACAAAAGTTGCCTGATTTGGTCTCTACGTTGACTTTGTATGGAGACGCGTCACCCCGTCGCTTTTGGTGTGAACGTACAGTTACCCTGACATTTATAATTGTTGCTTCGTTTGAGTGGAACATTTGGATTGAAATATGCCATGCTTTTTAATTGTATTTTAAAAGTTATCCTTATTCAATTGGTTATTTTAATATATATATATATATATATAAATGTTTTTATACTTAAAATAAAAAAGTAAAATGTGTCCTTTTTTAAAAGCAGAGGAAAAAATAGACAAAACATTAGTGTTGTTGCCTCAAGGCCATGTTCTCGGTGGTTCAAAGCTGTTATCAAAGAGATGGAGATTTCAGCAGTAGAATATCCCCTTGGCCTATGAAGGGTATCAAAAAATGTGGCCGGCTTGATTTACATCAATTGTTTCTTTGTACATAAGAAAAACAGTGTTTGGTTTTAGCAAGGCTGTTAGTTGCTACAGAGCTTCACTGAGATTTTCCTGCAGTGCTCTAGATGTTTCAGTCAACATGTTTATCATGCTAAATAATAAGATCTGTCCGACTGTTGGAGCAGAGATCCATGCCTCGGCGACATTGTGTTTCCATCCTGGCTTTAGACGATTGCCTGTATCTTGTAGAGCTTTGGTTGACAAGTAAAGATGAAGAAATCCCTCAACATGTCGGTACAGCCACAAGAGGTGTACAGGGGGTAGATGACACAGTGGGCCGTCTCTACACTACAGCGGAGTGCACAGTCAGCTGGACGCTACCATAGAAAATGACAGAGTTGCAGAAGGGCCGCTCTTTCCCTGTTTCCTTGAGGAATATGCTCAAGAGTAAATGGCCACAGACCACTCACAGCATCGCCAATACAGTGTCTTCTCAATATAAGGAAGGGAACATCTTGGCCATACTTGCCATTTCACTCAGTCTGTACACTTTAAACGGCAACTGATGGCCTATAAAAGTGTCCACATGTCATGGTGAAGTGATGAAAATGGCAGATTTTTTTTTTTGTTAGGTTGGATATATATGTAATATTGATTATATGGCCTCCTAATTATGGCTTTTTGCTTTTATAGGCCTATCATTTTCTTATTTTACACTACAGATTGACTCAGCAATTGAAAACATTGATGTATGTTTGGGCTTTGACCATTTCTTTAACACTTCCCATAAACCTATGGTTTATTACTAAAATGAGTTTCCCATCCTAACATTCAATGAACACAATCAATTGTTACAAAATACATTGCCAATTTACTTAATGGTGTGTAATCTATTAAATGGCTTTAATGTTACTTTGAATTAAAATTATGCTTTTTGTAATTATAAGTGACTGTTGGGAACAAATTTGTGGAACAAATTGATTTCCATTACAATAAATCTGCTAATTTAAACGGATGGTTTGATAGATTTTGTACTGAACACTTGTCCAGCCCCTACACCCGTCTGACAGTTGACTGAACGGTAGGATCTTCAGCGTGAGAAATGGGTTGCATGAATGTTTTTAATGATATAACTATCAGGTAGCAAAGAGCTGAGCAATAATGTATGATCTGTGCCTTGAAGGCGAGCAAATTCGGCCATCACTTTGGTGGTGTGAAGCACCAGTGTGTTATAGCCTAGAAATAGCCTATAACACTTCAGAGTGAATTATGGTAAGAAGACAAAAAGCTGTGTCCCTGGTGAATGCATGTTTTTATAGTGCTGTGATTTTATTTTCTGCGTGGTCATGTGTCTCCATCTATTCACTGCTAGAACGCTAGCATAGATGTCATCAGAGGCAGAAAAATTGTTTTTAGTTTAAGTACTGGCAGGAATTCTCCAGAGTGAGAGAAGGGAAGGCTTGTTGAAGAATAGAGGCGAGGGGGGAAAAAAAGAGGATTCTACAGAGACTCTCATCCACTCTGGCACTCGTGTGACCAGTGGTGCGTTCAGTAACAGTGCTCCAATCAACGCTCTGTTTAGTTCAATTCTCTAGTCCTACTGGCTGCATTTTAGTTTTGGTTCAGAAATTCTTTCAAACTTTGCAGAGACTGAGTGCCTAGTGAAAATTAAGTCCAGGGGTGGGGTGGGGGGTGGGGGGGGCGGTGGCACATTTTTACCTTTGGCATAATGTGAAGATGTTTTGGCTGTTCTTTCTATTGTATAATCCCATTAGGTAGTGACACTCCAGTTCCTAAATGTTCTGCTACTGCAGTTACCAATAGATTGTCTGATTGACCTGAATCTGGCCTTCAATTGGCATACATTGTCACTCTGGGGGAAGAAAATACAACAATGTTTAGAAATTGCAGTGTTGGTGTGTGATTTGTTGGTCAATGTAACAAAATGTGCTCTCAAATTATACATGTGGGCAGCCTCTGTTGATCTTGCTTTGGTCAGCTCTTTTGCTTGCACTGGGCTGCTGGGGTTTTGGGGAATATTTGCCTCTGATTGTAGGCGGGTAGAGGCACCTGGTTGATTTAATCTTTGAGAAGTTCTCCCCAGAACTGTCAGCCAAACCAGCAAAAATGAAGTCTGACAAATTAACTATTAGATTTTTGAGACTTTATTTCTTTTTTTAGCTTTGGGATAAAAAATAAATAAAAAAAATCTCTTGTTATGAACCTCACTCTTCAATTCACTATATTAAGTCCCAAAGTGCTGCAGTCCTTTACCGCACATGTATTCCTGATCACATTTGACAAAGTATACAATCCCTCTCCTCCTCTAAAACCCACCTCTGCAACCTCCAGCCTGTCAGTCTGTCAGTGTAGAGTGAGAAAGCTGTCGTGTGTCTCGGAGTTAGCCCATGTGATATCCTCCCTGAAAGGTAGGAGTCGTGGCAGCGAGGGACTCCGGTCGGGTGACGACTCCTTCTGCGCCTGGGTGGAGGGTGTAACCTCAGGGGCTGTCACTGTGACACAAGGGCAGGTTGGCAGTGTGACTGGTCGACCTGTCAATGAAAGCAAGAGTGTAAACGACACAACTCGGGAGCTGAAAACTGATGATAACAATAGTCATCTATTTTCTTTTAATTAAAAAAATGTATCACACCTAGCGAATTGAAAACGTATGCTACTTTAGAGTGTGTTTAGGTCTTTCACTTTGCCATACTGTAATATTTTCCCCTGAATAGTATGCAATAGTATCCATTTACTATTGGTTTCACACTAAGGTTTCGGACTCACCATAAAATGCTAAGCTCACGTCATCAAAGACACTGAAAAACAGCCAAGTTCAGCTCATTCATTACCTGTAGATTAAGTTTCGATGCCTCAATTTCTTGGGCCACGGTGGGTTTACCTCTTTGGAACTGGCTGCATTCGTGCTTACATTAGCTGCAGTTTTTTCAAATCTAAGGCTATGGAACCCGTAACAATTCCTCGGTTTTAGATACATGTTGTATTTGACCAGGTGTTTCCGCAGGTAACATGTGTTTCCCTGGCTAGCTTTGCATTTCACATTACAGCTATTGCAGAGAGCATTCTGTCCAGTGTAAACAACTACACTACCACTTTGGTCTCTTGATTGCCCCGATTGTGTTGGAACACACCCCTTGAACCAGCTGCAATGTAGTCACACTCTTTCTCCAACTCTGGCACCTGACAATTGCAGAGATAACGTATCAATTCTTCTCTATTTCGATGTAATGGAATGTAAGGAGTTTCAATTTCATGGTGTTCCTTGTTTAGCGTCTTCATAAAACCATCTCCAGCCGATTTGTTTCCCACATGAAACTGTTATTGTATTTCTGATAACTGGATGTAATGGGACTCAGCTGTAGAGCTTAGCAGCTTCCCTGATTTCCCTGTTTGTTCTCATTTTTTCACATGTGTCTTTAACTCGATTATCACTCTTACTAAACCCCTTATTCAACGCATCTATTCCCTCAGTAAACCGAAACGGCTCAGTGTCACTGTTAATGTGTCTGAAGAGTGTGTCTTGTTTTCAGGTTGCCAACCTGGCGTGTTCCATCTCCAACAACGAGGAAGGAGTGAAGCTGGTCCGTATGGCCGCTTCCCAGCTGGAGGTTCTGTGCCCCCAGGTACCTGACTGTTCACTTCCAGACCACACTGTCATACCCTTCTGCTGCCCCCATGCACTCCCAAGTCTCTATATTTTTTATAAGCAAGTCCACACCTTGTGTGGACTTGATAAAATTTATAATTTAATAAATTAAAAAATTAAAAATTAAAATCTGATGTGTTCCCAATTTGGAGATTATCGCCTCATACCTATTTACAGCTGGTTAACTCTAGATCCTGTTTGGAAAATCTGTCTGTTCAGAACTCACCAATACACTACCTTCTCTCCTTTCAATTTCGTCCAATGACTCCAATTCATTATTTGCTCTATTATCCACAAAAATGTGTGTCTTTAACAAAAACAAGTACAAGCCACTCTTATTTTAATCATGTTCTTCAAATGTCTTTAATCACTCAAAAGAATGACGACAATGTTCCAGTCCAACCCAGCACTTGTGTCCGTTTGTGTTTGATGGAGGTTGTGCAATCAACCTATTCTAATGTTGTAGCTGAAGGCTTTGCTCTAATGGAGCTTTAATGGTTGTAATTGGCTGATTGCAGGTGATTAATGCAGCCTTGGCTCTGGCTGCCAAGCCCAACAGTAAAGTTGCCCAGGACAACATGGACTTGTTCAAGGAGCAGTGGGAGAAGCAGGTCCGTGTCCTCACCGATGCCGTGGACGACATCACGTCCATTGATGACTTCCTCTGTGTGTCTGGTGGGTGTCCGATCCATGCGTGTTAGACATTATTTATTTTCTCCCGATAGGTAAGCTTAAATCATTTTGTAGAGTAGAAAGGAGGATGCATGTGCCTTAATGGAAGAATGCCTCAACTGACAGTATTCTGAGAAAAACGTGCCGTGCGTTTAGAGGTAAGAACAAAAGGCCCTGATACATCAGCAGCACTAGCTCTTCTATTGACATCCTGTCCCGTGTGCAAGATCCAAACTGTTTGTGCAAAACTGTCAGGCATAGTCTTATCAGTTCTCTTTAAGCGTCAGAGTAGAGCAGAGTCGTTTCACCTCAAACCAAGGACAGATTGCAGTAGCACAGACAATATTCCCATTTAATAGGCTTGCTATTAATAAGCCTTCTGAGCATTTGGCTGCAGTCTGCTCCCTGCTGCCATTCCATCAACCATCAGCCCTCTTGAGCCAGGGACAATTCAAACTGAGAATAAGATGGCTGAGGGACATCAACTTAGCATTTCATCCATTACCGGCACATACCCAACCCATGCTTTGTTTCTAAAGGGGCTAGATTACAAAACGGTCTCAGTCTTCAAGCTATGGGACAGCCATTATTGCATATAGACCGTAGTAGTTCATGTTTAATGTTGGTACTCTTTCTCCATGAAAGTAAGGTTGCTGCCATATTTGTGTAAAACAAAAAATGTTAACGCAGGCTGCGTTGTGATCGTTTTTTCAACAGAGAACCACATCCTGGAGGACGTGAATAAGTGTGTCATCGCTCTGCAAGAGAAGGATGTGGACGGTTTGGATCGTACCGCAGGCGCCATCCGTGGTCGCGCCGCCAGGGTGGTCCACGTGGTCACCTCAGAGATGGACAACTATGAGCCCGGGGTCTACACCGAGAAGGTCCTGGAAGCCACCAAGCTCCTGACCAACACAGGTACCTCATGGGAGAAGGACGCTTCCGCCACGCTTCATTTTGGCAGTTTGGTTTACTAGTCATTATTTATAAGGGTGTACCGAAATGGATTTGATTGGAATGATGCTTATCATCTGTTTCTCATTATTTAGTGGTTTTTGAGTGGAGCTCTTTTACTAATCATGCTAAATTGAGGTTCAAATAATGCTAGTGGTTGAATGGCTTTATGTGTGAAAACAAAAAGAAGGTAAAAAAAAAAACAGACAGGATAGGCTTTATTTTTTAGGTTTATTTTCAAAAATTATTATTATTTTTTTAAAATTTTAAAAATTTGCTTTGCATACCAACAGCAATCTATAAATTGATATATCTGGTCCCCAATTACTTGATTGGATGGCCTACCTTTCTTTTCCACCTAACTACCTGGCTACATGCGTGCACTCTGGGCGTGCACTCAGGGCGCATGACCGGAGTATTAGTATAGTACGAAAAGTCTAAGGAGACTGATTAAAGTTGCTAAAGCGAGCAGCTAGTCACCCGTTTTGGTGGAGTTGCTTGGAAGGGAGGGCTGGGATTTATTCAGTTGGATACTCTCCAAACTTAGCTTAGTCTCTAAATGTATTATTCTAAATTGCCTAACTCCCTTTTAATTGTTTTTATTTAATACCAATTTGTGACTCGGGTGAACTCGGGTGAACTCTGGTAAACCCCCAACCCCCCCCGTTTGCAAGTCCACAAGCATCGGAGTTCAGTGAATTTAATGGTCTGTCAATTGTGATGGTGAAGTCAAATGGATTACACCAGATGGAGACAATGGGCTCTCAAGGGATACCAAGTATCAGCCTGGATTGATGAATGGTGAAAAGCATGAAAAGCAGGTTTAGGTTCCCCACCCTCCTTCTCGGTTAGCTTACCATGGGAGGGTCTCTGTCAGCGGGACCAGAGCAGGGTGCATCTAGTGGCAAAATAAATAACTAATAATAAATGACAAAATAAATAACTCATAGAAATAGACTGAAATACAAGACCCAAGACGTCATTGGCAAGAATATCAGTGGCAAGAAGCACTTTTTAAATTATTTTGTTCAAAACATTTTAAGAGTAGATCCAAGCGCTTACTATATAGATAGATAGATAGATAGATAGATACTTTTTTTAATCTATTGATGAAAATCTTTAATAGTTTGCTAATTTAAGTCAGTTTAGAGTACTTTATTTTTGTGTAAGGAGAGTTTACTTGTCAGGACCACACAATTGGGCATGGCATGAGAACCATGAATTCCACATTTAGTTTTATATACTACAGCCCCTCCACATTTGAATGCACAAGATCCAATCCGCCAGGTTTTGTACCACTGATCCTGCTCACAAACACTGCAATCTCTCACATCCCTGTATACTCTAACACAAAGACCAAGCTGAATCCTAAATACTGAGGGGCATTAATGCAAATAGGACTGAGAACCCCCATGCCTATTAAATCATTACTGGGGCAAAATACTTGCCGCTGTAGGACAGATTTGTGAGGCATTGCATTGAAAAGCTGCAATGTCAGATGCTAAATCAAGTACCCCCCCTACCACCACACCCTCTGTGGCCAACCCACAGGTTAGATGGTGTGCTTGTTTTCAAAAGCCTAACCACACAACACTGATTGCCCTTGGTATTTCTCAAGTGACCATTTGGTTCAATATTATAACAATGTGGTCAAATCACTAAGTAGTCAAAACGGAACATAAACATATTCAAACTCAAGTTTTTTGCAATCATGACTCTTTTCCCAATTTAAATTGTAAGGTCAATAGTTTTTTTTTTTTGTTTGTTGCAGTTGCACAGTGCGCAAATCTTCAACAGGGCATAATCGGTGCCTTTGCTACTTCTCCAGGGCTGTATTGTTATTAATTGCAAATGTGCTTCCTCTTGAGAGATTCTGTTTATGGTTGATGTCAAGAAGCCTTTGATAGCCTGTAACCTTGGGGGAATGTGGCGAATATGGATTAGAGAGGAACTAGAGCAAAGCCATCCCTGCTTCAGTAAGCTCTCAACATTGAGCTGCAGTGCGTTGAGCACCATAGGATGTTTGTGAGAGTATCTGCGCATCTATGGCTTTGTAACGGCTCACTTGGTAGTTGCTGCTTTGTTTTCCGCATGTTTGTTGACTTGTCAGATGGTAATGAAACCCGGCGCTTCTTATGACCGTCTTCAATGAGAAATGGTAATTTGTTCCATTACGTTTCACTACGTCTTCAGGTGTTCTGTAATGGCGGCTGTGTTGTGTGCTGTAGTTTATTTCACAGTTTTGGGCCCACTTAGACTTGACAACAGAGTGAAACATTACTTTTTGTATTTATTTGTCCTCCCCCCCCCCCCCCCCCTCTGTCTCCTGCAGTTATGCCCCGGTTCACTGAGCAGGTTGAGGCTGCGGTGGAGGCCCTGAGTGCCAACCCCACCATGCCTGTGGACGAGAACGAGTTCATTGATGCCTCTCGCCTGGTGTACGATGGTGTCCGGGATATCCGCAAGGCTGTCCTCATGATCAGGGTAAGAAAGATTTAATGGGAGGGATTTTTTCCCCTTGAAGGCTGTTGTATGACCTTTTTCATATCCCCTAGCAGTTGGCTGATTTTGTTTACGCGACCATGGGATTGTTGACCAGCCCAGTGTTTTCATACCTAAATCATCGCACCAATAATGTAATCGGTTGCGCTGAAATCACGTCTTCGCTGTCTGTAAATAAGGCTCACTTGTACTCATGATGCAATTATCTCTCGACTCATTGTTTACCGTTGATTCTTCTATGAAAGACTATCTACTTTGGGAATACCAGAGCCAATTATAGATGTTAAGATTAAGCAACTTGGGACTTTCCTTTTACTCTGGGCTTAAACACTGACGGCATTCTCCTCTTTAAGAAATTGCTTCTCCTTGTCTATTCTGGTGTAGTGTATGCGTGGCTGGTTTGCTTGCACCAGATGTGTTTTTTATGTAATGTGTGTGACTATGCATCTATGGCCAATGATAAAAATGCCCAGGCTAGTGTCGACCTAATTGGCCAGAGCTGCAATGTAGTCCAACAGCCGCCCTAGCTTCTTTGCGGGTTAATGATCTTTCCTGGCTAAAAGTAGGACTAAAACAGATGGTAGTTTAGTACCGTTGACGCGTTGTCTAATGGGCCGATGTTAGACTGACAACCATACCTCTGTAACAGAAAAACGGAAGGCTCTTAAACGCTAACCATATAACCAGTGCTTAAATTTTTTTAAAATTTGATTTCCAATTTATTACCAGATTACCCGGTAATGTGGTTAAAAGCTGAAGCTCTTTTGCAAGCAAAGCCTAATTATATATTTACCACTTACTATATTATGCCATCGTCTTTTATTATTTGTTCGTCTTTAAACTATTCAACCGACACTATTAGCCCTGACAAGGCTTTGTGCATACTGCCCTAGTGCTTTTAAAAATCTACTTGGGATCCCATTAATAATGCCGTTCGGGCTTAAGACAAACACCTAATGTGGGAAATCATTGTGCAGTATTTGCATTATAATAAGTAATTGATTTAAGACAGTGGGTTTTAATTAGCATTTTCTACTAGGAGTGAGAGCGAAGGAACTACATTCAATTTCTCCTCTCCCTCTGCTCCACTCTTGTTATCCAGATTGATTAAGTCGTTAACACAGGGCCCCTGGGGCTGGCTGAAGCCTACCTGATGTGTGTGTGTGTGTGCGCAAGGGTGGATATGGGTGGGTGTCTTGAAGGGTGCATGTCGGTATCCTAGCACAGTATTTGTGAAAAACCCCTTATGAATCTATCAGCGCCTTGGCCTGCAATCAACAAAGAGCAGATCAATGCTGATCTCTGCTCACTACTGAATAGGCAAAAAAAATGCCTTCCCAGGTGTTTGCCAGGACTTAAGTAACAGGTGTTGGGAGGCAGGCATTGCAGGTTTCATAGTGATTAATCAGCAAGAAACAGCTTCGCTATTAGTCAGGTCGTTCATGGTGGTTCCAACAGTTGCTATGCAGGACCTTGCCAAGGCTGGCGTTTGAGTGTAATGGCTTTTCATTGGGCTTTATAAGACTGTAATAAGTTTCTTTGATGTTCCACGTGT
Organism: Micromesistius poutassou; assembly: GCF_964030765.1. Taxonomy (NCBI): domain Eukaryota; kingdom Metazoa; phylum Chordata; class Actinopteri; order Gadiformes; family Gadidae; genus Micromesistius; species Micromesistius poutassou. Next base: position 3,806,595 of record NC_140276.1, on the reverse strand, counting down.
TGAGAATGAGGCGGTCAGTGCATTGTGTTATTTAAATTACAGTGCCGTTCCCAACACTGCTGCTGTTCTATGCCACATTAATATGGTATAAGTGCAACAAGGTCCAATTTAAAGTATTCTACAAGAACGGGTTTTATATCGTAAATGACAGCGTTATAATTTCAAACATGACAGACTATGAAAGCCTACAAGTCATTGAAGGGGAAACAAAAACATTGGTAAATATATCCAGACACCGTGTCCACCAGCTCAAAAACACATGCTTGCGGCGACTGACACATGTGCCCTTGCCATGTGGTTGGTCAACCCTCTATTGAAACAGACAAGTGTGTGGCTTTGGCTACCTAAGACAGACAGAGTCTTTAACCTCTGTAAGTGGAGCGCTGGCAGGCCTTGTCGGACGTCCCTTGGGTATGTGTCAGGCGGGCACAATTCTCTCCCACTTACACTGACATCAGAGGATCTGCCTCCAAGACATCAAACAAACTGTCTCAAAGTCAGCTGAGCCGCCGACATTGAGATGCAGAGGTCGGACCACTCTTTTTTTTTTTTTTCCCTCTCGTACTTTCGCAGTGAGTCACAGCCCAAGGTGGCTCCGTGGGCTCTGGGCCCGGTGGAGAAACAAAACAAGCCCACCGCTCCCCCATCTCACAGCAGGGGTTTTGCCTAAGCATTGCGGGGAACCGCACCCAACAAAAACAATGCATACCAACTCGTGACTGCTGTCTTCCACGACGAGAGCAGACAGAAAAACACTGCATAACCCCAAAGCTCATATTTCCAATCTCATTTCCCACCCCGCGCCAGCCTTGTCACGTCTCTGGCTCCCCTGTTCGGCACACACTGCAGGGTATCAACTCGGAGTCTCCCACGTCTGCAGGCTATCAGCGCACAGGCCACAGCAGGTGTTGTCTCTGCACCGCTGCACACCGTAGCCGGGGTTGAAAGGGTTTGCCCGTGAGTCAGTGTTGCTCTGTAACTCAAACTATAGCCCCCTCTCCCTCTGGCAACCGGCACGTCTCTCTGTATTCCATAAAGGAGGCGGTGGGGTGGTGCGGAGAGAGAGGTGGCTATTTTTAGCTTCCAAAAGGTTCAGAATCCATTAAAGATGGGTTGGCGCGGCAGGGCTTCGAGACGACAGGATAAGCGCGTGTCATGGCACAGGAATGGTAGATGTGTCTTCATCTCTTCAAATATCAGCCTCCGCTGGCCCATGTTGCCCCGAAATGTATGTTCATGTCAGCACGGTGGTGACTACATTTGGTTTGGGTGTTCGACTCCACGGAGCTCCTAGTGATTGAGTATTGTTTGCTTTCTGCCGTTTACCGTAAAATAAGGTTGGTCACGGTTTGAGGCAGGGCATGGGAAACAGATCATGATCAGGTGCTTCAGCATAAAGAGTGCAATTGAATTTATGCTGCAGTAGTCTCTGCCCACATAGTGGAGACAGATTGGATGCTGATTGAGGTTTACCCCCAATATGCTCCCGACCAGTTTGTACCTTAATTTCCCCCCTCAAAATGCACAGGCAGCACATTACACATGCATTCCAAATGGATCAAGGCGTTTGTCTCGCAGTAGAAAATGGTATGCCGGGCCCTTGTCTGGAGGACATTCATCTGACGCCAAATTTTGGAGGTACCAAAATATACATATCATGCTTGTTTAACACATCATTCCTCCCTTTTCTTCTCTCTGCTTTCTTCTTCCTTGCTCCACTCCCTTCTCTTCCTCGCTGTCTCCTGGCAGACCCCTGAGGAGTTGGACGACTCAGACTTTGAAACAGAGGACTTTGATGTGCGTAGCAGGACCAGCGTGCAAACTGAGGATGACCAGCTTATTGCTGGTCAAAGTGCCAGGGTGAGTGCTTGTATTTTTTTGAATATATATATCTATATATACATCCATATCATGTTGCCGGGCGACACGCCCTGTGCTGAAATTGTATCTCCTGGGCTCCCCACATTTTTAGCAGAACATACAATGTTTCTCTGTGGCAGCCTCTGCCATAACATGCCATAGCTCTTGAGTCTTTGAACATTTATTCATTTATTCTGTTGGCAAGGCTACTTGCCAACAGAATAACAGCTACTACTACTGGAATCTTTGGTCTGTGGCTCACTACCAATTCAATGTTCAAGGTCTTGAACTAAGAATCTCTGATTGAAATTCTGAGAAACCAGTGGGTTGTTGGCCCTTCGTAATTGTGTTTGGATAAACTTCCATCATAAGATGGTATTCATTCATGACTAATGCACTGGAATATTATGTGCCCAACTATAATCTTTGGTTTTTCATTTAGGAAATGCAATCTCCTTTTTTATATACAATACATGGTTGTTGTGCCTTGTGTAACTTAAATACTACACTCCATTAACCATCCATCATCTTCCTGTACACATGCGTTCATGACTTCATTCAACTTAATAACTGCATTAGATGAAACCAAGTTAGGCTCACTCACCTGAAAAATACATTACTCCTGTGCTTTCAATGGATCTCCTAATACTGCCAGAAGGGTTTTATCTAGGTGTGCGTATATTGACTTTTCATTCACTGTAGACACTATAACCAAGGCCCTGGATTAGCTAAGGGCCAGTCTCCACTGTATTGGGCCATGTTGACCATCAGTGACTGTGTTTGACCGCAGGACTTATGTCACACCATCTATCTTTGTTCAACATGTAATGATTCAGGAGCCATTATAGCTCTGGAATCTATATGTTTTGCTTTGTTTAGTATAGGATAAAATCACAATGTCCTTCTGGAAATATTCATTCACATAGATGGCATAAAAGTGTTGAGCCTCCTTTCATATAAATATAAAAACCTCAAATCTGTCAGTTGTCTGTAGAGACCAAATTAAAATCCTCTCATCGAACAATAGGACTCCTGCTGCTCGCTCTTTTGAAGAGGTGTAGTCAAGTGTGACTTGAAGCCTTTCCCGCTATTATCACCAGTTTTGTCTTCAGTGATAATGCCAAGTACAGAAAAAATGCTACATACTTAGCGACACTAATGAGCAACTTGATAAAATGGCTTTTCATTTGTATTTATATTTAAATTGCTTCTCTACACCATTTTCCCCATATAGCTCAGTTTTTCTGCTTTTCACAAATTTCAAATTTTCCGAAATGATTTGAATTTCCTCATTGGAAGAGCAATTTTGTTTATGGTTATCTTGATACATTTACACTCTTCAATCATTGTACAAAAATCCAGAGGGAATCGTTAATTAAATATAACGGCCTGGAAGTGTGTGATGCTATATTTGACCTTCTTCCATTAAGTAGGTGGCCACTGCCCTGAAATGCACATTAATTACAGGTCCACACACCACTTGGGTTGCTGCCCTTAAACTACCCAGTCTAACCAGTCTAGAACAAGAGCCAAATGATAAACACCCTTGCACAGGATATTAAGTACTGCTTTATCAATGCCCTGCTATTGATCTCTTCTAATGACCAGAGTGAAATAAATGTATATTTTCCTTCACATGTCTGACCGGAGTCGTCAGTCTCGCTCTCGCTCCATAGTGTAATGTGGGAGTCGCATAGCTTTGTAGAGAAGGGTTTTGAACCCAGTCCTCACAGCAGGAAATGAAACCTCTAATGATTTCACAGCCCCCACTTAGTCAGGGGCCAGGCAGTGAAATGCTAAGCCCAGTGAGGTGGCTGTTGATGACTGTTATCTATGGAGAGGACAGCTCTTTCATCTCTTTCTGTACACTTTGAAAAGAGTTGAATGGGAAAATACTATCTTCTTTGGAAAGTAGTTAATTTTCTACCCCAAAATGTGAAATTCTAAATGTATGTCCTACTTTCAAAGGCACATTATTCACCTACAGCATATCTGAAGTTTAGTTCTTAAGAAAAAATCTAAAACAAAGTAGTTTTGTTTTTATCAAGGGATACTTGAACATTTTTATTTTACTTATTATTCAAAAAAATCTCACTGAAGGAAACAGTGGTGTGTTGGATGGGGGGTGCAAAAGTAATGCACTTCTCTAATCTCTGACACCATGTTCCATCCCGCTAGTAACAAACAACCCTTCATCCTTGGTAGCTGGAGGCTATTATTAAAAAATAAGCAGGAGTTGCAAAGATCGCCCTGACGTTGCTTTGTTCCATTGGGCTCCACTGAACTCACTTCTCCTGTCCCTCTGTCCACCCCTCCAGGCTATCATGGCCCAGCTTCCCATGGAGCAGAAGGCGAAGATCGCCGAACAGGTGGCCAGCTTCCAGGAGGAGAAGAGCAAGCTGGATGCTGAGGTGTCCAAGTGGGACGACAGTGGCAATGACATCATTGTGTTGGCCAAGCAGATGTGCATGATCATGATGGAGATGACAGACTTCACCAGGTAAGCCTGTTCCACTGTGTGTGGGTGGGTGGGCGTCCACATGAGCCACTGGTACACAAATTGGTATCCATAGTGTATGTTGATAACCTGTTCTAATTTTAGTAGACGGAAGCGTTTTAGTCTCTCTTTGACATCACCATGGTGATTTGTTCACCCCACTGATCTGCATGTGTTGTGTTAGTCCTCCCTCGCATTGATATTCACACGATTGTGCAACAGCAGCAGAATGCCTCCAGACGGAACACATTCACAAGTTCAGACTTTGTCAAACACAATCAGCCAGATACGGAACCGTTTGTTTCCCATCAACAAAATAGTGCATACATAGGCCCTCGCTTGAACAGTATATATTTCCCGGATCAAATTCTGAAATGAATTTGATCTTATTTTTTTTTCTCTTCTACTAGTAATATGTAGCAGGTCGTACCTCTCCATCACCAGTATCTGTAGCGTGTAGAAATGTTCAATGGGGAGCTTTTCTGATTAGATCTGACCAGTGACTGGTTCACTGCTTTCTATCTCCTGGACACAATCCAGTGTCCTGTCTATATTCATTTTCCCCTCTGCAACCCTGCTTTCACTCTTTGACTGATGCAGTAAATGCCCCCCACTTACCCTGGGTTACGTTTCCAATTTGATTTGCAGAAATCTGATAAGTGCATGTCAGACATGAGTACAAACTTCCAATACATTATTTCACTTCAAGGCCATTTGTTTTGATGCCAGTGGAGTGGTTGGGTGTGGAGCATTGTATGCATGGATCCACCCTATTCATGTCAGATAGATATGTTTACGTCATTTAGTCCCAGCAGTGCAGACAATTCTTGAGCTATTCTTGAGATCTGTTAATTTATAGATATGTCATACATTGACATACATTTCAAATACTCGAGTATCTGGACTCAAAGAAATTATCCTCGATTGGCCCAGTGTTGCACTCACTAATACTGCCAGCAGTGGGGGTAAAAAATCGACACATTGACAATTATGGATACAAGGAGAGAAATCATAAGTACAGGGAATGAAACAAAACGGAAATACCAAACTGGTATCATACTGATTCCCCTGCAGTGTCTCTGGTGTCTAGCGTGACGAGAAAGAAATCTGGCTTTTTGATGTAGCCATATTTTTGCAGGATATATTTTGGGTGAAATACGGAGAGTAAAGGGCAGATTATAACGGAGGGAAAGGTTAGATCATTTTTGTGACGGTCAGAAGATTCTGGAATACTGTTTTAATGCAAGAAGCTAGTCTCTTTTCCATGGGGCTTTGGGGCTCAAGCTCAAATGTACCTATTGCATGCATGTATGCATGAACATATTTTTGCTCCTACCTTTTTACAAAATGTCGTCCAAAAAGTTGACTGAGAGGACATCTTGTGCACACAACTGAGTCACAGTAGTAATAATGGTGAAAGTCAGCCATTCAATCTTCATTGTCAGAAGTGTCAAAGTTCATCTGTCTCCCTTATGGCTCAGGTATAATATTGGAGCGCTTTGGTAAACATTTAAAGGTGAGCCCTGCCAGTGAAAGGCAACCATTGCAACCATTGTCTTTTTTATTCAATCCATGCCCTAGTGGATTAACAGGACATAATTACAAATGCGTCCAACTTCCAATAAGCCTTATGTGTAGGGCTGGGCGATTTGGCCCAGAATAAGACCTTGATTTAAAAAATGATTTAAATCGAAACAAACTAAAAAGACAAATGTATGGTCCATGCTCTGGCAGCATCTTAATGAAGCTCTTTTTTGTACTGTATGAATGGAGACCATATTTTTTAGATGTTATATGTGTTCCTGCCATCGGGGTCCTTTCTTGTCATGTGGAATGACATATGGAATTGAAAATGCAGCTTCCAAGGTTACCTGCCTTTTTTTTCCAGGCGCTTTCAGGGCTGTAGCTGGCATCTGCATCTCTCGGTGCTACACACACTAGGGATGTTAAAAATGTGTCGACTCAACGATCGATTCTCGACTCGTGCTCCGGTCGACTCTAAAAATATAATCTTTTTTTAATATATATATATATTTTTTTTTATATGTAGAAAGTTCTTAAATGTCCTGTTCAAACTGTTGCAACAACTTTCTGTTTTCAAAATAACCATTTAAAAATTATAGCCGGAGATATGCTACCCATAAGCGTAGTCGAGGCGAAGGGGTTCCACGATCTGATCGCATTTCTCGAGCCAGATTACACCGTGCCATGTCGCCAAGCTGCTTTCACATATGGACGTACAACCGTCTATGACTGCGGTTGGAGAAAATGTACAGCGAAGGAGCAGGCTCTCTCCGTGAGATCCTGTCCTTAGCGGCATTAGGCTATGTAGCTTAAATAATGACATAATCAGGCCGTATAGAATGCAACATGTTTAATAGTCTAACTTTCAAATCGATGGGAATAAACATGACCGTCTGACTCGCAATATCGAGGCAGAGTGTTAAGAGTAGCATATGTGTGTGCGTGAGAATGGCAGTGTGTGTGTCAGCGAGTGAGCGGACGAGCGAGGAGAGCGAGCGGTAGCGTATGTCAGTCTAGTGAAGAAACGAATAAGTCTGGTTGTGTGAATAAAGTACCATCCTGTCAAGAATCGGTGGCCGCTTCATTCCGACCTATAAGCAGACCCACTGCCGGTCAAAGCACACAAAACACTACAGACAGGGAACACGAGCTTAGCCCACTCTGCATTCTGAGTCGTTAACATCCCTAACACACACCTGCCATTCCACCGCATGTCTCTGTCCTAGAGGCTGGAAAAAGTTTGGTCGGGTTCCCCATAAACGTTTGATTATTCATTCGAAGCCCCACTGGTTATTCAACCATGAAAAATTGGAGAATTTACATTATGGGACTGTGATGTAAACACATTACTTGTATCTAAGACATGTCTCATCTTTACCAAAGTTAGACACGTTTTCCTCGAACAATGTTAAGGCTAGTTGTGGTGTTGACCATAAGCGGCCTCACTTGCAGAAACACTGTCTTCATTTGCAAAACAAGAAACCTTTATCGATATTACAATGGATTTGATTTGTCATGCTTTGTTTATGCTCAATGCATACTTAAAATGGCCTTAAGTAATGTAGTCAGAACAAAACAATGCATTTCCTATTCATGATGGTTGCCCTCGCTGAGAATGCATGTTGCATTTACAGTGGGTGTTTGCAATTTTACTAGCCCCTACTCATATGAGCTATCAAATCACATTCACAACACGCTGTATATTAAAAAAAGGGTCCCCTTCTGTTCATCACATTCTCTCAAAAATATAAGCTTGTTGGCCGTTCCTAACTTAGAAAACAGATTATGAAGCAATAATGATGTTCTAATGACCCTGAGCTAATAGTCCACACCATTCAGTAACTGTAATCAATCAGATTTTTCCTCATTATCTGCTGATGCTTATTATCGGCAGTGGGAGAAACATTATTTGTACATATTTATTGCCAGGACTCCAATAACCCTGTAGAAAAACACAAAATCAATAATAAGCCTTTTTGTCCCTTATTACAAACACAAAGATGGATGTCTTTGGGTGGTGGATGTTTTGTTTCTGATGTTTTCGTCTGTCCAAATAGCAGAAAGTGGCTGTTAATCTTGTCAATGCCCGTGTTCCTCTAACCATATATCTTCACAGCATGTCTGTGCTCTCAGATTTAGCATTAGCATGGAAGGTCACTAGATATGTATTTCGGCCCACACCAAAATTATTGCCCCTTCAACCTTGAGCTGGCACATAGCTTCGCCAAGGTTAATGCTATGTGGGGTAATTGATCTAGGCCCTTGTCCCGACCTATCTGCCGAGAGGTGGGATTCTAGCTCCTACTTAGATTATGGCTACATATTGGTGGTCATGAATAAGGAATGTGCTTTTGGAAGCATGCAGCGTGTTCGGGAGCCACTTGTCTAAAGGCGCTGTGTGCTTACGGTCTAGTGTGGATGCGGCCCATCTGGACTCCCGAGGCTGTCAGGCTCTCACCAGTACCTTTTTTATTAAGGCTGGAACAAAAATGTGTTATAATTAAAAAGGTAAATCTGGAGCACCCCATGCACTCTGCCTTCCCGGTTACTGGCCAGTATTTGAAATCAATTTGCATAGGAAAAGCCAGATATGTAGAGGCTTTTTAGCTGGTACTGCATACTTAAATCTAGCCCTGGCGCATACAACAACAACAAATACATTTTTGACTATTTATGAGATGATTCCACCGCAGAAGTTTAATCACTGTTAAAGCGACTGATGTGTCAAGCCCTGATCCAAATCCTAGTTTTCTAACTTGTTTTTGTCCTGTCCCGACCCCACTCCCTAAACTCATTACAATAGGCGTAGCGCTGTCTCCAGGGTCAGTCCCTTTCCCTGGGGAGTTCCCAGTCTGTGCTGTGACGCATGACCCCTCGCGGCTCCTGACGGGCTCTGTGGCAGAGGGGAGGGCAGAAGAGGGGATGGCTGGGAGATTGGATGGAAGGGGCAGCGAAGAGAACACAAAATTCCATCTGTTCTGGGTTGGATGGCTCATTTTTTTTAGCCTGGAGAGAGGAGTTTTGAATCCAATTTATGCCTCTTGCCAACTGTGTCCCAGAGTCCCTTGTGGGGACGCGACACTGGCAAATAACACAGTAGGTTGGGTCAGGAGTGGGTGTGCTCGAGGTAGGACTACCGCAAGGTCCTGAAGAAGAATGGATACGTTTGTAATGGAAGCGGGAGAGTGGGTGCATTGATTTATTATGTTTTAAGACATCATCATCATCTACCTACATCTATCATCTATCTCGCTCTGCCGCTCGCTCCTTCCTTTCCTTTTGCCACTTCATCAACGGCAAAGAAATAGGCAGACAAATGCAGAGTGGGTGTTTTCTGTTTTCCCCATACCATCTGGATGTGCTCGGCTCAGACTACATGGAACAAGTCATCTCATTTTTGTTACCCATCAGATAAAGCCTGGGAAGACACTTGTGGTGGGTGGGGGAGAGACCAAACAAGCCAACACAGCAGGATTTGACAGCACCGTATCTGATAGGCGAACAAGCGCCCGGCAGTGTCCACAGCCAGTGCTGATGTGATGGCCTTCAAACTGAAGGCTGTGCCCCTGAGTTTAAATGCGTTGTAAACCGTTCACAGCCCCGGCCGATGGAAATGGTGCCAGAGGAGGGCGGGGGGGGGTGGTGGTGGTGGTGGTGGTGTGTGTGTGTGTGTGTGTGTGTGTGTGTGTGTGTGTGTGTGTGTGTGTGTGTGTGTGTGTGTGTGTGTGTGTGTGTGTGTGTGTGTGTGTGTGTGTGTGTGTGTGTGTGTGTGTGTGTGTGTGGAGATTTCACTCACGTGGCTTTGTGATTTCGCTGTGACCAATACCTATATATCAGACTGCTCTGTTAATCTCTGCTGGCTGTCCCAAAAAAAAAAAACTTCACGTTTTTTCTTTGCGTTGAAATCACAGGAGCTCCTTCACCAATTACCTTTTTCATCTGTTTTCTATTTTATTTTTCTACAGGGGGAAGGGGCCACTGAAGAACACATCTGATGTCATCAGTGCTGCGAAGAAAATTGCAGAGGCCGGATCAAGAATGGACAAGCTGGGTCGCACCATTGCCGATAATGTAAGGCTAAAACCAAACCCAAACATCAGCATGGATGGAGCCATGCTGAATGACACTCTTCACCTTGAAACATGTAAACCAGTTAAGCAGCAATGTAGTAGACATGCCAACACAGGTGGAAGTGTGGCAGGGTGTCATCCAGGCCAAAACAACTGTAAATTTAGTTTTGGAAATTTGCCACACAAAGGTTAATTACTTGCTTCAGCTGAAGCCAGCAATTCACTTGGGCACCCAAGACTTCTGCTGGGTTTGGACTAGTTCCACAGTTCAAACTCTTCAAACTCTTCCCATATGTTGATATGAACATTTATTGGTCTATATTTCGAATGCATTTCATTCTTCCTCCATCTCTTCTTTACATGCTTCCAAGGCCTGACATGTTAATGAAGTTGGTCTTCGTCTGTAGTGTAGTGCAGACTCACTCTGCAGTGGGTTACATTAACAACTCTGTGTACGGTACATTTCAACATGCAGCTCTCAGAACGGAGTGTAAATAATTGTCTATGAACACGCCGCTCGGGGGCCAGCAATGCGCTCTAAAAGAGGGATAACCACCCAGATGTAATATGTGACGATAATGCCAGTGGATTTGTGATGCTAAGCTACTTTGTTGGCTGAAAATGAGACATCTGTCTATGTTGGCTATAGTAACGTTCTATCACGCTCTCAATTGCATAGCTAAATTCGCCAAAGCTAGGCTCAGTTATGTTTATAACCGTGAGAATAGACGCAGTTGACTTGGCAAGTGGATTTCTTTTTTTCTTTTTCTTCTGGCTGATGCAGGAAACACTAGTGTGCCAGGTGCAATAACTTCATTGCATTCAGAGCCCTTTGTGAATATTCTCACAAAAGGTCATTCCAGTTGCATTTTACTTTGTCCGTGTCCTTTTGTCTAGGACGATAACCAAATGAATTTCAATATATCTGCCACAGCCGTACCCCCTCATTCACCTTGATATTTAATTTACCATTAAGCTTCATACTGACCATGTATAACAGTACACCCATTATCGCTTTTCTCTCTCAATAATGACCTTGTTGGAACTCAACCAACGGTTCGGGAGCACTTTGATGCAGAGTTGACTCGTTGGAGACCACAGACTGCTCTCCCTTTCATCTCCCATTCCCCAATTCCCTACTCCATCATCTTTCCACCTTCAATCCCTTACCCCGAGGACTCTGCTCCCTGACACAGGAATACACATATTCAATTATCTATGGCTTCATATTTCACTTAAATACCAGGACTGCACCACTCCTCTGGGTACATGAGGTCGGCCATGATTTACTCCTCCCCCTCCCACCCCCCCCCCGTCTACTCATGTGCCACCTCCCGCACAAAGTGGGGCTCCGTGGCATTGTCGTCGTTGCAATATGTATACCATGTGTTGTTCATGGAGAGATTTTACAGCGATGCTGGCAGTGAGACGTGCTTGTCAGATTGAGGTTGACATGGTCCTCCCCTGTGAAGATGCCTCTCTTTACCACAACACAGGTCTACCAGATGAGTGTTTTTCCCCCTTTCTGCAAGCATGTATGTGTGAAAGGATAACCGTTTCACAAGCAGAATTTTATTTAAACACACATTGAGTTGTCAGTTCTTCTCCCAGTTTAGCGAGGGTTCAGTCAAGCACAATAAACTAACCGCTACTCTATAACCGCATGTCATGCTTTTAGCTGCTTGCCCTGTTTAGCCATTCGCTTTGAATCACAAATCTTGTGCCATTATTTAATCTGATTTAGCAGTGGGGATGTACATACAACAGGATTCTATTGCATAATTAATGTAGATTCGTTTGCGATTGCTTTCCTCATGCCAATTGTTTTGGCATGTAACTGTGGGTTAGGAATAAAACGTATTGTGCCAGGGCATTTGTCAAATATTTACTACTCTGAAAGGTTCATGAGGAAACGTGTGAAGGAGTAAAACATAAAGTTTACCCGCAGGCAATATTTATTGGAATGAATATGGAAGGTAAGGTAATGACATTGGGTTAGTTGTAAATATCCTGATTTATCCATGTTGCTAAATACGCATGCATTTTAAGTACAGCCTAACATTCTGGAGTAGACAGACCGTGAGCTTACAGTAGAGATTGCGCTTTCATAATTTGACATAATGAGCGGTGGGCTTTACAGGTTTAATATTTTATATAAGGTGAGCTCTGATTCTCTATTTTCGAGCCCATGTCTATTGGCAAATCAAAAGTCTTACCTGCTCTGACCTAATTGAAACAGAATATAAAAGTGGAAAGGGCCTTTTTCCTTCATGCCTCAATGCAGCTCTTGCCGCGGTTTATTTCCCTCTAATGAAAACAATATAATCCCCCATAGATAGCAGATGGGAGTGTGTGTGTGTGTGTGTGTGTGTGTGTGTGTGTGTGTGTGTGTGTGTGTGTGTGTGTGTGTGTGTGTGTGTGTGTGTGTGTGTGTGTGTGTGTGTGTGTGTGTGTGTGTGGTTTCCTTCCCTTATCTGCTTCTGTGCTGCTTCTTAGTTTCCTTTACCCCTCTTTCTGGGACTTCATGCGGTCAGTTGTTACTGTATAATGTTGTGTACATGTGAACACTATTGGGGTATTTGGGGGGGGGCAGGGGTGCGGGGGAGTTGGAGCACTCTAGTTATGAATAAATGAAGAGCACTGGCTGTTGGAGGTAATGTCTTAGCCAAGAGTGAGGACCCCTCCAGCCCTTCGGAGCCCATGCAGCTGTCTCTGTCCCTGCGTGGACCAAAACACCAGACCAGGCGACACGCAGCTTCCCCGCCTCCACATGTCAGCCAAGACTCTCAGGACTCTTATCAGGGAGAAGTGGAGAAGGAGACCGCGGCATGAGACGGAGGACGAAATAAAAAGCTGGGGTTTTATGTGCAGCCATCGGGGGGGGGGGGGGGGAAGATGTTCCCCCTGAGAGCAAAATCCATTAAAGGAGGTTTGCCTTTAATTAGCAGTGTAATTAGCAGGTGTGTTTTCATTTTTTTTTTGTATTTACATGCGGGCAGTATATTTTTAGAATCTGCGCTAAACAAAACAGGAGACGCCGTGGGCTCTCCCACTCAGGCGCACATGGCGAGCTGTGGAGGGTACGCATGCACACACGCAGTGGTGTTGGCACTGAGTGAATCACATTCCAGAAGCACCTTCCAGAAGCACATTGAGTCCGTCAGGGGAGGCAAGGCGGCGGTGGAGCTGCTCATTAACCTAGGCATATTAATCACCCTACCCTCTACGCGCCGTGCCTGAAGGGCCCATGACGGTTCACTCTTCATAGAAGCACATCAGCAGATGGCCCCTGACTGATAGTACAGCATCTCCATTTTCAGATTAGTCCTTTTTATATATATATATATATATATATATGGGAAAAAATATATATTGTTGGCATGTCAGAGACACACACGGTGAAGTGTTTCACTGTTGGTTACTGGGGAAATGTTAGCGTGAGTAATGGACACCTATCCATGTTTAAAGATATTAATGTAGTGCTGAGATGAGCTGCAGGATTTAGGTCAGAGTTGTACAAAGGTCTGCAGTGCAGTTTATTAAGAATTTATGATTCTCCACTGCAGGATACCTTGGGAGATTTGCGTCTGGGCCGGCTGGTAAACAAATAATCCTATGTAATTGAGATTTATAATGTAAATGTGTGAGCTCTCGTGTGGCCCATAAATTCCCTTGTTAGCTTGCGTACTCGCATCTGTGCATGTCAGAAACGTGCACACATGCACATAAAATATTTGCGCATTTAGGAAGTGCGCGTGTTCTTTCTGTGTGTGCATTCAGTGCACAAGCTTTATTCTGGTGATCTATACTGGACGCAAGTAGTATACATTTCCAATTTGCATTCAATCAGGGTGGATTTATGGTGATCCATGGCTGATCCGGTGCTGGTGGCAGTGTAATCCCAGCCCTGGCCTCGACGCTTTATGGGGACCTGGGCTGTAAATTTCTTACCGCAGTGGGGAAGCAAAATCACAGGGCGCCCGCAAATTCTCAACTCAGCAGTTCAAGGGTCAGCCCCCAGCCGACTGCAGCTCAGCATCCTGTGTTAGGAACGTTGTTTTTGGTGTTCGTTCTGGGTAATTTACACACCGCTGCTGTTTTTGTTTGTTAAACACAGCGTTATGGTAATGGCCAAGACATTTTAGTATTTATTTATTTTTATCTTTGAAGAGGGGTCATCGCAATTGATCTGATTTTGGCAGTATCCTCAGAACAGCTCTGGCGTCCAGCCCAGAGGTCGAGCAACGTAAGCAATGCGCCACACTTTTCTCTTTATCATTGGGGGGTAGGAGAGACGGTAAATATTGCTTGAAGGATGGCCATACAGGTCACGCAATTTCGGTCTGGGTTAAAAAACCACCATAGCGTCTCCTGGTGTCACTAAAACATCTGTTGCTAATTTAATTTGGCAAGATTACCTCCTTGTAGCGATGCTGCCGAGCAGAGCATTTTGCCCGTGCACGGCCCCTTATAAGTGGCATTATAGCACCTTTTGTCTTTTGGAATCACTGTGCGTGGGCCAGTAAGTTAGTCGTTTGTCGACAACATAACGCTGAATCACTATACTTCAAAGTACTTAAAAAAAATTCTTGGCAGGAAGACGAAAGTTGCGGCATTTCCGTTTACATTTGTCAAATGCAGTCAAAATCTCTTGGGCAGAATCGGTTCATGGAAATATTTCTTCCCCATTATATAGCCAACAGATGTTTGAGTGAAGCCAGGAGTGACGGAACGACTGTTAGATCGCCCAGACCGGTATTGTCATTCAAGTCAAATGAGTTTAGGAACAGCTTGTACGTGGACTACCGGTCTTTATAACTTTCTTGTAAAGTTGTCACTTTTGCTTACAAGAACCGAACAAGCAGTTTGACTGACAGCCACAGCATGAACATTAATCATGGAGGAAGGCCATTTAATTGGTCCCCTTGGTGACCTCCAAAGGCTAGTGCTCTTGGCTTGCCCCCAGCACGATTTTCCCCCGTCATAGCCAGCCTGTGTGTCTGTTTCACTGTCACATTAACATCCCCCATGTGTCAGTGTGATTGAACAGGCCCCCACAAAACCCACGGCGTCATTTGAGCAGATGTGGTCGGACAAAAGGCCTCTCGCTATCTGCCTCAAACAGGACTTAATTGATATCTATAGACTATGATGGCTTTATACGCTCAGCCAACCACAGTCAGAGGCGTGGCAGTAAGCGATTGAATCTAAAGATAGGCACGTGAGCGATAAATCACGTTAACTGGCATGTACATGGAGCATGCCAACATTCATGCAAAGTTCATTAGCGCTGTGATCCAGCTTTTAAACCGCATTAACCCTCTTTTGTGCATAGGGGCTGACCCCATCCCCTACCCACCTCTCGGGAGCTTACAACTAGTCACCTCATGAACCAGTGTTCCTTATACACAACCTAGTTATAGCATCTGCTTGCAGAACAGCACATATTGTGGTTCGTTTTTTGCATTTCATCCTATTTAATTTGTATAGCCCTTAATCGCCAGTACAGTCCCAAAGGGCTTAACAGGCCATATATTTATGACACCCCCCTGACCCAAGACGGCAAGAAAGAACTCCCTTGATTTGCAAGGATGAAATCTTGAGGAGGAACGCAGAGTGGGGGATCCCTCCTTCTAGGGATGGTCAGGAGTGCAATGGGTGTCATAATTGACATACATACAGGCAAAAGATTTTAAGTCGGTGCTGGCCGGTTAACCATAAGGAGAGTCGCAGGCATCCAGTCGCAGTGACCGCGACATTCATAGTGGGCAGAGTCTATCCACTTATGTGGATTTAAGACCATTTGGGCCACAGTTATGTAATACAAATATGCAATATTGGCAACACAAAATGTGACGTCACCCTGGCCAGAGGCAAGCACCACCCCCAGCGCTTCCCTGTCGGTAAATGGTGAAAATTTGTATTTTTTCTCTGGGTGACTCATTGCGAAAGGTCAGTCACTGGGTAAGAACAGCACAGTTGGCTCTCCTACCTTCTCTGCAATATGTAATGGAATTCATCATAACTGGCATTTCAGGCTGATGGGACCTGACCGTCCTTATGATTTATATTGTGAATATTATGCTAACACATTCCATAGTTCCATAGAATATTTCTGTTCGACGGCTCATGTGTTGGTGTCCACCTTCTGGTGGGGGGTGGGGGGGGATGTTTGTGTGTTCAAATTATTTTCGTCAAGGACAAACATACGTTCTCCATTAGGGAGCGGACCGGCACTCGAGTTAATGAGTACTCGTCAAGCAAATCATAAATGATTACAAAAATATTGTAATCTGAAATCATTTTATAGTCGTTCTGTTAAATATATCATGCATTGTGTTATGTATTTTGCACACGTTTTTGGAGCAGGATATATATCAGTAAATAGTCAAAAGCCTTCACCGTTTGCTTTGTGGATGCATTGCAGTTGAGACACTGTAAAAAAGGTTTGTTTGCAAGCGTTCAGTCACTGGGCCGTGTAGGCGTTTGTTCCCTGAGCGTTTGAGAGGTTTTTCAATGACAGCCCGCCAGCAACGTCCTGACATCAAAAATGAAAGTGAAATGTATACAGCAGAGCCCTGCTGTGGCATTTTGTAAAGAGAAGCAGCTAATGCTGTTTGAACAGTGTTTTATTTTTTGTAAGTTGGAAATAGATATGCTCTGAAATGGCAATGTGACACTGTGAACTAAGGATGCGATAACCGGAGTCCCAGTTTGTCTAGCGGTCAATTCAATTATACATTTTTGGGGTATTTATTGCATCCCTAATCTCCATAGAAACAGCTGTAGCATACAGATGCAGGGGGAATAAGAAACCACACCCGCCTACACTTACAAAAGTTGAACCTAAATAATGCAGGAAATTCTAAATAAAAAGGACATAAATATCATCCATGGTGGTGCTAGATCTAATTAGCAGATAGAAGGACCCACTAATAGGCCTTTCACACGTGAACTCAGCCTGAACTCCGGAGAATCACATCTGTAGCTGATCACGAGTTGACCTTTCACACATGCGACGCACAACGGGAGATAAGCCGTATCAGACTTTTTCACACCTATTGGAGATTCTCTGAATACTTGAGGCGAGGGGTGTTGCCTGGGGCCTAGGAGGCCAGGCATAATGCTAGAAGTATGCAGTGGAAGTTGCAGTATTTTGTTTACAACACATGGCGGTTGGGGCTAGCAACGCTGACACAAAGCAGCTACACTCTTTGCTCCCGGTTTGGCACCAGTCTCCTGATGGAAACGCCCTCAACGCGTCAGAAACACACCCACGCGCTCATTGTGGATTCTCAGATTCTCCGAACGTTAGAGTAGGGGCATGGGACAGTAGATGAACTCTAGAAGGGCGGATTCACACGTTTTTGTTCACACATACAGCCCCTCCGGGGATTATACGGTCCCCGGTGTTCAGACTTTCGTTGCATGTGTGAAAGGCCTGTGAGATAATATCTTTCAAGTCCACATGTCGGGAGAACCATGAGACATCAATGACAGACACCGCCTCTCTAATGCCCACTGCCTTTTTCACCTTTGCCCCACTGGCTCTTAAATAAAGATCTGTCCGCGCTTTCATCTCCAGTTTGAATCCTATCAAGAGTCGTGCAGTGACACCTCTCATCTTGGCGTCTGGTGACTGCTTAGCTGACCAGGCCTAGTTGTCTCACTCCTACATGAGAAGCAGCCTATGCAGGCCTTGTCTCCAGGTGTGAGGGCTACTCCAATTTGACAGAAGGTGCCGGAGAAGTCGGCCGGTGTGCTTTTGATGACGATGATTGACGATGAGGCGAGTTTCGAGCTTGACATGGACTGGAGGAAAAGTTTAAGCCGTTATTTTATTTCATCATTGCTGCTTGGATTACGTTGGTGTGCTTGACCTACTTTCAACTAAAGAAAAAGCTCTCCGTGTCACGTATTGATTGTTTTCCTACAAATCTCATCTCTGTACTCGCGCTGAGGCGGTTTATCTTTTTGTTGTTCTCGTAACAATATCAAGGACAAAATCCCTTTCACTGGGACAAAAGGACAAATCGGTCCGCTGAACCGCAGGCGTGCCTAACCTACTGTCCAGGTGAGCCGTACCTGGTGGGCCTCCCTCCTCTCGCTGTCCAAGGCAAGCCGTGTCATGACAAGTGGTGTTCTTGTCTCTCCCCCCCCCCCCCCTGCAACCGATGTATTCACATGTCGGGCAGTGTCAAGAGCAGCCTTGCAGAATTTCCTGGGAGTACTGAGCGGAGCCAGCAGCTGAGCCTAGCATGAGCACAAGTGATGCTTTCACAGTGCATTGCTCCTAACCGTCTCACCACTTCCCCGAGCCCTCATTAGCATGCCTGCTGCATTTAGCCTTAACCCAGCTATGTGCTGCTTTGTTATCCTCTACTGTTCACCCCTCCCTCCCTTGGATTTCTCGCCTTTTATTTACTCCTCCATGCTGTTCCCCCTCTGGCTCACTCCTCGGCCTCGTCTCTGCGCCAACTATTTATTCCTCTTCGCCTACTTTTAAAAAAAAGAAATGTAACTCCTTCTAGACTCCCAAGTCTTATGTATTCTAGAAGGCTCTGATACTATTCCAGTCCTGTATGACTGTCCTCCCCTCCAGACCCCCTGCTATTTACCCCCTTGCCTGCCCAGCTGTCATCTCTTCTCCCACCTCGGCCAGAGCATCACTCACGTTTTAATACATGTGTCTGGATTATATGCAAAGCATTGCAACAATATAAATGGCGTCTTCCTTATCGAAAAGCACAAATCACTGCTCTGTTTGCCAGTATAGCACGTGGACGGTTAACATGTTTTGCCGTGTTATTTTGACATTTGTTCACGTCAAACGGCTGCTACGGGTGTGATAATCTGCATTGTCTGATGGGATGCGCGTGAGCGTTTGTGTTCAGTGTTTTCTTTCCAGCGCCAGGGCCAGCTTCGTAGTCGCTGGTGTATGATGGAGCGCAGTCCACGGGCTGAGGGGAGGGAGCTCGTGTCGGGCTCCCTGCGTGTCCATGCATGTGTGCAGGCTCTGTGCTCAGTGGAGCGCTGCACACGCCGCACCGGGGGACCCCTGTGCTCTAAGTAGGATCATCAGCACCATACCTTTTACCGTCTGTTTCCCCCTCGAAAGGAAGAAATGAGCTGAATCGACCCACTTTTTCCGTAGCTGCAAAAGCATATGGGGTACGTTAAAGAAGTGTGTGGGAGCTAGTTCCTAATGGTAGTCGGGCTAATTACGGTAAACAAGATGAACGTATACGTGTGTGTTGCCCGGTTAATTTGCAATTGCCAAGCAAAACATCCCCCTCCCTTCATCTGGGCGCACCCACCTACCCGGGGCCGGGGATGTGTTCGGAGTCAGCAGACAGCCCAGATATTTCATCAATTACAAGATTGGCTGCCATTAGCACAGTCTCACCTTTTGCCCACACTTAGAATTAATGGCTACCACAGGATTCTGCTCCCATACAGCCAAGCAATTAAAAAGCCAGAGTGTTTTCAACTTGTTATAGTCTTATCTGCGCTTTTTCCAGAAAGAACAAAGTTGGGGCTTCAGGGGCCCACCTACCTGACTGGAATGATTAACCCAAGTGAGATCCAACGTCAGATATGGAGTTTTGTCCAAATATGCTGACTGTGCTTTTAGTTTTTAGTGTTGAGATCTGTGTGTCGAGTTGGTGCTAGCCTCACTTCTGTCTGTGTTTCAGCAGTTCCAGCCCATGATGTTGTTCATGTGATACATGTGTCAGCACGTCTAAAACAGAATCGCCTGTTGGCATCAGGTCCCCGTAAACTTGACACAGACTGAAATGACGCCACTGATATTGTCACAACTGATTCCCAATAATGGCCAAACGTCTATACTCCTTGTCTATACTCCTTTGTACCAGCTGTCTTCTTTCTCCCTCCTCTTAATCGCCTCTGTTTTTGAAATTAAGTGGATTATGGTGATGAAGATGATTCATTCTATTTTCGGTTTGTCACCGTGGCCACTGCAGAACTACTGCTGAGATAGTGGGAGTGTTGCTGTTTATCTCACCCTGTTGGTGTGCACAGTCGGTACTGCTGTGATGGTTTGCATTCGGACAAAAGAGCGTGCCAGTGTTTGCATCTGTATTGTTTGGGGATGAGCATGCATCCAGGCTGACGTTGCTATACACAGAGTGCCACCAGCAGCTTTACTGCTTCAACCATGAGCAGCCCCTACTCATGCTGTTGTTCTACCACGGAGAAATGATCTGTGAGGCCTTGCAATAAAGTTCATATCATTCTAGTCTTAACTTGCCAAAAAGGTTTTTGTTGGGATTAAGTTACAGGTTGTGCAAGTTGACCCATTTACCAACATTGCAATACAGTTCAATGCATCATCATCAGTGTTGATGAAAAAGAGCATGGAATGTTTGCCGGCTAGCCAGGAGCCACAGCAGGTGTAGCTTAAAATGCACAGCTGCATCTCAGGAATGTCTTTGTTGCGGGAAGAAGAGAAGGGAGAGGGGTTGGGGGGGGGGGGGGGGGGGGGGGAGAGATGAGAGTTCCACTTTGCTCTGATAGGACTGCCCTCAATTATGTGTCATTGTAACTGCAAATTCTACCAAATTAAATCTTCAGTTGTATCCTTTGTGAGTGAACAAACGGCTGCCAATGCTCAGAGTGGCTTTATTATAAAGAACAAATTATAATCCTTTACATCAAAATGCATGTCACTGTTCTTTTCACGAAGAAATCTATAAAAGGCTGAGCTCCTTGCTGACTCGGCTCGCAGGTTGCACACCGTTTCTTATTTTATTACGATCTAAATGTCAAATTTCAGATTCCCCACGGGCATGTTTACACATGCACTTATTCACTGGATGAGCAGCGAGTAAGGGCCTCTAAAGCCCATTATCAGGCTGGCAGGGGGCTTGTTTAGCAGGGCCAGGAAGACGTTGGGAAGTGGTCTTCCAGCACACAGCCAAGGCCTAATTATTAGATCGAGCCGCTGCAGCAAGATACTGTTGTACTGAACGCACACTTGTGTGCTTATTTACATAACGCTTCTTTCAATTGTGCTTTGATAATTTAGTTTTTTTGATTCCTTTAAGTTGAAGTGTGTGTTGTTAAAAGCCCATTGGGTCTTATGTTAGGGCTTGTTATTAATGTATTTATTTGTCCAATATTATGTTTATTTAACTAATTGTGTCTTCTCCGAGTGCGCTTAATTTGTTAATGAGGTATACACAGGGAAACAGACGGTGCGCTTTAGTGCACATTTTATACCGTACATTGTTTTTATCGGAAAGAACTGTTGCCAGTGCATCACTAGGTTGTTTGAATGTGTCAGATTTTTTTTCGATTTATGTAAATCAGATACTTCACACTGCTCTGCTAACGTCAACTTAAAATAATTGCAGACATCATTAGTTGGCTTTTTACCCTGTGCCAACGTCGACCTGGTGGCCGCTGGCCATTGAATTAACTAAAATAATTAAAATAAAGATGTCTGAGCTTGTACCACGTGGGACCATGTTTCGATGGCCCTACCTTCTCCGATGCGCCGCGCTCCACTTGAAAAGGTCATGGATGACTACTGTAGAACCACATGAGCACGAGGACGCCTGATGCATATTCATCAAGATGCATGACATATTCCAGCCGAGTTTGCCTGAAAGCTTTCCCTGTTTCGCCGCTGGCCTGCAAAGTAATGCAAATAGAAAAATGTATTTTTGTTTACGTCATTCACTCCCACTCACTCTTCCCTTTTCATGCTCTTCCTCCCAGTGCCCGGACTCCACTTGCAAGCAGGATCTGCTGGCCTAC
Source organism: Micromesistius poutassou (assembly GCF_964030765.1). Classification (NCBI taxonomy): domain Eukaryota; kingdom Metazoa; phylum Chordata; class Actinopteri; order Gadiformes; family Gadidae; genus Micromesistius; species Micromesistius poutassou. The sequence continues at coordinate 3,784,860 of NC_140276.1, read as the reverse complement.
CTGCAGCGCATCGCCCTCTACTGCCACCAGCTCAACATCTGCAGCAAGGTCAAGGCGGAGGTGCAGAACCTGGGCGGCGAGCTGGTCGTGTCCGGGGTGAGTTCAACAATCTAATCACACGCCCGCCAGACCGTCTCTGACATCTCTGGCCAGGCTGCCAGCCGTCCAGCGGCCCGACCGCAGCTCTGTGGTAGCGGCAAAAGTGGTTTGAAGGATGGGTGTTGAATTGCAAATGGATTTTGGGCTGGAGTGTCAAAAAGAATGGGCACTGGCTTCATAGTGAAGTTTTTAACATAAAACTCCTGCTAAGTAATAGCACTTTCCTCTGCCTTTCTATCCTACCTCTGTATGACGGTCTCTCCATATATTTCATTGACTGATGCACTGGCAACTAATATGCAATTAGTGTACTTTTTTTAACGGTTGCCCGTGTCCGACAGTTTGTTCTTAATGCATTGCAATGCATGCCCAAACTAATTAGCCCACTGATGTTTTAACAGCCCACGTTTCAAACCCCAAAGATAAGGGCGTTGACGTTAGGGGGTTTACTCCCATTGTTTAAATGCTAGCTAAGCTTCCAGAGCAGATGATAGATGATGACTAACCTATAGCAGCACCTCCCAAACCTTCAGGAGCAGGGCCAGCTAATTACTTGTGCCGGTGTAATTGTTCAAAGTCCATCCATTTCCTGGGCAGAAGATTAGTTCCTGTGTTCTCCAGGCCTGAAACGAGACGTAGTTTCCCAGCACTACCCATCAAGTGTCTTTACAGCCTTTGAGGCTATTACTTTGAGGAGATTAAATTAGGGTGACCTTTTTTCATATTCTGAAATATTTCACACCTGTTAGGATGTCGAATAAATTTCGGTAAAGGTCGTTATTTTGTTTCATTATTTTGTGTTGTCTCCGATGTCGGACCGTCCCTTCCCCGAGCAAAGTGGGGCGAACCGGAACAGATTAACGTGCAAACAGTCACCTCAACGCGCCGCCGCCGCCGCCGCCGTGTGTTTTCTCTCCACCCCAGGAGTTCCTGTACGTGCAGGTGGACAGCGCCATGTCCCTGATCCAAGCGGCCAAGAACCTGATGAACACGGTGGTGTCCACCGTCAAGGCCTCCTACGTGGCCTCCACCAAGTACCAGAAGAGCCAGGCCATGCAGTCTCTCAACATGCCCGCCATCTCCTGGAGGATGAAGGCGCCCGAGAAGAAGCCGCTGGTCAAGCGGGAGAAGCAGGACGACCCCCACACCAACAAGGTCAAGCGGTCCTCCCAGAAGAAGCACATCAACCCGGTGCAGGCCCTCAGCGAGTTCAAGGCCATGGACAGCATCTAGGGGGGGGGGGGAGTGTGTATCCCCAGAGAAGGGCGAGAGATTGGTATTTTATTAATTCCTTTGTTGTGTTTTTAGCCCGCAGAATCAAGAATCATTCTATACTGTAGGTTTCCTGCAGCATATTCATGTGTATCGCAAGCTTGAGGGTGAGTGGCTCGCCGTTTATCTTTGCAGACCCTCACGGAGGCACGCGATTGCTCCTTGCTCGTTCTCACCACGTCAAATGATTCCAATGTTTCCAATGTGTTTTTCGTTTTTTGTTTTTTTTGTTGTGTATTTCATGTTTGTTTTTGTCATTTGTTAATTTTGTTCTGGGGAAACACAATTAGTGGAAAGCAAACTGGACGAAGGTGACCCCACCCCCCACCCCCATTCCTCTTGTGTGACCCCATCACATTGTTAATGTGGAATATAGGGAACCATAGATATGAGCTTAATTCCAATACCTGTTTATTTAGAGCTTGTGTATTTTGTATTCTAACCTATTTTACAATTATATGGAGGGGCCACTTTGGTGTTTATTATTTTTTCTCTTGCATAGGGGCATAACATTGATTTAAATGTGTAGTGCGAATATGAACTATGCAAATGATCGGCCGCCTAACAGCAGCATTAAATGTAGGCAATTAAGGTGTGCTAAAACTAGTCTGTTCGATGCTTTGTCATAGCTCAGAGAAACCAAAGTGACCATAATTCTATTCTATCTTTTATACAATATTTGTCATATCCCTACATGATTGGTCGGACACTAAATGTTTCCTCCGATGCGTGACCTGTGATCTGCCTTCCTACAAGATAAATTTATTTTTCCTTTCCTTTAAGAACCCCACCCTGGGTTTCACCAGTTCCATAATATATTTTTTACGTCAACGTGCTTAGGTTAACCAAAGGTTATGGAGAGCACTCTCTCCAGCCTTCTGTGTTGGTAGATAAGCCTGCAACACACACAGACCCGCAGACACACTCACACACACACACTCCCCCGCAACAATTGGTAGAGCTCAAGTGCACACACGGAGACAAGGTCTCGTTTCCATCCCCAGCTACCTGGGTCCACCAGTGCCCAGCGGGCATAACAAGTATGAACCATATATCAACCTTCTCCACAGCCACATGCTTTTATTTTTACCTGTCAACGAGTGTAAATGCGTCCACATTTTAGGATCAATATTTTGTTTTTGATCAAACAGGTGGGTGAGTGTTCCTTACTGACTTTACCCTCCGCTCGTTCTCGCTCTGTCAGTTAAAGCGCACCCTGAGCCTTAATCGCTTAAACGCTAATAAAGATGTTTTTCAGGCTTGAAAGTTTTTGAAAACGTTTTTAAAAGGACTCACACTATTTTGGCTTGTTTTAATCAATCAAGTCTTTGAAGACACCTCCTGGGTCTCCGGGCTTTTAAAACGCTAAAGAGGTAAACATGTTTGGTGTTTTCTCTTTCGGTAGAATCCCCGAACTCAGTGGTCCTTTTTTCACACCACTTCTTTGCGATCCTCGGAAACATTACACCTCAGCCTTCGAGCTGATTAAAGTTATATTTCCCACCTTTAACCTCTTCCTATAGCTGGGGCCGACTGGACGCATATTATGTGGTGGACTGTGCGGAGCTATCTTTCATAGCGTGGGCATCAGGCATTAGAGAAGCTGATGTTTATTTTTCTCCCAAGACGGACTTTTGCTGTGAGGTGAAGAGTGTTCATACTACTTTGCTGTAGAAATCGTCTGCGCGGCGGCCTTCCCTGCCGCAGACTGTTTTGCATATCTATGTACTGGCTTTATTTCTAAATAAACAAATGAGATGGATGCGCTGTCTTTGATGTCGTTCTGTCAGATCTGCACTGCGGATCAAAAATAATTAAGTCCTCTTGAATCAGTCCTTTCATGATGGAAGTTTTGAGGCAGTGGTGCAGTCGCTACTTCAGCCGGATTGGTAGTAAAGCGAGTTGTCTGCGTAGTGGGAGGGCCAGTGCTCCTCAGAGTAATTCACTTTCTCAAAGGTAATAAGAGGGACTGCTGAAGCCTCAACTCCGGGCTGTGCATAATGAAGTAGCTATCCGCGTACACTGCTTTATTGACTTGGCTGTATATGCCCCAACAACACATTGGTAATGCTGTGCTGTTCACACAATGCTGCAATTAAATAACCCATATCACTCTCAATAGGATGCAATGTGTTGGTGAGTCATTTCCCAGTGCTTCAAAACCCTGTACTGTACTCTTTTTTTTTTTTTACAGGTGTACTTTTATGGATCCACACAGTCAGGTTGGTTTAACCCTAGACTGTCTTCCCCAGAAGAGGGAAGAAACCCAGCATGTCTGGTTAGAAGCCCACCTGGTAGGGGATTATAATTTAAATCCCATGGAGTGGTGACACCACAGCACTTCACGCCAGACCACCCACTGAAGATCCTGTTCCCTTTCCCCCTTCTGTTTTTCTGTCACTCAAGCTTGCGACATGATTGAATGAGGAGTGATCAATCACACTAGTGCAGTATGACAGTTTAATCAATAGGGGGAAGGTTTTCTCAAAGATTCCCATTATTTCATAAAGACAGGGAGAGGGACAGAGAGAGGATTGTGGGGGTTGGACTTCTGGCTGTCCAGCTAAACAAAAAGCATTGACAGAATAAGGCCTATGAAGTATTAGTTCTCAACCAGGTGTGAAGGGATTGGCAATGTCCAGGAAGCCAGACTGACAAGCTGCCGACTGTACTGGTGGACACTTCAGACGTATAGGCTTGGCTCACTGCAGAGCATAAATATGTTAAATATGACAGGCTGGATGGAACTCTGAACGCACCAATTTATTCCCACTATAAAAGTGACTTAGTGGGGGGCGCAGCTATGCCCAGACACACAGCAGCCCTGCACACAAAATGATGAAAGAATCATTTCAGATCTATTGCACCAAAAAGTGCCAGGAAAATCGTTGCCAAGTTTAATGTAGGGAAATTGTCATTATGTTTAGTTTGCTAATGACCTTTGTAATAGCCTGGAAATGGAGTTGCTGGGTTTGTGTTTGCTGTCTGCAAAGCCTGTTAGACAATTAATTATTTTTCAAAAGTAACTTATTTGAAGGGTGTCATAACGCCTAAATATCAAACCACAAGCTTGCTCTGTTTGATTCTGGAGTCTGTGTGTTGCTCTCTTCTTCACATGTGTTATTCAACAGCAAACAGAAACAATGAAATGCCAACCCGCCTCTATCAATATTAATACAGCATAAACACTGCTACTCGACACATGAGAGACCTCAAAGTAGTAAAGGGAACACATTTTATGAGGCTTGAAGGTCTTCCAGCGGTTCGGGTGACCTCGCAAGCTTAACCTTGTCAGGATATCATTAATACTGACATTTTCTCATTAATACATTTTTCGCCAGCATTTGTCTTGAGGTTTCGGGTTGAACACGCATCTAAAAGTCAAAGCTACTGCTGGATGGCAAGGGGAAACAGGCAAGTGTGCACTACGTGCCGTCTGTCAAAACAAAAATGTATTGAGTGTGCTATGTGAACGTACATTGTGCACAAGGCGGGCACTCCTACAGAGACAAGGTAAATCTTTTTTTTAATGAAACAGCACTTTGATCTTTTTTGAACAAATGCAATTAGTAATGTGGTATTGTGCTTCTAAGTGTTTATAAACCTAATCATTGTAGACATGGTGCTTTGTTCCATAGGGGTTCACCGCTAAAAGGCCTCTTGGACAAAACAACATAATGCTTTCCATTGGGCTTCTCTGCTTGAACCGACTGACCACACTAACCAAAGACTCCATTAGGAACCATGGGCAGCTAAAGGTTGCAGGAGCACAGTGCGTCAACATCAACATCCAATTGTCCTCCTCTTGTTAGACACAGTTAAAAATACACAGTGCTACACCAGTGTGTCCATGCTAGGTTAACAACATAGAGAGCAAGACAGCCTCAGGAGAAAAGACAGAACAAAAAGGGGTGAAACCTTTATGCAGTCGATGGTTGAAACCAGGGTCTCTGGGTGATGCTAATTAAAAATGTGTTGAACCTCCATCTCATATGAGCCTTTGTTGTTTGTATTTAACATACGATAATGCTGTTAAATTAATGATCCATCCTGGGTTCTGGGTAGAGGTTTGGGGAGAGTATCATTGACCTACTTGTGCTTAGGCCTAATAAATAAATAAATACATGAAAAAATTCGGACCACAAAGAAAAATGTAGAATGACTTGCATCTTTCACCCTCAATTCACTTTTGAGTGGGAAGCTTCCAGTTACATAACGTCTTTCCAAGCCTCCCCTCTCTCTCTAATGCGAGCGAACTCAAGCAACACACTTTCCCCTCGGATTGTGTGGCTTTGGAGACATTTAAGAGTGTGTGTGTGTGTGTGTGTCAGAGCGTGTGTGTGTGAGCGTGTGCGCGCCAAATCCATTGAAATGGTGCCAACATTAAAAGGAGCCCCCCTATCCCTCCATTTAAAGTCACTTTTATAATAAGCCTCACAAGATTCGAGGGAGAAAGGGGGCAGTAAAAAGTAATAGAATCAGCAGAGTGGCACAGACACAGGTAATTATGCTAAAAACTCGGTTCACAATGGAAGCCTAGAAAAAACTCCAGAACGTCGGCCCGAGCTCTGCAGTGGTGGGGCGCCGTCTTTGTATTGCAAATCCGTGGCCCGGCGCGACCACGCGTGCGCGCTTGTCCGGGATGATTTGTGTGATGTAATTAGATGTAAAATGCTTTTTAGCGGCCTCTTTAATTGACTTTTTGGCCAGAGTGATTTGCGACCATCGAGCCCGACGCAGCCGCATGCCGTCGTCGTCCACACAGTCAGGGCTGACGAGTTATTTGTGAGCGGCTCGGCTCCCAGTCCAACATCCGGTGGGATCAGTTTCTTTCTTTCTCTTTTCCTTTTCTTTTCAGATCCATCATGGGTCTGTGTGAGCGCGTGGGAGGAGTGTGTTACGCGCATGGGTGGGTGGGTGGGTGGTCCCTGGTGTCCTCAGCCTGCCTTAATGAGGAGCCATACATTAACGCGCGTGTGCTTTACGCACTTCGGCGGCGAGGCCGCTCAACAGCCTGGTCTCTCGGGGTGTTCCACTTGACGGACGCGCTGACGGTTCCCCTCCTCCCCCCTCCCACATATTAGACATTCTGTCAACCACCTTAGCATAAGGTAATCCTCATGTGTCATGGGCGCGTCTCCCGGCTACCAATCATCTCAGCCGTGTTCAGGGTGTATCGACGCTAGCCGTTAGCTCGGTGCTGTTGTACCGGCTGACTTGTCAGAGGCCCTCAACTGCAGGGAAAGTGATTTATATCGCCTTTAGTCATCAGTTCAAGATCCCGGTTCCAAGGATGTGGTGCTGCTCGCCGCTCCCGGGGGACTGGCGCGGTGAACGCAGGTGGAGGACGCGGAGGAGATGCGCGCCACATTGCTAATTTTTGAGGCGTGCATTGGTATGAATGAGTGTGTTGAGGATCCGAGAGAGGGGAAGGAGACAGGTGCGCGTGCGTGCGTGCGCGCGTGCGTGTGAAGAAGGGCAAAGCTGTCCAATGTCCAGCACACCTCACAGACACACACGTTGTGTGCGTCTTTGCGTGTGTCCCTCATCTTTAAACCCATTCCCCTCCGCGTCTGCGTCGGATTCCTTTCCCACCATTCACATTTCGCCAAATATTTATCCTCTTCACACAATGAGGTTTTCAAGCTCCCCCCGCTAAAGATGTAATTAAATGGCCCGGGAAGATTCCCCGCATTTGGAGGTTGAAGGGATAGATCAGTTATAGATGTCTCACATCTACCGCCTTCTGTGCTGGCAGCCTGGGCCGTGGCACAATTATGAGGCCAACCGGAGATTTGACAAGTCAGTCATTTTACACAGCTTTGAAGTTACGTGTGTGAAATGTACGTGGGTGTTTGTGCATGCGTGCATGGTGGTGGTAGGGGGGGGCAGGGGGGTATTTATGTGTGTGACCCAGAGAGCTTACTCATGCTATTATAAAGCTTAGCATTGTGTACCTTGGTGTATTTCTCCGTCACCGGATACCAGTAACACAAAACTAGCAGATCATGCTATGTATGCTACCACGCTAGAACAGAGCATCCCTGTACACAGCAGAGTAGTGTTACCGAGACAAAACGACCCTCATGGTTCATGGCTTCCACAATGTGTGGGTGTGTTCCTCTCTCCCCGCTGCTCTCTCGGTCTCTCTCTCTCTCTCTCTGGAGGAGAAAACAACTGCTCCACTACAATCACTTAATGTACTCCACTGCCTGCCACTTTACATATAGGCTTTAAACGCTTCAATCGAAAAGGCTTGCTTTTTTTATTGGTGTTCTTTATAGGTAACGGCCGGTGATGATGTTCAAATGCACTCAGTGATTTGTGTCCAATTGGGGTTGGCTGGAGCTATCGAGACTATGGGTATGTGTGTGTGCGTGCGTGCGTGTGTATGTGCGCGTGTGTATGCATACAAACATCACATGTGTGTTTAGCAATGACTGTACGCTAGAAGGGAAGGCATAGCAATCACTATAGCATCTGCGAGAGAGAAAGAGAGAGTGCTAGAGCAAAGAGAGAGAGAACAGGAGGGAGAGCGAAAGAGAGGGATAGAGAAACAAATATACAGAGAGAGGGATGAAACAGACGGGGAAAAGGAGAGAGGCTGCAGCGGCTGCGACTCTGTTGAATGCTAATAAGGGTGTCTCTCTCTCTCTCTCTCTTTCTTTCTCTCTCTCTCTCTCTCTCTCTCTCTCTCTCTCTCCGCCATGAATACCTGTAAAGACGAAATGTATTGACGAAAGTAATGGAATGCAGTGGAAGTAGTGTGTTTTCCTGTTAAATGTATTATTTATAAGCAACATGCCACAAATGGGCATTTGCACTGCCTATCAAAATAAGTATTAAAATATCAATGGAGATGGATTTATAACACATATGTCCCAATGGGTACACAGAGTAATTGGGGAATAAACAGATATTTTAACAGCCTGCCAACTGCTCCACCACACACTTAAACCTTAAACCTTTCCATCCCCATGTTACTGCTTACAAAATCACTACCTTGCTTCCTAACTCCCTCATCCCCACCTTCACTCTCTACTTATCTCTCGGCATCTCTCCCTTCTCACCTGTTACTACACTTATAATCTCTCCCACCTCCCTATCTCCCTCCCTCTCCCCAGCTCTCTCCCCGTTCACCGGTTACATAAACATTTCTCTCTCTGCCCCCGCCCCCTCCCTTTCTCACTCCCTCTCTCCATCTCCCTCCTTACCTGTTATATTAAAAATATCTCTCCCACCGCACCGTTCTCTCCCCCTCTCCGTCTCTCTCCCGTCTTCCTCCTCACCTGTTACCATGCAAACAATCAATATCACCCATGAACCTCTCTTTCCCACTGCCTCGCCCCCTGCCCGTCCCTCCCCTTAAAAAAAAAGAAGCATATAATGAAGGACAGGAAGGAGCCGGCGTCATTGCCCGTTGCGTGCCTATTAGTAGCTGTCTGTCCATCACGGGTGTCCTCCCAGTTGCATTACCATGACAGCGGTGGGCAGGCCATTGTTATTCTGATGTCAGCATTCACATTACTGCCGCCACTTGGCTTTTAATGAACATAGGAATGAGATGGCACCAGGCGGAGACTGTGTCTGTGCCCCTGTGTCTGTGCACACGTGTGCGCGTGTGTGCGCATCTGCATGCGTGTGTGTGTGTGTTCCAGTGCATGTGTGTGTGTGCACGCGTGTGTGTGTGCATGTGAGTGTGCGTGTTTACATGTGCGTATGTATGTGTGCATGCATGCATGTGTTCCAGTGCATGTGTGTGTGTGTGTGTGTGCACGCGTGTGTGTGCGTGCGTGTGTGCGTGTTTACATGTGTGTATGTATGTGTGCATGCATGCATGCGTGTGTGTGCGTGCGTGCGTGTGTGCTTGGTGGCTGGTGGTGGCGGAGGACGTGACAGTGTTGGGCGGGTGACACACGTCCACAGAGCTAAATGTGGATGCACTTTGCAGAGCAGGGAACACTGCTGCTGGGTTAATCAGCCCTTCCTCATGTAATGAGTTGTTGTGGGGGAGCCGACCTAATGAGATTTGATGTTCAATCATTTCCCCGCCGTGATGAGGTTGTCCGCCTTGACTCCGCCCCTCCTGCCCACCGCCAAGACACCCCCGGTGGCACCTCTCCGCGCCTGCAGCCACCACGCTTCCCCCCCCCCCCCCCCCCCCTGACCACTGTGGAGGCATTCCTTCTCAAGAGTTACTGTGTCGCGTATTGATCCGAACTGATTGGTTATTTAATATTTATCTGCCTTGTGGGATCATGTGGATAAGGGTGAGCGTATTTTACAAGGAAGGGGCCACACGTTTTTAAAATGAGGCTCTGCGCTTTGGAACAGTGCCCCAGGAGTGTCTCACTTTCTCTCTCTCTCTCTCTCTCCACTTCCCCCTCTCTTTATCTCGCTCCTCCCCCCCTCTCTCTCTCTCCCCCTTTCTATCTCTCTTCACCCCCTCACTCTTTCTCCCTTCCCCTCTCTATCTCTCCTCCCCCCTCTCTCCTCCCCCCCTCTCTCTCTCCCCCCCATCTCTCGCTCTCTCCCTTCCCCTCTCTATCTCTCTTTCGCCCTCCCTCTCTATCTCGCCCTCTCTCTCTCTCCCCCACTCCTCCCCTCTCTCTCTCTCTCTGATTGCTGCACAGCCGTTTTAAGGGCAGGTAATAAGAAAGGCAGTTTATGGAAGCAGCTATTACATTTTTCAGAAGGCTGAATGAACATGTTCTGGAAAGACACAGAGCTAAGCACACACCGTGCAGAACACACACACACACACACACACACACACACACACACACACACACACATGCATTGCCCATTCACGTACACACACACACACATATGTAGACTCATACATAGACACTCAGGTCAACTAATCTTAATCTGGAGATTGATTCAGCAGCACAGAAAAATGGCTTTGGTCCAAGGGTATATATTTTCAAGTAACTCAACCTTATTATAGTTAGATGGCACTGTATATAGCTAGATGCACTTGTATAGAAAATATCATTTCCCAAGGATTATGTTCAGATTCATTCCTATGCCATAGCACACAGCTACTTATGTATATGCATTTTTGTTCGGCAGAGGCTACCCTTTTTAGAGGTTTTGACCGTACTTATTATTTATAGAAATTCACGGATTTCACTGTTGAAATTGGGGATAATAACGCTTCATAATGTCAAGTATGATATAGTTCCAGGCAAACACAAACAGAAACCAGGCAGCATCTTCCGGGGAAGTGGAGATGTTCCATTTCAAAGGTAATTATGGATGCACTTGAACCGTTTGTTTTATTTATCTTATAATATCCCCTGTCAGCGAGTTCCTGATGCCGCCCACCCTCCCCCTACCAGCCCCCTATTGGCCACTTCGACCACTGGATTGCTGACCGTGCACTTGGCAGCTGGCCCTGTGTATAACCGCATACATCAAGCCCTAAACACTATGGAGAAACACTCAAATATTTGCCCATGCAGGCTGGGGGTATGGCTGTTCTTTGTTGGCCAATATATCCCGCTATGGATATATAGACGGCAGGCATGGGGGACTATATGCGTGTTTTGTAGCGAGTGGCAGCCGTGACTTTTCTTTTGTAGGACTTCTCCGGCCCAAGCTTGGGGCCAGTCTGTGCCAGTTCTCCTTTCGTTGCCTCTCGCCATGGGCAGTGCAACTACCTCTAAGTGCCCCGGTATGTTGAATGCTTTAAAAAGGAGTTTGTGTTAATACTTCATGCTGAGTGGGGTCATGAATATGAAATAAAGACACAGCACCAGAAAGAGTGGAAAAAGAAAAAGAAAAAAAGGCCTGATTGAAGCAGCTCACACGTCACATGTCTGTGTTTGATTACATCTCGGGGATGTAAATGTGCGCTCTATTGTCAGGGATCTACGTTAAACTGCAATCTAGCACAGCGACAGCAGATGGTTGACTGGGTTTTAATGTCCCAGTTTCATATTGTCACTTCTTTCTGTTTTTTTTTTTCCTTTTCCTGTGTTCACGAGTCAGGTCTGTACAGTGGGTCAAGATCAGTGCTGTTGTTCAGACACATCACAGACAGCGCGCTGCACACACACACACACACACACACACACACACACACACACACACACACACACACACACACACACACACACACACACACACACACGTCATGGTGGATGTGGGGGTGAACTCCATGCCTGAGGCCACAAGGAACTATTGGGTTATTGACCTGGGGAAGATCTTGGCCAGTGGCCTCCTATTCCTTCTCCCTGCATGATCGAGTAATTATGAATGAGTCCTGAGACGCCGGCGTCTTATCAGGCCTTTTAATAGACACACACACTAGACCCCCTTTGCTTTAGCCAGTGCTGTTCTTTGTACTGCATTTTTATCCCTGTGAAAAAAGACAGATGTAATAGACCATGAACACAGGTCCGGGTAGGAGGAGATTGGAAGCAGTACAGCCAGGAACCCAGTTGCTACTTTTCACCTGAAAGAGTTGAACGGATGATTGAGTTCCTGTTGGTCGACATGACAACCGTGGCCCTTATATAAGAACACAACATCTGTTCTGTTCAATAATTGGATCTTCAGCGCCGTGTTTGAATGTCTCCCCATAGGTCGGCCTGTTCCATCATCACAGAAACAAGTGGGGACATTATAGGCATCAGCAAATTCCCGGCTCCCCCCGGCTCAGTAAATCGCCACCCGCCCTAATGCTCATGTTTTCCGTGTTCTCCTGTAATCGAGTCTGCCCTGTTTCAAAAAGACCCCGGCATCCTAAGGACCCCATCGCAGTGAGAATTGCAATGAAGGAAAACCTGTGGATGAGCACAACAGACTTCCCCCACCCCCTCCGTGTTTGTGTTTATTCTCTCCCTGTGCCCGCTGAGAAACATAGGCAGATTCCCTAAGTTAACGAGGGCATTCAAACCAGGGGGGAAATATTCGAGGTGGAATTGTGCCGAAGCGCCGAAACCGGAGCAATTAGCTAGTCCAGCTGCATGTCGGCCTCCGGCTTCCACCACAATGCCGCTGGCAGCTTCCCTCTCCGCGCTCAGGGAGAACCGAGAGGTCCAGAGCTACAACCCAGGAGTCTTGGCACTGGGCACCGGGTTTAGACTCCCTTTCACAAGGCACGCCGTCTCAGGCCGACCGGGCGCATTCCCGCTGGCACAATTAGATAAACCGACACAAAGACATCAGTCTCGCTAATTTGTGTTTGGGGCGAGGTGTTCACCCAACCTATCACCCAAGTGCTTTTTGAATAAACACACACGAGAATTCATCTCTGGTGTCAAGGTGGTCATCCGAGGCTGTGATCTCCTCCTCCCCTGACGACGACGGAGCGATTCTGCAACGGAAAGAGAATAACAAACGATAAACAAAACGAAAGAGAAAAAAAACTGGGAAACTATTAAGGAAATCTGTCTTTGGTGGATGATTTATGGAGGAGAACTTTGATTGATATACTGTATCCACGCTCCGAGCCACATTCCCATTTATTCCTCCCAACCACATCGGGTTGAAGGAGGCTGTTGGAGACCAGGCATGGTGTGTGACAGCCACAATGTCAAGTTGCTTTTATTGCAGCTTTGGAGCCTAAGCCCAGTGGTGTTTCCTTAGGATCACAGCCACGCTAGGAATGATGAATGTTTGGATCCGCTTCAACGGCTAATGTGAGTCATTGAAGTAGAGGGAAAAAAAAAGAGACAATTCCTTGGGGGACATAAATTCTCACATGATATTAAGTGAAATGTAAGGTTTGAGAGGATCTCATCGCAGGATGACAAGAGGAAGTAATGTAAAATATAGGTTGGTATAATTAAAGGGCTGGACCGCCCGTGCATCAGAGAAATATCAAGGAGAAGGTTGTAAGATACTTACATCGCAAGGGATGTACAAAGTTTCTCTTTCATTTTTAACAGCCGAAACGACTACGAACCAGGGGCGACAAACCAGGCCATGGGTTAATGATGTGCAGATATGGAGCGTGAACCTAACATTATTTAACACCCCTATCAGACACCCTTAAGAAATACCAAAAACTAAATCGGTCTTTCAGCGTTTGTGTGGCTGTTGCATCACATGGGCCCTTTAATCTCTGCTAAATATATCAACGGTGCGAAAAGATCTGTGCACATTCACATCTCCTCGCACAAACCTTCTGCCTTATCTGCAGTATTGGTGCACCTCTCATCTGCATTTATATAAGCAGCCATGAAAGCTGGATTCTCGCCTTTTTCTCACTTGCCCTCATCCCCCCCTACTCCCCCGTTGGACAGTCTTGAAGAACTGGAATAGGATTGAGTTGCTGGCATAAGCCACCCCATAGTCCTCTAAGGCTGCAGCTGCATAAACGATGCATTATTTCACATGCTCATAACATTTACTCGCGGGCTTTCCGTTTGGACACGGAGGGTTGCTGAGTCACACCCTCAGACTTTCTGTATCATGGTAACTGTAACTTAGCAATTGTAAAACCTCCCGTTTCGCACAGAAGATCTTCGGCGAAATGCCACTCATTTCATTGATTTACCCTTCAAACGCCGCGTGAGCCAGAACAAAAGAACTGCATCGCATACAACCCAATGAATAATAATAACGCTGATTAAAAGCGAAGTAACACTTTCCAAGCCGTCATTTCTGGCATATGCTTTTGTTTTCTCTTAGGAAATGCAGTGTTTCTAGAATATCAGGGTGAGTGGGGGAAATGAACACCGGTTACACACCGTGTTGCTGTGTGAATGCGTACCTCACCTATATGAAGCACCCGATAGTAGAGTAGAGGGGCCCTCCCCATTTCCCACCCATTGGCAGCATCTCTAACGGCCCCAAGTCTTGTTCTCTTGTTATTTCAAAAACAACAAATCCTGTCTTGAGGCCAAAAAGTAATAGAAACCTCAAAAGGGCCCACATACTACACACATGCACACATGTTGAAGCACACACGCGTGCACAAATACACATGCATCAACGGCTATGCAGACATAGACTTTGCGTTGATTTGGACAGACACACACACACACACACACACACACACAAACAAACGCACATGCATGCACATGCACACACACCGGTGTGCAGACATCATTTGCTTTGATTCGGACAGACACGCGCACGCAACTCACACACACGCGCACAAGCGCACACACACACGCACGCACATGGGTGTGCAGACACATACTTTGCTTTGATTCGGACAGACACCCACAACACACACACACGCATGCATACACATTCCTTCGACTTGCCCTCAGCCCTGAGGCAGAGTTTGGTTCATATACTTTGCCAGAGTTTGAGTGGGTCTCAAAAAATAATGGCATGGCATCCCAGGGAGTGTGTGCTGTCCCTAATTGGAGTCTTTTCTCTCATGTCTCTCATCACAATCCCTCGTTCTCACTTGAAATCACAACATCAAAAGGCTATGAAATCTCCAATCCTGCTCTGTAACCCCCCCCCCCCCCCCCCCCCAAAAAAAAAAAAGAGCAATCTGCCATATGCTGCCCATTGCCGTGGACGAAGATGAGAGGTGACATCGGGGTGAAGTTCTTCTTAAAAGAACGGTTCCCGTTTACCAGCCAAGCATACATTATGTGGCTCCTCGCAGAACAATATTATGTTTTTCTGAACACAATTACCGGGATAGACTTGTCTACAGTGCATAAAAATAACATAGCCCTGTATCGGTGGTACATGCGCGCACACACACACACACACACACACACACATGTCCTTGTGCATTGTCATTCATTACATTGCAGTGTATTTTCAGAGCCGCACATCGGCACCGAGGGAGCAGAACAGAGCTTGACTGTAAACAGACCTTGTGTGACAAACCATCGGGGTCACTCGCTACTGCACCAATGTGATTTGACATGTGCCCTTTAATCTTCAAACATTTGTTCATTACGTAACCCCTGGCAAGCATATTATCTCATTCTCTCCATTGACCTAGTAATAGCTCTGAGTACCACTAGCTAGATTAATGCTATGACTGTGAGGGCCGCTGCAACCAAATCGGTATGAAAACGATCATGACTCTGCTCTCCATACAGATAGGAAGTCCCTAAATATTATGCATGCAGGGCTGTTTCTGACCTTCTGGGGGCTCCAGGCCACATCCCAACAGTCCTCGCTCCAGCCCACATCTGACTGAACAAACTGCTTTCTCAATTCTCATAAATTCTGAAATATATAAATCTATATATATTTATAAGGCCCAAAAAACTATTCTATCCCAATTCCCCACCCATACCATTGGGATTTGCTTTCACTTGTTGAAATTGATCTAAGGATCCAAATCGCTCAAAAAAATGACACAAAAAATTATTAAAAGGGGTCCCTTGGCTTGGGGGCCCTAACCCCTCACTTTGACTGCTTATAGCTAGGAACGGCCCTGTATGTTATGGCTAGCTTGTGGCTTTGGCAGCAATTCCTAAATAAAAATGAAAACCTTTATTAACCAGCATATCAGAGAATAATGACTACCCAGGGATGATAATTAATCCCTAATCCTGTTTCACAAGTTCACCTCCTCTACTCAGATCTGAATAATGTCATGACCTGCTGTCGGAAGCATCCAGTAAAGATCATTGTTTTTGTGTTTCCTAAATAACAGCCCAGCGGAGCCATTAGCGGCATATGGCTCACGCACCACACCTCGTTGAGCCATCCCAAACATATTTGTTCTTTCCGTCACCTGCAAAGAAAAATGAATGGTCATGATTCTGTCCACTCGAGTGTGAAATTGCTCTAGTCTTTGGCAGATTGACGTGGGTTAATGCACCCTCCCAGGCCCTTATAATTAATTTCCCACGCAAAAGCCCCTACCTGCTGGCTGGCTAGCCTTGCCAGCCATTCACACGTAGCGTAGTAGCCGCCGTCTCACAACCGCCACTTAACAATAACAAAAGACTTGTGAGGGTGCTTCTGCGGCGGAATCTGTGTAAAGAGAGGTGGGAGAGCAGGAAACCGAGAGAGCCAATGAACCAAATGAGTCCGCCTGCCCACGGTGACACACAGCACGCCGTCGGTAGAGGCCGAGATGACTTTATTTAGTGTTTAGCCGTTTTTAGCCTGAGGGGGTGGCGGGGGAGCAGGTGGAGAGGGGGGGTACACTGGCTATGATCGCTCACCCATTGAACCCCGGCCGTGTGGGAGACCGCCGTCGCCTGGTGTGATGCAAGCGGCCCCCCACCACGCAGCAACGCGGTGTCAAGGTAACGGTTGTCACATGGGGGAGATGTCATCTATGCTCTGTTCCTGCTGCTGCTGCTGCTGCTGCTGTTGGCGCTGCTTGTCTTTGCCACCTTTCTCTCTCTCTCTCTCTCTCTCTCTCTCTCGCTCTCTCTCCCCCTCTCTCTCGCCATTGGGAGGGGTGTGGTGTGGGGCTATCAGACCTCGCCGCTATCTGGCCCTGGTAATTGTCCATCAAAAGCCTTGTGTTCCGGGTGGCCCTCCTCGCCTGTCTCTCCTCTCTTTATGTTTTCATCCTTGGGCCCCCCCGGTCTCTTTCGGCGCCACTGAACCCCTCAGGTGCATCGCGGCGGTCCACGCTGCCTGCCAGCTCTTCCCCAAGGCCCCGCCCCGCCACTGAACCACCAACCGCAACACCGCTGCACTCACACAAAAACACACATTCAGCGCCACTCACAAAAACACACATTCAGCTGCACTCACAAAAACACACATTCAGCCACTCTTACACTCGACCAGGCAATTGTGGCTAGGCTAGTTTTTTGCCAGCTAACGCCATGGGTGTAAATCAATCAATTACTAGGTTGACTCTCTTGGTTAATTGGGAAGGGGTTGGCCCGCATCTGCCTCCAAATGTTGCCAATATAGTTATTATCATAGGAATCGCAGCCCCCCCCCCCCCTCCCCTCGTTCTCTCTCTCCCTCTTTGTTTCTCTCTCTCTCTCACTCTTGCTCTCTCTCTCTCTCTCTCACACACACTTTCCACCCTTTCTCTTTCTCTCTCTTTCTCTCTCTCGCCCTCTGCCTCTCTCTCTCATTATGAACGCCTGGTTGCGTGTCTTAGCCAGCGTACTGTAAATTACTTCAACAGCAATCTGTGGAAGGGCTTGGAAGTGTTGATCCCTCCGTCCTGCTGCTCATCCCTCCCTGGCCGTCTCCGGAGGGGATAGTTGGGGCCTTGTCTCGGCCTCCCCAGAGGACAGGCACCCGGCCCCGGGCTACGCCCGACAGATTAAGTCCAAGGTGGAAAAAAACAACATTTGTTGATATTTTTTGTCCGTTCCTTTCGTAAATGATTTACATTCTGTAACCAAGTCCGTACTGTCGCTGAGGTGTCGTGATGGCCCCTGCAGGCTTTATTTTCTTTTTTTGGTCTGTCACTAAACGTCAACAAACGGTTGAAAAACTGTAAATGCGGGTTCTTTTCCTTTTTCTTCGTACTGTACTTCACACTGTGTTAATCACACGTTGTCTACTGCGAAAGGTGAGGTCCTCTGAAGATATGTTGGGGGGGGGGGGGAGAGACTGTTATCTGACAGACGCAGTCTTCACTTCAAATGGATAACACCTCACTGGTAAACGGATCCATATCAGTATGTTTAGCTTTGATTAAACACCCCTCTCTGGTAGAGCCAGCCTTTCATTGGTCAAGGAGCCTGCAGCAGGGGCCCCGGGAGTCGACTCGGAGAGGGAAGGAACACACTGTGTTTATGTGTTGTTGTGCTATTCATAGAAGACGGTAGCACGGGGCAATGTTGGGAAATGACAATACACTCGGAATGCTTCTCATTATTTCCTGACATTTTGCACTTTCTGCTGCTACAATGTAATGTGGGAGTGCGGGGGCCGGGCAGCCGCACAGCCAGAGACATAAATAATGAGAAGACAGGAGAAAATGGAAATGAGATAACTATAGGATTAGAGAAATGCTTTGGCGGTGTATGGCAACACTATGTATGGATGGTTTAATTCTCTAAATGGCTGCCCATTAAGACTTTCGCAAGAACAGCGAAAGGGTGTGGCAGATTGGGGAAAGTGCAGGAAGTGCAGAAAGTGCAGAAGCTAAACTTGCACGGTAACAGATGGCTGGCAGATCGCTAGGAAGGCCAGACTGCAACAGATCCATATGGTGGCTCTATACCTGAAGGAGTGGGTGATTCAAATTCAAATCGACACAACCACGAGTGCTTTCTTCAAGTGCTAAGTGCTTTTTTTTTTGGTGGAGCCCTAAACACGCCTTATGTGTCAGATCTATGGAGTTGAAAAAAAAACACAGAAAAAACAAAACCCTTATACCGTCATCAGCGTTTATGAGACTTTTTGCTCGATCTTGAGTGCCGACGTGGAGTGTATTCATTGCCCGGCGATATGTGTTTGCATTTCATTGTAACCCTAGTTAAGTCTCCCGGGTGC
Organism: Micromesistius poutassou; assembly: GCF_964030765.1. Classification (NCBI taxonomy): domain Eukaryota; kingdom Metazoa; phylum Chordata; class Actinopteri; order Gadiformes; family Gadidae; genus Micromesistius; species Micromesistius poutassou. The sequence goes on along the minus strand of NC_140276.1, from coordinate 3,766,125 downwards.
GACCGCTCTGCCCCCATCTGTCCGTCGCTCGGGGAGCCTCTGTAGTGTCCCCTCTGTAGTGTCCCCCTCTGTAGCGGCTCCTGTTGGACTCTACTTGACATTCGCTGCGCGTGCTTCAACCACTGCAGCGCTCCGTGCTTCCTGCGAGGAGCGTTCCCTTTTTGAATATTTTTAGTTGTATAAAAACGTTTTTTTTTTGTGGTCATAATTACATAATTACATCATGAAATGACAGTTCAGGTACGTTCGGATTTTTAAACGCTGGCCCGTTAACATGGTTTTGTGGAGAGTAGTTAGGGTTGCATGTCGGAGTACTCAAGTATTCCATGGTGTTGCTGGTAGAGATGTATTGCATGTTGCATATTGCATATGGCACGAAATGAAATACACTGCATGTGTCCCATAATAATGTGAGTGGAGTGAATTAAACAGCACGGCAGAAGAGAGTTTTGCGCATTGGCAAGGATATTGCTACTATGAATACTTAAAAACCTACAATTAGCTTACATATATGCCTACAGATATGAATCTGTTTATGTAGATGGGGGACTCTTCGATCTCATGGAGAATTGTATATCTACTGTTCATTAAAGTTAATGTTTTTTACATTAGGGGCATGAATTTAATAATTGCGTCGGCGGGGTGATGAAAGTGTATAAATGACGTACTGTCTGTTACTGTGATCTTGTTAAACACAAGCAACCAGTGATAACAGAGCAATCAGAAGCAATTAATTGGACATGGATTTGCATAAAGAGCAGTCAATTTACATAACACAGGCATAGCACCAGTCACATGAAGAAGGTTTTGCCCTCTTGACACTGTAAAAGTCTCAAGCAATGCCGAGACGTGGTGTCTGGAAATTATTTTAGAGTTTATATCTACCAGTCCAGGCTTTGGCATGAGTCTTTTATGATTAAGAAGAAAATGTCATAATGTTTGTATGAACATAAAATGCAGTTGATATATTCTAGGATTAAACATGAATAACCGTGGTAAGAACCTTTTTTACAGTTATTTTTCTTTGAGTCTGTTCCTTTTCTATATTTATAGTGTCCCCTCCTGTAGCTTTGCTGACTGACGGAGGACCGATTCCTCTTAGCAACAGTCTCTTCAGTTGCCACTGAGAAAGTAGGGCAGAGACGGGGTAGGCAGCTCGCGCAGGCCCCTCTGACATCACAGCACTGAAAGCTGCGAGTCCATGATCTGAAATTCCCAGGGAATTGTTATTGAAAATATATATTAATCCCCGCCTACGCTACATCGGCGTGTTTTTTTGTGCGACGGCTTGTCATGTCTGCACAGCTGTAGCATTAGTGTAAACTGCGTCGTGGCGTGCCAGACGACAGCTAAGCGGGCACAAGAAGAAGAAGAATACCTCAGAGACGGGCAGCGGACCTTTTCAATCTCTGAGACGTGTGTAGCGACCGGCTTCCAGCGCCGGTATGCCGGCGTGTGCGAAGCAAGCCCCCTCTCCCCGCCCTACCCCCCCGCCCCCCCACGGAAATTGCAAAATAATGTCTCACCTGAGAGACATAAACAGCTGCAGAAATGACACTGATGGAAGCCTGGGCGCCGGGCGAAAGCGTTCTACAGTCGATC